>NW_024753754.1:0-23948 GCF_018991925.1 Homarus americanus | reverse complement strand
ATCTCATGCTGAACCCCAATAGCCTTTCCTATGGGCTGGCCCTCTCCGTCAAAAATATCACTAAACTCTTCTATTAAACACCTAACTGCACTCTCTTGTTCCTCATTCATTTCCTCCGTGTGCACCTTGACCTCCGTACGGGCATCCGGTTGCACTGTCCTCACATACACCTCTTCACTGATGTCTTCCTCGACTTCCGTCCCCGAAGCCACTTTCCCAATCCGCCAATTGCCCCTCAAGCTCGTACGACTATCAGACAGATTTGCCACCAACACCTGGGTCATGCCTCTCACCACTCTTACAGCTGTCGGCAACACTATCACACCCTCAGGCATCCAACCTCCATCCTCTATGGTTAGAGGTTCAATCACTACTTCTTTGTTAGCTACCTGGCTTAATGAGAGAACACATACTGACAGCAACCGAGTACTCCGTGGAGGAATGGTTGGTCTTTTCTTCCTCTCTGTCATGCAGTACCCCAGGCTGATGGCCTCTATGGCACATAACTGCCTAACCTCCTGCAAGCAATTTTCCCACTGAGCGGTGCTCCTGGCTTCCCTGCACAAGTGATACATGTGCGGCCAGATCTCCGCAACCTTCCCCAGCACATTCATCCCCAACAACCCGACATGAGATTGCCCCTTACCCTGGGTCTCAATCCCTGGACAAACCAACATCCCCACATCAGTGACTTCCACCCCACATACGACCATAGTGACCCGAATACACCCCACACACGGCACTGGAAACCCTGACGCCCCTTTTACCCTTATTCGAGTGGGCTGCAACACCACGCCTGCAGGCTCCAGCTCCCGACGGTAGAAAAGTTCATCAATTAGCGACACTTCTGCCCCAGCATCTGCTAAACCCCACATTTCACGACCCGCTACCAGCACCGAGACCTTAGGACACTCTGCTTTCAGCCTTAAGGTACCTTCTGTTGTGATTAAATTTGTCATGCGAACCATGCTTGACCATGGGTCCGCTCTCTCTTGACTCATAACATCGCCGGTGGAATCTATTGGTGAGGCCAGGAACGGTTGGCGGGGACTGCCTGGCCTTGACCATTTCCCGACCGCCAGTTCCGATTGTTATTTCCAACTCGATACTGGCCATTGGCCACGTATCCCCTTGGGACACTCTCTCCTGGTCCGGACCTGCTCGTGCAATTGAAACTGAAGTGGCCCTCTTGTCCACACGCATAGCACATCGGGAGAATCGAGCCTCCAGTCTGCGGCTCGTCCTCTCTTCCTTTAGTCAGCGGTACCTCCCTCAAGGCATCTCGTTTTTGTTCCGCCTCTCTCAGCCCCGTGATCCACTCGTCTAGACTATGGTGAGGATACTTCTTGATCTCATCCACTATCCACATACGGCTTTGTTCCTCCTTGAGCCCCCGAGTGATTGCATCTCCCAACAAGGCCTTATCATATTTATGATCATGGTGGTTCAACTCATCGTTTAAATCGAGCATAGCATCGTAATATTCAAGAAGCGTTTCGTTGCTCCCTTGTTTCCGCGTCATCATCTTCTGAATGGCGTTGTACGTGGCCGTCTGCCCGCCGTATTGCTGCTTCAAATAACAAGTTAATTCGTCTACGGTTTCCCAGTCTCTGTGTGCATTGTATACGCGATCTGCCGCAGGCCCCGCAAGATGCCTTATTATGAATTGGATTCGACTGATTTCGTCTCCGTCTAGCAACTTGAGGGTTCGGTCAACCTCTCTTAACCACTTTCCTACCTCTATTCCTGGCCTACCGTCGAACTTAGACATGGTCAACCCGGCCCCGAGACTAGTTCCCTCTCTACTATTGTGTCTCCTCATCTCCCACATTGTCTCATCGTGCTGTATTTTATACTGTGTCTTTACCCTATCTAGTGCATTCCCCAACAGAGCTAGGTGTTGTTGGTGTTCCGTCTCTGACTGTTGCAATTGTGTGTGGTACTCCCCCCGGATTTTTCCCTCTAGCTTCCCCATACGTTCCACGAACTCTTCTCTCAACTGCACCAAACCCGGGCTGTCTCCCCTTTTCTCCGAGTAACCCCGCACCGTCAACCACAACAAACCCATTCCCACGGCGAGCATGAGTAGAGTTGGGGTCACACTCTCTACCGTTTCCATCCACTCCATGATTACGCTCATTATCCCAACCACAGAGCTATCAGTCACGAAGTAAAATAAACTACGCTCTGCTACCATTTGTAACCGGTCGGAATTTGCTGGACTTTAATTTCTCACTTGACTTGGGGTTTATTAAAAATTAATAGATGGTAAAGGCAGTGGAAGCGCCCCTTTGAGAAAAATCCCGAACCAGCACAAGAACACTTAAATCTACTACACAAAATGAACTGTCCGTGACCCGTGGAAGGATAGCGTCTGTGACTGGGATGAATGAGACACACTGTAAAATTTAGACACTTATATTCCCTCCAACACTACAAACACAATCAAATAATGGTACACCAATATGCGCACCTCTTAACTTAAACTTAAAACACTACTCTGGGGAATAAAAGTTATAAATGACATAGAAATTATTAGAAACACAGGCAACAATAAATTTGAAGTATTAAGAAATGTTGTTTGCACACATGAACAGGCCTTAAGGGCTTTCACAAAATAATATCAGTCACTTAGGAAATGGTACTAAAAAATAAGAAATTAAATACTCCACAATGAATAGGCCTTAAGGGTTTTCAACAAAATAATATCAGTCACTGAGGAATGGTAATAAAATATAAGAAATTAAATACTCTACAATGAATAGGCCTTAAGGGCTTTCAACAAAATAATATCGGTCACCGAGGAAATGGTAATAAAAAATAAGAAATTAAATACTCTACAATGAATAGGCCTTAAGGGCTTTCAACAAAATAATACCAGGCACTGAGGAAATGGTACTAAAAAATAAGAAATTAAATACTCTACAATGAATAGGCCTTAAGGGCACTCAACAAAATTATAGCACCCCAACAGATGCACACTTCCTAACCTAACTTAACCACTACTCTGGGGAACAAGGTTATACTTGAGATCAGAATTATGAAGAACAATCAGATGCATTAAAAGAATCAATTCACAGTATCACTCTGGTTCACTTAATGACACAAACATTCAAAAAACACTACTATCAAAATTATTTAAGAAATATTAAACTACACACGTCAAGATAATATCAGTCTGAGGAATGGTGTTAACTACACCCGTAATAAGGAAGATAAAATGCTCCTCTAGGTATCTCCTAGAGTCCTAGACTCACGGTCTCAGTGTGTGACCATTAATATACTCAGATAGCCTCAGTGTACTCCCAGTGCATCCATGGGCAGGAAGAGAGTGAGCCAATCAGACCTTGTGCAGTTGAGAGGAGCTTTAGCTTCCCGTTAGCAAGAGGGTTTCACTAAGCGGCTCGGGACATGTGGTGTTGTGAGCCGACGTCAGCTGGGCACCCGGACGGCTAGATTCCCTCAAGAGATCCTTTGGTACCCCGCTAAACAGTGACAGGCCTACTCTGATCGGTCCAATGGCGACAATCGCCACCCTCAATCATCAACGGCAGTCTCAAACGGCAGTCAATCTCTCGCAGTCAAACTCCGGTCAACTCCGGTCAACTCCGGTCAACTCCAGTCAAGTGGGTTCTGACGGAAACCCTGAAATGAACTCACTGTTAGCTCTAGTTTACTTTACCACTGCCCTATCTAACCCTGTCTGAGATCGCATGAGACTTACTTGTTATACGGCAATAGCGCAACACAGGTGACTAGGCCACGTGACTATTTCTGTGACGGACGCGCAGGGACGTCTTGTTTGCGTGACTCCTCCCCGCGACTGAGAGAGAGCCCGCCTCGTGTCCTCTCAAGGCGTTAGCTTGGGCCTACGTGATATTTTTTCCGCCTAACTAATAACTCCTTGGGACACCCGTAACATTATTCAGACTGATAAACGATCTATAATAATTTCAAATTCAATAATAGTCCCTTACTTCATGAATCGCATCATTATTAATTCGGTAAATTACATTTAATATCATATAGGCCTAGTTCCGCAATCTCTCGCTATGAGCAGGCAGCGCTCTCTCCCCTCAGATGACCTTGAACGCTCAGTATCGCTAATGGCGGGGCATTTGAAATTGCTCTGAAATTTCTGAATATTACATATATATATATATATATATATATATATATATATATATATATATATATATATATATATATATATATATATATATATATATATATATATATATATGCTGATAACCACAAGGAAGGAAGATAACCACAAGGAAGCGCTTTTGTGTAATTCACATCTTCAGGGGTGAGTACTCACCCCTGAAGATGTGAATTACACGAAAGCGCTTGGGAACTTCGTGTTTTCTTCCTTCCTTGTGGTTATCAGCATATACCTGGATCACGCGCACCCACAGTGATGTACTTGCATATATATATATATTAATATGTATATATATATATATATACATTGCTAAGCTTGTTCCACTCGTCCACCACCCTATTTGTGAACCAGTTCCTTCCTATCTCCCTCCTAAACCTAAGCTTATGCAACTTAAATCCGTTGCTCCGAGTCCTATCCTGCTCGGATATTATAAGAACATTATCTATATCCCCTTTATTGATTCCTTTCAACCACTTAAATACTTCTATCATATCTTCCCGCACTCTTCGTCTTTCTAGGGAATGCAAGTTTAGTTTCTTTAACCTATCATGATATGAAAGGTTTCTAAGTCTAGGAATCATGTTCGTCATTCTTCGCTGCACCGACTCTAGTGAATTGATATCCATTCTATAATAAGGGCACCAGAACTGAACCATATTCGAGGTGCGGCCTGACTAGCTCAAAATTAGTTGCAATAAGACCTCTGCACACTTATTACTTCCACTTCTAGATATAAAACCCAATACTCTGTTTGCCTTATTTCGAACATTAACACACTGTTTTCTAGGCCGTAGGTACTGGCTTACAAGTACCCCTAAGTCTCTTTCAGAAGTCGACTTCTCTAGGTTGATGTTGTTAAGGCAGTATACATTGACAGTATTTGTTCTTCCAATATTAAGTACGCTGCACTTACTGGTGTTAAATTTCATTTGCCATTTTTAAGACCACCCCTGCAGTTTATTTAGATCCTCCTGTAATGCATTTACATCCTGCCCTGAATTAATCTGCCTCCCTATTTTGGTGTCATCCGCAAACTTGCTTATGTCACTGCT
Source organism: Homarus americanus (assembly GCF_018991925.1). NCBI lineage: Eukaryota > Metazoa > Arthropoda > Malacostraca > Decapoda > Nephropidae > Homarus > Homarus americanus. The sequence continues at coordinate 18,731 of NW_024753754.1, read as the reverse complement.
GATCCTAGTATCTAGATCGTTTATGTAGATTATGAACAAGAATGGGCCTAGTACTGACCCCTGGGGAACCCCACTGGTTACATGGTCCCACTCAGATTTAACACCATCTACGCTGACCCTCTGCGTTCTATCGGTGAGCCATGATTTTATCCAATTTAAAACTTTCCCCTCGATACCATGAGCCTTAATTTTTCTCAGAAGCCTCTGGTGCGGTACTCTGTCAAATGCTTTGCTAAAGTCTAAGTAAATAACATCGTAATTTTCGTCATTATCTAATACCTCAAAGATCTTCCTAAAAAAACGTCAGTAGATTTGTGAGACAAGATTTTCCCTTTGTAAGCCCATGTTGAGAGTCGTAGATTAATTTGCTTTTCTCTAAATGCGATCGGATGCTATCTGCTATAATTGATTCAAGAAATTTCCCCACTACTGACGTCAAACTGATCGGCCGGTAATTTGACGCTGACGCTCTGTCTCCCTTTTTGAATATGGGTACTACATTTGCCTGTTTCCACAAGTCTGGCACAACTCCGGTGTCTAATGATTTTGTAAATAAATTTACGAGGGGTCCGCTAGTCTGTTTCCTACACTCTTTCAAGACTCGAGGGAAAATTTCATCCGGCCCTGGAGATTTTGTCTTCTTTAGTTTATTTATCCTCTTAAGAACATCCTCTTTTCTGATAGTGATATTCTTTAATTTCTCTTCTTCCTTTCCCCTAAATATCAGTTCCACCTCTCCTCTGCAGGTGTTGAGGGGTTTCCGAATGGTGTCATGATGAATGGCTCTAATGGGTACCCACTGTCGCCTGGAATTACAGGAATAATTAAAAAAAAATCTAGCTACATATGAAATCTAATCCAAAATATATATAAAAAGCTAAAATGCCCTTGGGGAACTTACTCCCACAGACCACTCTTCTACCTATAACCACAAAAAATATAATCTAATATTGCTTCCATATAAACCTAGACAAGTAGCCCTACAGCACCATTATTGTAACCTTTCTTCAACAACCAACTGTAAGCCTAATAAAGAAATTAAGTGATGGGCACTAATTATGTGTGTGCAGTCAAGTGTCTTAGCTTGTTTTGGGGGAAGTCATTAGGCTCAGCATAGGCTATATGGTCAGTGAGGTCAAATTTAGTCGATATGCAAGGTTAAACCTCGCTTAAATAGTGTATCGTTCCTTCAGTCTGCAAATGTATGATTTATCATGGACTGAGCGGTTAATTAAGTGACACTTGGCTTAGGCTAGAGATTAGACCTAGGCCCACTTAGCATTAGAGGCTATGTTACACCTAGGCACAATGATTGGCTAAAAATGGGAAAAATCTTAACCGTACAATATAAATTTAGCAAGCAAATAATTATCTAAAAAATCACCATCCTCAAAGCGAGGGCGAGGTAAGCAGTTGGCCCAAATGAAGGAGTCATGTGTACTACCTGGATACTTGATGCTGTAGCTTGTGTAGAAGTGTAAGTAAAAAGAGTGCAGAGGTCTTATTGTAACTATATCTTGCGCTAGTCAGGCCGCACCTCGATTATGCGGTTCAGTTATGGTGCCCCTATTATAGAATGGATATAAATTCACTAGAGTCGGTGCAGCGAAGAATGACTAAAATGATTCCGGGATTTAGAAACCTTCCATATCAGGATAAATTAAAGAAACTTAACTTGCAATAAAAATGGGGTTATACAGGGGTGGTTAGCAAAAATGCTTCACAAAACTGTTTGTTACAGTAGTGTTTTTATGTTGCTACTAACTTATTCCAAGTTTTATCAATAGGCCTAGAATAGAAGGTGTTGCTTGGCTCTTAGGGGTAAAACACTGAAAAATGCACAGTGTACTAAATTATCTGCATACATTTTAAAATGAATAAAATGGCTTAGTAGGAAAGTAATTAATAGTGTTAACAGTATTTAAAAGACATCCTCTTGTCTGCCAAATACTCACATTTGAAGCTGCTTTCTGGCAGGAACAGCAGCATTCTCAGCAGCCGTAGAGTCTTTTGACCTATGTTCATTTTATTAGGTAGTATTATCTCTGTAAGCCAGAATCCCTAAAAATCGTTCCCAAAGCAGGAATTTTCCGGTAATTTATGGCTTTGGAAATTAAAATGAGAGTTGCTTATTTTTCGGAAAATTATGAAAAAATTTTCCCAGATAACCAAGAACATTTTTACGGAACGAGGAAAATTCCGGAGTTGGGGAATATTTTTCTGTGTTTGAGAGATGTTGTAATGGGTATTTTTCCATTACCAGACACATTCTGGGGATGAGAAATTTTTCTGGATTTGAGAGAATCGTCTCGTTACCTCGAAAATTCTCATTCATTTAAGTGCTCTTCACCAATTGTTCCGGCTAACAGAGATCTCACTGTAGTTGGTGTTTTACCCATAATAGAATTTGGGTTGCTAACCCCTGGCCTAATGCTGGCCTATGACAAGACACATAAGCTAGACTAGGATAGCCTTATTCTGGGCTACTTCAAGTAGCCTTGCCTAACTTAAATGACCAATCACTTCTCTTATACTACTGATTTAGCCTACACCCTGGTGTTTTCCTTTCAATGTTCGGGTAATTTGGTCTGAATTTGCTTGAAGTTCACCCAAAAAAATCAATAATGAAATCCTGAAACTAAATAGCATTAGCCTTAAAGTTTCTAAAATTAATACTCTACCTTAAGCTACTGTTGATGGAAAGACTGGAACAAAGCCTAAGATAGCTGCTATACAAAGTGTCTCACTTCCAGCCTGACACTCACAAAATTTGCCATGTACACATTCTTTAACAAAACCTAACATAACATAACATAACATAACATAACATAACATAACATAACATAACCTAACCTAACCTAACCTAACCAAACAAAACAAAACAAAACAAAACCTAACCTAAGCCTAACCTCTAACCTATTGGTATAATTTCCTCTTTTGTTCGTGTTCTAACTAAATTAACTAAGCCCCCAAGTTTAAAATTTTATTTGGCTAAGACTGAAAAAGCAGTTATATAGGCCGCTAGCTTAAACAAGTTAATTTCAATCTATAATTTATGCCCAATATCATTTCATTTTGGCTAGCCTATGGACATGTAGAGCCTTTCATGTTATCATAAGCCATACACATAAGAAAATAGGCGTAGGCTATTGGTGGAATATCCAAAAAACAAGGCGAAGTCTAGGCATGAGTGTTCACTTGACCTCATATTTGGCTTTCATTATTTAGGGATATTTACGGCTATACAACATTAATAAGGTCTATCTGCAAGTTTACTCAGTCATAAAACATATTTGTACTCTAGGTGTGGACAATACAAACCTTCTGTTTTGGTAAAAAATACTTGAAAAGTTGTAAGAAGGCGAAAGATGCGTCTGTTCCATTATGCTACAATTATAAACACTCAAGCCTCTTCTTATCGTTAAAAAAAGTACGAAAAAGACAAACTGAAATATTATATTTTAGTATATTGATGTACAAAACATTTTCTTCATTATTCTATGATAAAACAAGTCAAACAAGCTTTATTACAATATATATTACTTATATTTTTAATGCAATCGGGAAATAGTGACTACTATATCCGGGTTGAGAGTGTTGCAGCATCTAAAGAGGTTCTGTAAGTTATGGACTAGATTAAGGGCTCACTTACGGAGTTCGCTGCCAAATATTTGTTTTGAGTATACCGATCGGAGACTGTAAGTCCAGTTACGGGGTAAACAAAGAGATACAGTCCCGTAAATGTTTCGAGGATGCAGCTCGTGGTTTGTTCACATTACGAGAAGGCGTGGTAGCAACAGGTGTGTTCCACGAATTTTTAGCTCAATTAGGGTGTGTTTGATAGGTTGAGCATAGTGAGTGTTATATGAAGAATGTGTTGAATGCATGGAGGTAGTTTGTAAGCCAGAATAAGACTAATATCGGCATTTGCTCTAGAGACACTCATCTCCGGCCACCCCTGAGTGAGTTGGCACCAAGCATAATAAATAATAATAATAATTAACGGTTTATTGAAAGAGCTTGGCAGCCAGAAGGCTGAAAATATACAGTTACATATTTGGGGAATGGGTTACGAATTACAAATAATATACAAGTAACATAAGTGACACAAATAAGACATATAATAACTAGATGTGGAAAGGCTCAAACTACAGTTCATTTCAACATAGTGACAGTGTAAGGAGCAGTGTTTACTGGGAGTGAATACACTGATTTGCTACAAGTTATTGATAATTTTTACAATGGTTGGGACTGGACTGTTCTTATAGCGTTCAGTTCGTGCACGTATGGGCTGGATGCGGTTGTGGTGTCGAACAGCAATTCTCGGACAAGGGATCTCAGGTGGTAGTAGGAGCCGGTGTCGGGGATGGTGTAGAAGCTTCTTACCAAATTTGCAGATGAGGTCGTGGTGATGGTCAGTGAGAGTCGAAAGGGTCAGTGTGTTGAGCACTTCTTGATATGTGGAGTAGGAAGGGGAGAGAATAATCTTGCATGCCCTCTTTTGCACTTTTTCTAGGTGTTTACGTTGTGTGGCATTTAGGGAGGAAGACCAGGTGGGGGAGGCATAGGTGAGCTTAGGAAGTATGAATGTTGTGTAAACACTGAAGAGCTCGGGTGCAGGAACTCCGAGGGACTTGAGTCGGCGGAGGAGGTGGAGACGGAAACTGGAGGATTTGACAACTTCACTGACGTGTGGTTTCCAATTTAGTTTATTGTCTATGGTGACGCCGAGGAGCTTCGTGGAATCTACAACCTGGAGTGTGTTCGGACCTAGAGTAATGGAAGGAGGTGGGACAATGTCGGAGGAGAGGTTGATGTGCATAACCATGGTCTTGGTATGGTTGATGGTGACATGGTTGTTGGTGGCCCAGTTTGGAGACTGTTCAATAAATCTGAAGGGCGGTATAGTTGGGGAGCAGAATTGACGCTGATCCCAATGGTGGAATCGTCGACATATTTCAGCAGGCAGGGGTTTTCTCTTAGGGGCATCTTTGATGAGCATAAGGAAGCAGTGGTCCCATCTTGGTGCATGGGGGACGCCACAGGTGAGTGACTGAAAGGTGGAGACAGCCCCTCCAGGCGTGCAACTTGGCGTCGGTCACTGAGAGTCTGAAACTAGTATAGACTTCTCCAAGCCCGAGGTCAATAAAGCTTTGTTGATGATTATATTGTGGTCGACTAGGTCGAACACTTTAGTGTGAAATCAATGAGGCGACAGCTACAGACGTTTTCGTTTCTCGAGATGGCGGTATAATAGCCAATCGAGAAAGCTGACAAGACAGTGAGTGGTGGAGGAAGTTTTCATGTTGCCAAATTGCTGAGGGTCTACGACTCCTGCAATATCAGCATAAGCCCATTCGAACACAAAACTTTCACAGATTAGGCTGGGTATTGGGGTGATTGCAATAGGTCGTAGCTGATTTAAGGATTGTGAGCTGGTTGACTTGGGCACTGGTGATACATAAGAGGTCTTCCAGTCAGCTGGGCAACTGGCTTGGCTGAGAGAAGCATTGATGATGGAGCATAGGGGTTTAGCAAGCTCTGGGGAGAACTCCTTGAAGAGTTTCATTGGTAAGTCAATGGGGGTGGTAGAGCGTTTTAATTTCAGTTTGTCCAGGCGTTTTGCTACTTCAAATTCTTCTACTATGTCAGTGGGAAGGGGGGCTGGTAGGTAAGCAGGGAGAGTGGTTGTGTCAAGCCGTGGGAGTGTCTGGCATATAGTAGCGAAATGGTTATTTGTTTGCTCAGCTGCGTCAACATTAGTGAGATGGCTAAGGAAGGGGAGGGGGTGTGTCTTATTGTTTAGTCCACAGAGTTCTTTAAGCTTACCATACCATTGACTGATGTTGGTCTGCTTCAGGTGTTGTAATTTGGTTGGGTAGTGGGACTTCTTTGCAGTGCGTATTTCGCGGATGACTCGGTTGCGAAGGGACCTGTAGCAGATGTGGTCATTGAGATGAAAGGCTCTGTCTCTCTGTTGCATAAGTCTTTTGATCCGAGGTGTGATCCAGGGCAAGTCAGCTGGGTGAGATCTGACGGACTTCTCGGGGAAGAAGTGGTGGTGAGCTTCCGTGGTGGTGTTGGTATAATTTATCCATTTGGTTTCCACGTCATCCACGCTAAGTCCTTGTTATGCTGGTGGGTTGGGCTTATTATTATGCACTGTTTAGTTCCTACAAATATGACTATGACAACAGTTGATGACTGTTTTGTATGTACAATGTATAAAGACTAGTTATGTCTATCTAGGTCCCAGCTTTTCCTTCCTCGGGTAATTTCTAGAGTAAATGAAGAATAGAACATTTCAAGTGTGTCATATCCCTGCTATGGGAGCTTGCTGCTCTGTTTTTGCTATATATATATATATATATATATATATATATATATATATATATATATATATATATATATATATATATATATATATATATATATATATATATATATATATATATATATATATATATATATATTTATATATATATATATATGCTGATAACCACAAGGAAGAAGAAAACACAGAAGTTCCCAAAGCGCTTTCGTGTAATTCACATCTTCAGGGGTAGGTACTCACCCTGAAGATGTAGTCCTGTTTTCTTCTTTCACCTACAGTGGTTACTTGCATATATATATATACGTAAATCACTGATAACCACAAGAAGAAGAAAACTACAAGTTCCCAAAGCTAGCACAAGTGGCAATTCACCCCTGAAGATGTGAATTACACAGCGCTTCTTTCTTTCCTATATATATATATATATATATATATATATATATATATATATATATATATATATATATATATATATATATATATATATATATATTGTTACGACCGTGTTGTATTTTTTTATATAACATGATTCCATGTTGTTCCATGTTATTCCTGTAATCATGTGTTATATTTACTATTATATAATCTAGTCACCTTACCCTGTGCTGTTAAGGTTTTAACTGTTATTATTTGTTCAAGCCCATCTTTTTTCTTCATTTAGTATTGTGACAAGCAATGTTTCTCTAACGATCATCTGCATCGTTAAACGACCCATGTTTCACCTGCTGGTTGCATTGGCGGGAACCGACCATATATATAGTAGTCCACCTGTAGATGGAGTTCAGTCTAGTCCTCCTTGTCATTCAGTTCACGTTCTTTTGAGTGACACTTGTAACCTGTTACTTATACTTCATTTTATTTCTGTGATTGTTCCTGTCGCCACCAATGTGGTATATCTATGTGAGTACCTATTTATGTCTCTTATGTGTCCATCAGTGTTTGATTAGTTACATGTAAGTAATTCAATGTTGTTTCACTTAAGTTAATTTCAGTGTTAGTTATTTTATATGTTTGTGCAGAGTTAACGTAATCCAATACTTTATTTTTATTCTTTTGATGTTTTGATGTTTTAGTATCATTTGTGTCTTAAAAGTTTCGATAGTGAATCAATTTGTTGTGACAGCCTACGAGGCTCTTTATTGTGTTAATATTTAATTTAATTTAATTCTTAAAGGTTTACTTTATTTATTTTTATTCCTTTTTGATTTACTTCACTTTCTTTTTGTTTGGTTACGCCTAGAACCTGGTTATTAAAGTAAACTAAGAGACGGCGTAACAATATATATATATATATATATATATATATATATATATATATATATATATATATATATATATATATATATATATATATATATATATATATATATATATATATATATATATATTTATATATATATATATGAAAGAGCGATGTAAGAAAAAGAAGTCATACAAACTGCGCCAACAGAAAATAAGTTCCGGAAATAAAATAACTTTTTAAACCGACTCATTTTTTCAAATGTGCAAGAGGTATGAAAGAACATACAATTATAAGGAAATTTTTGATGACATCAATTTACCACTGTTCGTCACTCACGTCTCCCTTTTCTTTTATCTCACGCTTTTCTTATTTTTGTGACATCAAAATTATCTGGTATTCACTAATTAATTGCATGTCACAGAAAGTGAATTATTACAAAACCAGACGTAGAGAAGCAATAAATCAATAATAAAATGAATCGTGAGAAAACCAGACAGAAAAAAAAAGATAAATGAATAAAAATAAGAAAACTGAATGTAAACAACAAGAGATCAATGAAAGAACCGAGAATGTGTAGCTGAGACGGCTTCTAGGTGATAAACCCGAAAAGTAAGATTTAATAACTATTTCTGAGATCGGTATTGTATCATTGTCCTGGAATCTTTCACTGGAGGTTTGTTAATAAAAATCTTAATCCCTTAAACTGGAAATTAATAGAATGCATCAAATTGACTCACTTAAGTTACCACACAAAAACGGGAATTCTTGGAAGGATTTTTAGGTTTAATTTCCCTTTAATTTAACTCTATATATATATATATATATATATATATATATATATATATATATATATATATATATATATATATATATATATATATATATGAGAGAGAGAGAGAGGGAGATCTGCCAACCAGCGTCTAAAATCAGCAGTGGAGGAGGAGGGGCAGCACCCATCTCTCTCCACACCTCCTCCCCCTTCTTTTCTCTCTCACTGACACAAAACAGCACCACTAATTCATTATCTTCCTTTAACGCAATTACAGGGCAAATGACTGGCTGTATGGTGCCGTGGTATGTGAGTGATACGGTATCGTGGTATGTGAGTTGTGTTGGTATTGTTGGTAGGGGTGTCATGATACCGTGTGTGTATGGGTGGTAATGTCGATAATAGTGATATGTGTGTGCGTGGGGTAGTTTTTGATAGGGGTCATATCGTGGTATCTGTAGTAATTTTGATATCGTGATATCATGCTGTGTGTGTAGTGGTGGTATCGTGGGAAGTGTATACTGGTAGTGGTGGTATCGCGGGAGGTGTATACTGATAGTGGCGGCATCGTGGGAGGTGTATACTGGTAGTGGTGGTATTGTGGGAGGTGTATACTGGTAGTGGTGGCATCGTGGGAGGTGTATACTGGTAGTGGTGGTATCGTGGGAGGTGTATACTGGTAGTGGTGGTATCGTGGGAGGTGTATACTGGTAGTGGTGGTATCGTGGGCGGTGTATACTGGTAGTGGTGGTATCGTGGGAGGTGTATACTGGTAGTGGTGGTATCGTGGGAGGTGTATACTGGTAGTGGTGGTATCGGATTCCCAAGAGTTCAGCTTCTTCCTCACATCCCCCTCCTTGCCCTTGAGTCTAAAACTTACTCAAGTCTCACCTACGACTTGGGACACCCTTCAAGGCAGTTCCCGTCACCCCTGTTGTTATACACTGACTGCACCAAGGGAGGACCACCTATCCTACATTCAAACTAGATTTGCTTTGGTACACATTGGAACATTTAGGAGTTTACCCAGAGCGTCAGTCACGCGGGCATGGCCTCACATATTACACAGTTTGGATATGTGTGAGCCAGTTAGGTTTTTACGACAAACTGGTATAGATACAACTACCCACGATACATAACACAGGTACCGGCTCTCCCTCGTATACCAACCACACATTCTTCCATAAGGCATCAATTACATATAAAGGTATTTCATAAGTTATCCTAAAGTATTATATTTTTGAATTCTTAAACAGTAATGCAGCCATGTTACGGATTTTCCTCTTATGGGCGGAGGGCAGAATCAAATTTGCCCCCAAGTGGTCCACGACACGCCCGAAGACCATGATAAATGTAGTTGAATGTTTTGAGTGAGTGTGAGTTACCCCACCAGTTCTAGTGCAATGTGTGACAGGAGAGCGTATTGCTGTGGAGGCGACTGAGAGAGAAATATCTCTGTATTTCTTTTACTTGAGGAAAATTTGCTAAGTTTATAGAGTCGCTATGGTAACCAACGTTCAAAGCCACCAATAACACCACTAATATGCTCTGGAAGGGGCTACATCAATAACAATCAAAATATATCTGCACTCTGGATCCTATAATCAATTCTTATATTTATCTTAAAAGGTAACAAAAGACATAAATTGTAAAGGAGACTAAAAGTAAGAAGCAAAAGGATACAAGTTTTCATACAGAACTCATATCAAGTTATGAATGACAATGGAGAGAGAGAGTAATGTTTTGTGTCGAGAAGACCTCCCGCTTACCCAATGAGAGCAAAGACGAACAACTCCTGTGGATCGAACGGGTACTCGATATTGAAGTTGGTCTTGAAGAGAGCAGTCAAGGTCTCTAGGAATATGAACAAGACCATAACATCAACACGGTGTATCATCATCAAACATCTGTCTATAGGATTAAGTGTCGACAGGACAAAGACCAGGCAACGACGTGAACCTCCGCCATGTTTATCGTAGACGCTGTAAGAGGAAATGTTGAACCTCATTTGTAGATGAATTCTGTTGTGGCGCAGCACCCAGGAGGAGTTCTATGGCAGGAAGGTGAGGGAGGGTAAGCCGCTGTCATGTTCACCCGTACTAGTGGATGCTCAGGGAGAAAGGGGAAGGTAATATGAAGAACAATGGAAGAAAAGAAATTGAGAGAAAAATGGAAAAGTAGCCTTCAGGATGCTGGTGTAAGGAGGCATCTAATACTGCTAAGGGCATCCCCTGCAGGGACCTGGTGACCCTGGGAGCAACAGCAGGAGCAGATTGCTACTCGGCCACCCTCAGAATGCGTCATTAAAAGTAAGACCAAAAAGAAAACCATGTATACTTTAAAAAATAGCGAAAGTTCTTATTATTTACCACAAGCTCTTAAGAAAAAAAATTACAAATGATCATGTAACTGAATTTTGCCAAGGATAGCAGCTAGTTTACAATGAATGGTAGCAGAGCAGAGCAGAGGTCACAAAGGTCGTGTTAGATGCCAACACTCTCGTTATTGTAGTACTCGTATAAGACAATGTTGATACAGTAATTTACAAAATATTCACTCTTATCTACTTTACCTTCAATAAGTGAGTTTTCGTAGGTTCCTCTTGTGTTACACTACCTATTGGCAATTTTACTGGTTCTGTGACGAATGTTTTGACGTAAACAAGAAAATCACCCAAGCAATATCCCTTTCTTAAAGTTATAGGTCCCCCAGTTCTACTGAAAACAAGGATATCTATAAGACTACCTAACCTGACGGTGCTTAAGGTAAACTCAAATGACAAGGCATTCACTTGTACACTTTCACTCAGATACACAACATCTGTTCCTTCACTCACATTTGGCAATTGTACTGTGATTCTAGTTAGTTCCTTGCTGTGTAACCGTTGTACGACAGTTGAGACAGTTGTTAAAATGCAGTTCTTGACACTTTCATCCCGAATGTCTTTTGAGCTACTCGGTGGAGTTTCAGGGAGTGACTCCTTAACTAATTGCTTCTGTGCGATTGACTCCGCGCCTGTCGAGATAGTTATTCCACGAACACCCGAGGTAGGCAATGGATGTGAAGTTTGCATTGCGTCATAAGTTTTATAGTTATGCGTTATGGTATGGTTTCTTGGCTGAACGTTAATGTTGTTCTTCTTTAGTGTGCAAAAGACTGATTAACCCAGCCACTGGCAAAGAGAATGCCTTAACTATGTAAATATTCGCCAGAAAAGTTTTACTAGATATAGAAAAACGGATTAGCAGCGTTGTCACCCATGCTCTGTCTAAATTGGATTCCTGACACACCGGACAGAGGAATGTCTGTAGGTCTTATTGGTCAATTATTAGGAGGAAATCGTCGCTTAAGTTCATTGAACGATGCTAATGAAATAACATTGGCACAGGCTCCCGTATCTATGTCGAGGGATAACTGATTGTTACCTATCCTCGCTGTTACAACCAACACCTCCACTTTGTTTAACGCTCAGATTTATGAGCCTGTGATGGATGCATTGTTTTCTTGCACCGTTGACACTATCCCAGATCGTGTTGCAGGACATGCACATCTTCCCCCGAACTACGTGTCTCCCGTCGGTTTTCATGCTCTTGCTTCATGCGTTGTATGTTCTTGCAGTCTTCTGTATTATAGTATGGGGACTCATGTAATACACACCATTTATTCGGAGTGCCCTTTGTGTTTGTAGGCATTTTATTTGCTGTGCTGTGTCCTTGTGAACTTTATGGTTTAGCACGATACTCTGGATTTTTAGAGTCCAGGGATGATACTTTCCTTTGATCTTGCCGCAGGTTAGATGGGTTTTTGTCCTTTTGTCCTCCAAACCAACAATTAGCTGTGGCATGTCCCTTACGTTTGCAGATTTTGCAAAAGGTATCTTTTTGCAATTGGTTCCTGTGGTAGTTTGTGGTTATTCCTTAGAACTGGGTACAAGCGTCTATTGACAGAGCCCTCGGAGTAGTTTCAACCGGATCAGAAATTTTCTCCACGTAATCTACAAGCTTAGTACCTAGTTTATATTCCTTCTTTCTAGCTGCCTTGAGTGTAGTTTTTGTAGCACCATGATAGACTGTTGGAACTCAATGATCTTGTAGAAATTTCCCCAAGTTATTTTTCCTTCGTCATCAAACCAATTTGAGGATCTCATGTAAGTTTTGAGATCCATCATAGTGTGTCTGGTTATAACCTGAGCTTCTTGTGTGTTGTGAGCAAACACACTGGTACTTCTACACTCTGTCAACCTGAAGATCCAAGTAAGCGCACCTCCTTTCGTTCCTGACCCGAAAAAATATATGAAATGGTTCCTAAAAGTTTTATAAACAAGGGTTTCATCATCAAAGGCTGTAGCATACATCGTTCTATGTACCTTACTACCGGTTTTGACGTTGCTCCGGATGTAAGAGATTTGATCCCTATCGTTGGTAACAAAATTTTTTCGCATTATGTTAAGGTGTTAGAATCTGTATATTCTGCAGTAATTATTGTACCTTGATGTTATTTGTAAGTGTTCTTACAGTTTGATAAACCGATGAAGTCTGTGGGTTAATAGAACCATCTGTAGCCATTTTGCTGTGATAGTTAAAGCACTAGCATTGTTAACCGGTAAAGGTAATGGGCAAGTGTTACATGACCTAAGTTGTATGCTGTGTAAATCCCCGAACTGAGAATCTATGAAATTTTCACAGCTAGTTAAGGAGTCAGTAGGTGGTAACTCTATTTGGCTATTTTGTGGTAATTCTTCACTAGCAGTTTTTTTTTTTTTTTTTTTTTTTAGGTTAAGGTGGGGAAAGGATGGAAGGCATGCTGGGGCTCAAGGCACAGCCAGACATGAGGGATGGAGAAGTCACAGCATATAGTCGTGGGGGTAAAGGTTGGAAAAGAAGTTTAATGAGTTAAATAGAGGGGGACGACACTCCTTGTTTTACATATTACAGAGTTTGTTGGCTAACTAAGCTAACCTAGGATTTAGAATGAGGTTGCACAATGGTTATTTTAGTAGATAATGACTAGATTGATTTTACAATTACAAGTTTATTAACATCTTATACTGTATTACGTTATGGACTCACTTGATTGTGACTTGTTAAATGTGAATTTATATCATCTAAGTTTTAATCTAAGGTGGATCACTGCGGCGGACATAGATGCATCGCGGGTTGGGTTGTTGTAGTGCGGGCAGACTCCGGGGCCACCAGGCGTGGGGTCTCCCTCCGTTGATATCTTCCCCGCGTAGGTGGTCTGGGCTGTGAGGGTCGTCCAGGAGCTTGTCCCAAACCTTCTTCCCTAGGCGATGGCTAGCTCCTGTGAGTCTATAGATGACTGATTACCTGAGTCTGAGTCACTAATTTCCTATTTAAAACCCTAAAATTTTGGAAGAGGGTCCATAAATAGGGATATATATCACTTCACTTTCAGTATAACGCTCACTATGTAGCCCATATCAAGGAGTAGTGGAAAAGTATTTATAATGAGTTATGGAAATGAAGAGAAAGAGAGCTAAAATTATTAAAAGTATATATACTTTGTTTGGGTCCTCTCTTACTTTATAAATGTGTTATTTAATTTTGCTTGTAGACCGTTGTGCATATAATTTATTTTATATTGACTGCGTTTGAAGACTTCTGGAAGTTCACTTGTGTTTGTGGAGTCTGTAAGATAATGATTGTTTATGATCTAACTGACCAAAGAATCTGTAGAGTTTTGACCCCAGAAGTTGAAGACGTCCCACTCTGGGAAGCATGGCATCACACTTCTTGTGGCGATCAACCTGGGGGGGCTGACCCTTCTTATGGCGATCAACCTGGGGCTGTCCTTTCTTGCCATGATTAACTTGGGGACTGAACTTTCTTATGTCGATCAATCTGGGGCTGTTCCTTCTAGCAGATATTAACCTGGGGCTGACCTTTCTTGCGGCAATCAACCTGGGGGCTGACCTTTCTTATGGCAATCAACCTGGGGGCTGACCTTTCTTGCGGCGATCAACCTGGGGCTGACCTTTCTTGTACACTGGAGAGGCTTGATTGTTTAATCAAGAGGCTGCCAGCTTGTCTGCTTGTTGGAACCACGATGACAACTTTCCTAGTACTCGTGTGTTGTAGTGCTGGCTGCTGGTTGGCTGGCTGTCTGATTGGCTGGCTATTAGCTAGCTGGGACACTAAGACAACACTCGGGTAGGCTCGTCTGGTGTCGGCTCCATTTGGGTCACCATGATCTGTGAGCTGATGCTGGCGGTTTGACGGCGATGTCAGCAAGTCTTTATATTATCTTTGTTACCACTGGATTTCTGTGTAGACGTTTTGCAGGTGTTTATAACCACTGTCCACCTATTTCCCACTAAAATACTTTGTTTGATGATGATTCACTTAGAATGTCACTTGTGTCATCAATAATTTTTTTTGAGTGCTGTACTAGTGTATAGAATTCGTCTCACTGTTTGTCACCAACTGTGAGAGCTGTTTGGTATCACATTAATTGTTTTAATTGAGTTCTGGAACTCTGAAGTGGCAGGGCTTGATGTAAACACTTCTTGGCATTTTCTATTTTTAAGCTGAAAGAAAGTACTGTATATCCACAGATATAATCTGAGATAATATATTGTGAATTCTTTCCAGGGAAGTGTTATGAAAATTACTTTGAGATAATACTTCTGCTAAGTGTAAACTTCCCTGTATAGCGGTATGGAGTGAACTGCTCTCCATTGGGCGTGAGAGAGTGGTAGGAAGCGAGCGGTGTTTACTGAATCAGCTCGACCCCTGTGATAGATGCAACTTCAGTGATCTAGTCATAAACAACATGGTAAATCACTTGGTGAATAATTTGATGAATAACATGATGTTATTCATTGGGGTGTATTTATATAAAGCAAAGATGCTGTTACACCTGGATGAAAATTGTTTTTGAATGTCTCCGGCAGTTCACACCTCTATAGACTGCTTTGTCAATGGGCAGATCAAGAGGTAGCAGTATGGGTGATGAAAATAGTTGGTCAAATGCATTCACTGTGATTGCATTATTTTCTTGCTCCTGTGAGAACTGTGATCTTTGAACAAATTTATTAAATAAGCTTATTTTTTGTTCTTTCTAATTTTTTACTCAGTAATTCACTTTGTAATCCAATGAAGAACTTTTGTTGAGTCGTTCTTATCATTAACAATTTCTTTTGTTATTCTCCTGTTTAACACACGTTTGACTTTTGTATCTTCTTAGAAGAATTTTGTTGAAGCGAATTTTTCTTTAAATAGCTTATTTATTATGAGTTTTATACGTATTTTATTACTTAATCTTATTAGTAGTATTTATAACACATTTCTTACATCAATTCTATACATAAATTAATAATTTTTCACTGAAAAAATGCCTGGAGAACTTTTCACACTATTTCAGTTAAAGGTATGTGTGAAACCATTTAGGCAGATAATGGTTTACAAGGAAAAGTTGGGTAGATGCTTATATAAGTTTTGGGTACAGTACATGCTACCTTCTCTCCCTTCTCTTTTGTTCTCATTCGGTCACTTTCCTTTTTCCTGCTCCAAAAGTTACTTATGTTGTTACAGCAGTGGAGTAAAACCGTTTCTCCGACTCCTTACAATGTGTTCAGGTGACAGTAAACATACAGTACTAACTTTACAAAACGGGTCTCTTACTGGTCCAATGAGGGAATAAGTGTTGGTATAAGAGGCAATTATTTTAATTATAATATAACAATTTTATTATCAAGCTCTCAAAACAAAGATGAATGTTATCATTTATAGATGAGGGAATTAACAAGGCAATACACGTCAAAAATAAGCAGATGCGCATGCTAATGACGCAAGTCTCAAGTTAAATTAAATTTTACTAATATTCTTCATCATTTCTTAAAATGTGCAAGAACAAGAAAATAAAGGTTGTTGCAGAATCCAAATGCTTAAAAAAAATCATAGGTAAAGCAAGTTCTCGAATCGCATGTGAAAACAAAAGTTTCGTCGATGATCACCAAACACAGTTGAGGGTGTCTTCTTATAGGTCATGGTGGCGTCCGTCAGGTCTGGCTACTGTTGTGGACTAGTGGTAATGCTGTTTTACCCTGCAACATATATTATTGCCGTAGCAGATGCCGGTAGATATTTCTTGTCCGTAACTACAAAAATTTACACAAAACCCGTTGACTTGTGGGCAGGGATACTTGATGCTTCCTGTTGGAGACGAAAGGAGGGCGTTAGAAGCAGATTGGGAAATCCACTAACCCAGATATTTCACCTTTGTCATGGAAGAATATAGGCGAGGGAAAAAAGAGGCCACACAAAGATCTCCTTGTTGCTATTTCGTGCGAAGGTGATCATGAACACTGGTACACAGTGTTAAGATGTTCATGTAACACTTGTACACGGCACTCAGGTGTTCATGTAACACTCATACACGGTATTAAGGTTATATGAGGTCACCCGCAGTATTATTATGAGTTGTTCACATTATCTTTACTTAAAGATGAGAATTTAATTGAATATTAATTTTTTTATTTGTTGTTATTTGTTAAAACTCAACATACTGGATTTAAGTAAAAACAGATTGAGAAATATGAAAAAGAACATGAAAAATAAATGAAAAGGACTTCATATGTATATTAAATATATACATATATATATATATATATATATATATATATATATATATATATATATATATATATATATATATATATATATATATATATATATATATATATATATATATATGTGTGTGTGTGTGTGTGTGTGTGTGTGTGTGTGTGTGTAAGGGTGTATTCAAAGATTTGCATTTTCTGAAACCATTATTAAAAAGAAACTCGTAACAACACTATGTCATTCTTAATGCAATATCGAAGCATCGGAAGAGGTGTTCAATGCATTATTTTTCAATGTGTGAAATAGATTACTTTTAAATTTAAAAAAAGGTGATTGATTAAAATTTCGTAAATTTCCTTGTAAGAAAGGTTTACTTAAAACTGACACTAAGAACCGTTTCTTCCTTTATCATTTATATATCATTAATATATCAAGCTGGAGATCACCGACGTAGTCCCAAGGCGATCTCATCATATTTTTTGCCTATTTTCAAGCATCAGGATGTGTCACCATATTCTAGACGTCTTGAGTGACTCATCAACACTGAAATGACGCATCAAGCACAAGAGTGGCTCGCCAAGAACCTGGGTAACTCAGCAAACACTGGACTGAGAGAAAATATAATTAAGGTGACTCACCATTAACAACGGTGACGGCCACGATCACCAGCACCAGCAGGAATACAATGCTCTTGGTATTCATGGTTCACCAGCCTGTTGAGAGGAAACTTTTACTCACAGAACACGATGTACATTGGGTTTGACCTATATAATGAACTTTATGAATGAACTGTACATAAAGAACGTCTAGTGGTGGACTTTTCTTGTTACTAAGGTCGAGAGAACCCCAGTTTGGGATTCTAGTGAGGAAGATAGTTGAGCTGGCGAGGAAAGTATAAGGATAGAAATTGCATAACGTAGTATGTTGGTATATATTTCAATTTCACTGTCTCTCGCTTTTCTCGATGTTTCATATTTGGCATGACATATTATTTTATTTACCACTTGTGGACATTGCTTCATACCCCCCGCCCCCCTCCAACACATGTACTGTATATACACCATCTTAACTACGAATCAGAATTCCCGATTTCTTGAAGGTGTTGCACAAGGAAGGTGCGTCAGTACAATTTGAGATTTGAATTACATTATTTTATTTCCATCTAATACATGATTATATATATATATATATATATATATATATATATATATATATATATATATATAAACGTGGATAAGATAAATCTTGATAAATCACACATTGCTCCGTTGTTTCCATACATGTGATTTATCAAGATATATATATATATATATATATATATATATATATATATATATATATATATATATATATATATATACTGATATACAAGGAAAGAAACACGAAGTTCCCAAGCGCTTTCGTGTAATTCACATCTTCAGGGGTGAGTACAGACTAGAGAGAGTAATACAAATCAAGGTGTATATATACAGAGGAGGGTGAGACCAGGTATATATATATATATATATATATATAAAACTTGAGAGAAAACACCAAACTTACACCACGCACTTAATAGTCGTCATACTGTATATACTTCAGTATTATTTACAACGAATGTAAGCTTACCTCAGTTACGATATCAGCAAGAGACAGGAGTAAGGTGTGATGATACAATTCCTTGGTGTTCACTTTATATACCTGACGTCCAGGAATAACCAATATCAGCTGGAGAAATTTACTTATTTCCTTTTATTAATTGTAGAACACCCTGGTCCTTGAATACATAAAATGAATTTCTATATTTGATCATCTATTGTAATA
>NW_024753753.1:0-18393 GCF_018991925.1 Homarus americanus | reverse complement strand
GATCAGGGGACTTTGTTATACGCGATCAGGAGACTTTGTTATACTCGATTAGGGGGCTTTGTTATACTCGATGAGGGTGCTTTATTATGCTCGACCAGGGGACTTTGTTATATTCGATTAGGGGATTTTGAAATATTCGACCAGGGGACTTTTTTATACTTGATCAGGGGACTTTGTCTTACTCGACCAGAGGCCTTTGTTATACTCGATCGGGGAACTTTGTTATACTCGATGAGTGGACTTTACTATATTTGACCAATGGGCTCTGCTATACTCGATGTGGGGCCTTTGTTATACTCGATCAGGGGACATTGTTATACTCGACCAGGTGACATTGTAATACTCGATCATGGGGACTTTGTTATACTCGACCAGAGGACTTTGTTATACTCGATCAGGTGATAAGTTATACTCGATCAGGGAACTTTGTTATACTCGATCAGAGGACTTTGTTATACTCGACGATGGGCTTTTTTGTACTCGATTAGAAAACTTTGTTATACTCGACCAGGAGACTTTGTGATACTCGATCAGGGGACTTTCTTATACTCCAACAGGGACTTTGTTATATTCGATCAGGGGATATGTAATACTCGATCAGGGGACTTTCTTATACTCGATCAGGGGACTTTGTCATACTCGACCAGAGGATTTTGTTATACTCGATCAGGGGATATGTTATACTCGATCAGGGGTCTTTGTTATACTTGATCAGGGGACTTTGTTATACTTGATTAGGGGACTTTGTTATACTAGATCAGGGGACTTTGTTATACTTGATCAGAGGACTTTGTTTTACTCGACCAAGGGCCTTTGATATGCTCGATTAGAAAACTTTGTTATACTCGACCAGTGAACTTTGTTATACTCCACCAGGGACTTTGTGATACTCGATCAGTAGATATGTTATTCTCGATCAGGGGACTTTGTTATACTCGGTTCAGGGGACTTTGTTATACTCGTCCAAGGGGCTTTTTTATACTAGGATCAGGGGACTTTGTTATACTCGATGAGGGGACTTAGTCTTACTCGATTCGGGCCCTTTGTCATACTCGACCAGGGGACTTTGTTATAATCGATTAGGGGACTTTGTTATCCTCGATCTGGGGACTTTGTTAAACTAGGCCAGGAGACGTTGTTATACTCGATCAGGGGATATGTTATACTCGATCAGGGGACTTTGTTATACTGGACCAGGGGACTTTGTTATACTCGATCAGGGGACTTTGTTTTACTCGATAAGGGAACTGTTATACTCATCCAGGGGGCTTTGTCATACTCGACCAGGGGACTTTGTTATACTCGATCAGGGAACTTTGTTATACTCATCCAGGGGGCTTTGTCATACTCGATCAGGTGACTTTCTAATACTCGATCAGGGGATTTTGTCTTACACGATCAGGGCCCTTTGCTATATTCGAACGGGGGATTTTGTTATAATCGATCAGGGGACTTTGGTATGCTCGAACTAGGGACTTTGTTATACCGGGCCAGGGGACTTTTTTATAAGCGATGAGGGGACTTTGTTTCACTGGACCAGGGGACATTTTTATACACGATTAGGGGACTTTGTTATACTCGATCAGAGGACTTTGTCTTACTCGATCAGGGCCCTTTGCTATACTCGACCGGGGGACTTTGTTATAATCGATTTGGGGGCTTTGGTATGCTCGACCTAGGGACTTTGTTATACTCGATCAGGGACTTTGTTATACTCGACTAGGGGCCTTTGTTATACTCGATTAGGGGACTTTGTTATACTCGATAACGGGACTTTGTTATACTCGATAAGGGGAATTTGTTATACTCGATAAGGGGACTTTGTTATACTCGATCAAGGGACTTTCTTATACTTGATTAGAGGCCTTTTTTGGACTCGATCAGGGGACTTTGTTATACTCGAGCAGGGGGCTTTGTTATACTCGATCAGGGGACTTTGTTATACTCGATCAGGAGGCTTTCTTATACTCGATCAGGGACTTTGCTATACTCGACCAGGGGACTTTGTTATACTCAATCAGGGGATATGTTATACTCGATCAGGGGACTTTGTTATACTCATTCAGGGGACTTTGTTGTACTCGATCAGGGGACTTTGTTATACGCGATCAGGAGACTTTGTTATACTCGATTAGGAACCTTTGTTATACTCGACCAGGGGGGCTTTGTTATTCTAGGATCAGGGGACATTGTTATACTTGATGAGGGGACTTAGTCTTACTCGATCAGCGCCCTTTGTTATACTCGACCAGGGGACTTTGTTATAATCGATTAGGGAACTTTGTTATGCTCGATCTGGGGACTTGGTTAAACTAGGCCAGGAGACGTTGTTATACTCGATCAGGGGTTATGTTATACTCGATCAGGGGACTTTGTTATACTCAATCAGGGGATTTTGTCTTACACGATCAGGGCCCTTTGCTATACTCGACCGGGGGACTTTGTTATAATCGATCAGAGGACTTTGGTATGCTTGATCTAGGGTCTTTGTTATACTGGGCCAGGGGACCTTTTTATACTCAATGAAGGGACTTTGTTACACTGGACCAGGGGACATTTTTATTCTCGATTAGGGGACTTTGTTATCCTCGATCAGGGGACTTTGTTATACTGGACCAGGAGACTTTGTTATACTCCATCAGGGAACGTTGTTATACTCGATCAGGGAACTTTGTTATACTCATCCAGGGGGCTTTGTTATTTTCCATCAGGGGACTTTGTTATACTCGATCAGGGGACTTTGGTATGCTCGACCGGGGGACTTTGTTATAATCGATTAGGGGACTTTGGCATGCTCGATCTAGGGACTTTGTTATACTCGATCAGGGACTTTGTTATACTCGATAAGGGGACTTTGTTATACTCGATAAGGGGAATTTGTTTTACTCGATAAGTGGACTTTGTTAGACTCGAACAGGGGACTTTGTTATACTTGACCAGGGGACTTTGTTATTCTCGATTAGACGCCTTTGTTATACTCGATCAGGCGACTTTCTTATACTCGATTAGAGGCCTTTTTTAGACTCGATCAGGGACTTTGTTATACTCGAGCAGGGAGCTTTGTTATACTCGATCAGGGGACTTTGTTATACTCGATCAGGAGGCTTTGTTTTACTCGATTAGGGGACTTTGCTATACTCGACCAGGGGACTTTGTTATACTCGAGCAGGGTGCTCTGTTATACTCGATTAGGGGACTTTGTCTTACTCGCTCAGGGCCCTTTGCTATACTGGACCGGGGACTTTGTTACAATCGATCAGGGGACTTTGGTATGCTTGATCTAGGGACTTTGCTATACTGGGCCAGGGGACTTTTTTATACTCGATCAGGGGACTTTGTTACACTGGACTAGGGGACATTTTTATACTCGAATAGGGGACTTTGTTACACTCGATGAGGGACTTTGTTATACTCGATCAGGGCCTTTGTTATACTCGATTAGGGGACTTTGTTGTACTCGATAAGGGGACTTTGTTACTCGATAAGGTGAATTTGTTATAATCGATAAGGGAGCTTTGTTAGACTCGAACAGGGGACTTTGTTATACTCGACCAGGGGACTTTGTTATGCTCGATTAGGGGTCTTTGTTATACTCGATGAGGGGCCTTTGTTACACTCGATCAGGGGCCTTTGTTATACTAGATCAAGGGACTTTGTAATACTCGATTAAAGACCTTTTTTGGACTCGATCAGGGGACTTTGTTATACTCAAGCAGGGGGCTTGTTATACTCGATCAGGGGACTTTGTTATACTCGATCAGGAGGCTTTGTTATACTCGATCAGGGGACTTTGCTAAACTCGACCAGGGGACTTTGTTATACTCGAGCACGGGGCTTTGTTATACTCGATTAGGGGACTTTGTTATACTCGAACAGGAGGCTTTGTTATACTCGATGAGGAGACTTTGCTATGCTCGATCATGGGAACTTTTTTATACTTGATCAATGGACTTTGTTTTACTCGATGAGGGGACTTTGTTATACTCGACCAGGGGACTTTGTTATACTCGATCAGGGGACTTTGTTATACTCGATCAGGGGACTTTGTTATATGCGATCAAATGACTTTGTTATACTCGATTAGGAACCTTTGTTATACTCGTCCAGGGTGGCTTTGTCATACTAGGATCAGGGGACTTTGTTATACTCGATGAGGGGACTTAGTCTTACTCGATCAGCGCCCTTTGTTATACTCGACCAGGGGACTTTGTTATAATCGATTAGGGAACTTTGTTATGCTCGATCTGGGGACTTTGTTAAACTAGGCCAGGAAGACGTTGTTATACTCGATCAGGGTATATGTTATACTCGATCAGGGGACTTTGTTATACTGGACCAGGGGACTTTGTTATACTCGATCAGGGGACTTTGTTATACTCGATCAGGGAACTTTGTTATACTCATCCAGGGGGCTTTGTCATACTCGATCAGGGGACTTTCTTATACTCAATCAGGGGATTTTGTCTTACACGATTAGGGCCCTTTGCTATACTCGACAGGGGGACTTTGTTATAATCGGTCAGGGGACTTTGGTATGCTCGATCTAGGGACTTTGTTATACTGGGCCAGGGGACGTTTTTATACTCGATGAAGGGACTTTGTTACACTGGACCAGGGGACATTTTTATTCTCGATTAGGGACTTTGTTATCCTCGATCAGGGACTTTGTTATACTGGACCAGGAGACTGTGTTATACTCGATCAGGGAACGTTGTTATACTCGATCAGGGAACTTTGTTATACTCATCCAGCCGGGCTTTGTTATTCTCTATCAAGTGACTTTGTTATACTCGATCAGGGGACTTAGGTATGCTCGACCGGGGGACTTTGTTATAATCGATTAGGGGACTTTGGTATGCTCGATCTAGGGACTTTGTCATACTCGATCAGGGACTTTGTTATACTCGATAAGGGGACTTTGTTATACTCGATAAGGGGAATTTGCTTTACTCGATAAGGGGACTTTGTTAGACTCGAACAGGGGACTTTGTTATACTTGACCAGGGACTTTTGTTATACCTGATTAGGCGGCTTTGTTATACTCTCGATCAGGGACTCTTTCTACCTGATTAGAGGCCTTTTTAGACTCCGATCAGGGGACTTTGTTATACTTTATATGGCTTTGTTATAATCGATCAGGGGACTTTGTTATACTCAATCAGGAGGCTTTGTTATACTCGACTAGGGGACTTTACTATACTCGACCAGGGGACTTTGTTATACTCGAGCAGGGGGCTCTGTTATACTCGATTAGGGGACCTTGTTTTACTCGCTCAGGGCCCTTTGCAATACTGGACCGGGGACTTTTTTATACTCGATCAGGGTACTTTGTTACACTCGACCAGGGGACATTTTTATACTCGATTAGGGAACTTTGTTACACTCGATGGGGGACTTTGTTATACTCGACCAGGGCCTTTGTTATACTCGATTAGGGGACTTTGTTGTACTCGATAAGGGGACTTTGTTACTCGATAAGGTGAATTTGTTATACTCGATAAGGGGACTTTGTTAGACTCGAACAGGGGACTTTGTTATACTCGATCAGAGGACTTTGTTATACTCGACGAGGGGCTTTTTTATACTCGATTAGATAACTTTGTTATACTCGACCAGGAGACTTTGTGATACTCGATCAGGGGACTTTGTTATACTTGATTAGAGGACTTTGTTATACTCGACCAAGTGCCTTTGTTATGCTCGATTAGAAAACTTTGTTATACTCGACCAGGGAACTTTGTTATACTCCACCAGGGACTTTGTGATACTCGATCAGTGGATATGTTATACTCGATCAGGGTACTTTGTTATACTCGGTTCAGGGGACTTTGTTATACTCGTCCAAGGGGCTTTTTTATACTAGGATCAGGGGACTTTGTTATACTCGATGAGGGGACTTAGTCTTACTCGATCAGGGCCCTTTGTCTTACTCGACCAGGGGACTTTGTTATAATCGATTAGGGGACTTTGTTATCCTCGATCTGGGGACTTTGTTAAACTAGGCCAGGAGACGTTGTTATACTCGATCAGGGGATATGTTATACTCGATCAGGGGACTTTCTTATACTGGACACGGAGACTTTGTTATACTCGATCAGGGGACTTTGTTATACTCGATCAGGGAACTGTTATACTCATCCAGGGGGCTGTGTCATACTCGACCAGGGGACTTTGTTATACTCGATCAGGGGACTTTGTTATACTCGATCAGGGAACATTCTTATACTCATCCAGGGGGCTTTGTCATACTCGATCAGGTGACTTTCTTATACTCGATCAGGGGATTTTGTCCTACACGATCAGGGCCCTTTGCTATACTCGACCGGGGGACTTTGTTATAATCGATTAGGAGGCTTTGTTATACTCGATCACGGGACTTTCCTATACTCGACCAGGGGACTTTGTTATACTCGACCAGGGATCTCTTTTATACTTGACCAATGGACTTTGTTATTCTCGATGAGGGGCCTTGTTATACCTCGATGAGGGACTTCATATACATCGACCAGGGGACTTTGTTATACTGATCAGGGACTTTTTATACTCTAATTAGAGGATGTTATACTCAATCAGGGGATATGGTATTCTCGATCAGGGGACTTTGTTATACTCATCCAGGGGCCTTTGTTATACACGATCAGGGGACTTTGTTATATGCGATCAGGAGACTTTGTTATACTCGATTAGGGGCCTTTGTTATACTCGTCCAGGGGGACTTTGTTATACTAGGATCAGGGGACTTTGTTATACTCGATGAGGGGACTTAGTCTTACTCGATCAGGGCCCTTTGTTATACTCGACCAGGGGACTTTTCTTATACTCGATTAGAGGCCTTTTTTAGACTCGATCAGGTGACTTTGTTATACTTGAGCAGGGAGCTTTGTTATACTCGATCAGGGGACTTTGTTATACTCGATCAGGATGTTTTGTTATACTCGATCAGGGGACTTTGTTATACTCGATGAGGGGACTTAGTCTTACTCGGTCAGGGCCCTTTGATATACTCGACCAGGGGACTTTTCTTATACTCGATTAGAGGCTTTTTTTAGACTCGACCAGGGGACTTTGTTATACTCGAGCAGGGGGCTCTGTTATACTCGATTAGGGGACTTTGTCTTACTCGCTCAGGGCCCTTTGCTATACTGGACCGGGGACTTTGTTATAATCGATCAGGGGACTTTGGTATGCTTGATCTAGGGACTTTGTTATACTGGGCCAGGGGACTCTTTTATGCTCGATCAGGGGACTTTGTTACACTGGACCAGGGGACATTTTTAAACTCGATTAGGGGACTTCGTTACACTCGATGAGGGACTTTGTTATACTCGACCAGGGCCTTCGTTATACTCGATTAGGGGACTTTGTTGTACTCGATAAGGGGACTTTGTTACTCGATAAGGTGAATTTGTTATACTCGATAAGGGGGCTTTGTTAGACTCGAACAGGGGACTTTGTTATACTCGACCAGGGGACTTTGTTATGCTCGATTTGGGGACTTTGTTATACTCGATGAGGGGCCTTTGTTACACTCGATGAGGGGCCTTTGTTATACTAGATCAGGGGAATTTGTTATACTCGATTAAAGGCCTTTTTTGGACTCGATCAGGGGACTTTGTTATACTGGAGCAGGGGGCATTGTTATATTCAATCAGGGGACTTTGTTATGCTCGATCAGGAGGCTTTGTTATACTCGATCAGGGGACTTTGCTAAACTCGACCAGGGGACTTTGTTATACTCGAGCAGGGGGCTTTGTTATACTCGATTAGGGGACTTTGTTATACTCGATCAGGAGGCTTTGTTATACTCGATAAGGAGACTTTGCTATGTTCGATCATGGGAACTTTTTTATACTTGACCAATGGACTTTGTTATACTCGATGATGGGACTTTCTTATACTCGACCAGGGGACTTTGTTATAATCGATCAGGGGACTTTTTTATACTCGACCAGAGGACTTTATTATACTCTATCAGGGGACTTTGTTATACTCTATCAGGGGACTTTGTTATACTCGATTAGGGGCCTTTGTTATACTCGATGAGTGGACTTTTCCTATATTTGGACCAATGGACTTTGCTATACTGATGAGGGCTTTTGTTATACTCGACCAGAGGATCTTTGAAAGAGTACTCAATCAAATGATATGCTATACTCGATCAGGGACTTTGTTAAACTCGATGAGGGAGCTTTGTTATACTCGATCAGGGGACTTTGCTATACTCGATCAGAGGCTTTGTTATACCTGACCAGGGGACTTTGTTATGCTCGACCAGGGAACTTTGTTATACTCGATCAGGGGACTTTGTTATAATAGATCAGGAGACTTTGTTATACCTAACCAGGGGACTTTGTTATACTCGACCAGGGGACTTTGTTATACTCGATCAGGGGACTATGTTATACCTCGATTAGGGAAATTTTGTTATACCTGATGAGGGTGTTTTATTATGCTCGACCAGGACTTGTTATATCTGATTAGGGACTTTAAGAGTATTCTGACCAGAGTGCCTTTTGTTATACCTCGATCGAGGAACTTTGTTATACTCGATGAGTGGACTTTACTATATTTGACCAATGGGCTTTGCTATACTCGATGAGGGGCCTTTGTTACACTTGATCAGGGGACATTGTTATACTCGACCAGGTGACATTGTTATACTCGATCAGGGGCCTTTGTTATACTCGACCAGAGGACTTTATTATACTCGATCAGGTGATATGTTATACTCGATCAGGGGTCTTTGTTATACTCGATCAGAGGACTTTGTTATACTCGACGAGGAGCTTTTTTATACTCGATTAGAAAACTTTGTTATACTCGACCAGGAGACTTTGTGATACTCGATCAGGGGACTTTGTTATACTCCACCAGGGACTTTGTTATATTCGATCAGGGATATGTAATACTCGATTAGGGGACTTTGTTATACTCGATCAGGGGACTTTGTCATACTCGACCAGAGGAATTTGTTATACTCGATCAGGGGATATGTTATACTCGATCAGGGGTCTTTGTTATACTTGATCAGGGGACTTTGTTATACTTGATTAGGGGACTTTGTTATACTAGATCAGGGGACTTTGTTATACTTGATCAGAGGACTTTGTTATACTCGACCAAGGGCCTTTGTTATGCTCGATTAGAAAACTTTGTTATTCTCGACCAGGGAACTTTGTTATACTCCACCAGGGACTTTGTGATACTCGATCAGTGGATATGTTATACTCGATCAGGGGACTTTGTTATACTCGGTTCAGGGGACTTTGTTATACTCGTTCAAGGGGCTTTTTTATATTAGGATCAGGGGACTTTGTTATACTCGATGACGGGACTTAGTCTTACTCGATCAGGGCCCTTTGTCATACTCGACCAGGGGACTTTCTTATAATCGATTAGGGGACTTTGTTATCCTCGATCTGGGGACTTTGTTAAACTAGACCAGGAGACGTTGTTATACTCGATCAGGGGATATGTTATACTCGATCAGGGGACTTTGTTATACTGGACCAGGGGACTTTGTTATACTCGATCAGGGGACTTTTTTATACTCGATCAGGGAACTGTTATACTCATCCAGGGGGCTTTGTCATACTCGACCAGGGGACTTTGTTATACTCGATCAGGGGACTTTGTTATACTCGATTAGGGAACTTTGTTATACTCATCCAGGGGGCTTTGTCATACTCGATAGGTGACTTTCTTATACTCGATCAGGGGATTTTGTCTTACACGATCAGGGCCCTTTGCTATACTCGACCGGGGGATTTTGTTATAATCGATCAGGGGACTTTGGTATGCTCGATCTAGGGACTTTGTTATACCCGGCCAGCGGACTTTTTTATACTCGATGAGGGGACTTTGTTTCACTGGACCAGGGGACATTTTTATACACGATTAGGGGACTTTGTTATACTCGATCAGGGGACTTTGTCTTACTCGATCAGGGCCCTTTGCTATAATCGACCGGGGGACTTTGTTATAATCGATTAGGGGGCTTTGGTATGCTCGACCTAGGGACTTTGTTATACTCGATCAGGGACTTTGTTATACTCGACCAGGGGCCTTTGTTATACTCGATTAGGGGACTTTGTTATACTCGATAACGGGACTTTGTTATACTCGATAAGGGGAATTTGTTATACTCGATACGGGGACTTTGTTATACTCGATCAGGGGACTTTCTTATACTCGATTAGAGGCCTTTTTTGGACTCGATCAGGGGACTTTGTTATATTCGAGCAGAGGGCTTTGTTATACTCGATCAGGGGACATTGTTATACTCGATTAGGAGGCTTTCTTATACTCGATCAGGGACTTTGCTATACTCGACCAGGGGACTTTGTTATACTCAATCAGGGGATATGTTATACTCGATCAGGGGTCTTTGTTATACTCATCCAGGGGACTTTGTTATACTCGATCAATGGACTTTGTTATACGCGATCAGGAGACTTTGTTATACTCGATTAGGAACCTTTGTTATACTCGTCCAGGGGGTCTTTGTTATACTAGGATCAGGGGACTTTGTTATACTCGATGAGGGGACTTAGTCTTACTCGATCAGAGCCCTTTGTTATACTCGACCAGGGGACTTTGTTATAATCGATTAGGGAACTTTGTTATGCTCGATCTGGGGACTTTGTTAAACTAGGCCAGGAGACGTTGTTATATTCGATCAGGGGATATGTTATACTCGATCAGGGGACTTTGTTATACTGGACCAGGGGACTTTTTTATACTCGATCAGGGGACTTTGTTATACTCGATCAGGGAACTGTTATACTCATCCAGGGGGCTTTGTCATACTCGACCAGGGGACTTTGTTATACTCGATCAGGGCCCTTTGCTATACTCGACCGGGGGACTTTGTTATAATCGATTAGGGGACTTTGGTATGCTCGAACTAGGGACTTTGTTATACTCGATCAGGGACTTTGTTATACTCGTCAGGGGCCTTTGTTATACTCGATTAGGGGACTTTGTTATACTCGATAAGGTGACTTTGTTATACTCGATAAGGGGAATTTGTTATACTCGATGAGGGGACTTTGTTAGACTCGAACAGGGACTTTGTTATACTCGACCAGGGGACGTTGTTATACTCGATTAGGCGGCTTTGTTATACTTGATCAGGGGACTTTCTTATTCTCGATTAGAGGCCTTTTTTGGACTCGATTAGGGGACTTTGTTATACTCGAGCAGGGGGCTTTTTATACTCGATTAGGGGACTTTGTTATACTCGATGAGGAGGCTTTGTTATACTCGATCACGGGACTTTCCTATACTCGACCAGGGGACTTTGTTATACTCGACCAGGGATCTCTTTATACTTGACCAATGGACTTTGTTATTCTCGATGAGGGGCCTTTGTTATACTCGATGAGGGGACTTTGTTATATTCGACCAGGGGACATTGTTATACTCGATCAGGGGACATTTTTATACTCGACCAGAGGACTTTGTTATACTCAATCAGGGGATATGTTATACTCGATCAGGGGACTTTGTTATACTCATCCAGGGGCCTTTGTTATACTCGATCAGGGGACTTTGTTATATGCGATCAGGAGACTTTGTTATACTCGATTAGGGGCCTTTGTTATACTCATCCAGGGGGGCTTTGTTATACTAGGATCAGGGGACTTTGTTATACTCGATGAGGGGACTTAGTCTTACTCGATCAGGGCCCTTTGTTATACTCGACCAGGGGACTTTTCTTATACTCGATTAGAGGCCTTTTTTAGACTCGATCAGGTGACTTTGTTATACTCGAGCAGGGAGCTTTGTTATACTCGATCAGGGGACTTTGTTATACGCGATCAGGAGGCTTTGTTATACTCGATCAGGGGACTTTGTTATACTCGATGAGGGGACTTAGTCTTACTCGATCAGGGCCCTTTGTTATACTCGACCAGGGGACTTTTCTTATACGCGATTAGAGGCCTTTTTTAGACTCGATCAGGGGACTTTGTTATACTCGAGCAGGGGGCTCTGTTATACTCGATTAGGGGACTTTGTCTTACTCGCTCAGGGCCTTTTGCTATACTGGACCGGGGACTTTGATATAATCGATCAGGAGACTTTGGTATGCTTGATCTAGGGACTTTGTTATACTGGGCCAGGGGACTCTTTTATGCTCGATCAGGGGACTTTGTTACACTGGACCAGGGGACATTTTTAAACTCAATTAGGGGACTTTGTTACACTCGATGAGGGACTTTGTTATACTCGACCAGGGCCTTTGTTATACTCGATTAGGGGACTTTGTTGTACTCGATAAGGGGACTTTGTTACTCGATAAGGTGAATTTGTTATACTCGATAAGGGGGCTTTGTTAGACTCGAACAGGGGACTTTGTTGTACTCGACCAGGGGACTTTGTTATGCTCGATTTGGGGACTTTGTTATACTCGATGAGGGGCCTTTGTTACACTCGATCAGGGGCCTTTGTTATACTAGATCAGGGAATTTGTTATACCGATTAAAGGCCTTTTGACCTCGATCAGGGGACTTTTGTTATACTGGAGCATCGGGGCATTGTTATATTCAATCAGGGACTTTGTTATACCGGGATCAGGAGGCTTTTGTTATACTCTCGATCAGGGATTCCTATTAAACCGACCAGGGGATCTTATACCGAAAGAGGGCTTTTGTTATACTCCGCGATTAGGGGATCTTGTTATACTGATGAGGAGGCTTTTGTTATACCCCGTTCAGGGGACTTTGCTATGCTCGATCATGGGAACTTTTTTTTACTTGACCAATGGACTTTGTTATACTCGATGAGGGGACTTTGTTATACTCGACTAGGGGACTTTGTTATACTCGATCATGGGACTTTTTTATACTCGACCAGAGGACTTTGTTATACTCTATCAGGGGACTTTGTTATACTCGATCAGGGGACTTTGTTATACTCGATTAGGGGCCTTTGTAATACTCGATGAGGGGGCTTTGTTATGCTCGACCCGGGGACTTTGCTATACTCGATGAGGGGCTTTTGTTATTCTCGACCAGAGGACTTTGTTATACTCAATCAGCGGATATGTTATACTCGATCAGGGGACTTTGTTATACTCATCCATGGGACTTTGTTATACTCGATCAGGGGACTTTGTTATACTCGATGAGGGCTCTTTGTTATACTCGACTAGGGGACTTTGTTAAACTAGGCCAGGAGACGTTGTTATACTCGATCAGGGGATATGTTATACTCGATGAGGGGACTTTGTTATACTGGACCAGGGGACTTTGTTATACGCGATCAGGAGACTTTGTTATACTCGATTAGGGGCCTTTGTTATACTCGATGAGGGTGCTTTATTATGCTCGACCAGGGGACTTTGTTATATTCGATTAGGGGACTTTGTTATATTCGACCAGAGGCCTTTGTTATACTCGATCGGGGAACTTTGTTATACTCGATGAGTGGACTTTACTATATTTGACCAATGGGCTTTGCTATACTCGATGAGGGGCCTTTGTTATACTCGATCAGGGGACATTGTTATACTCGACCAGGTGACATTGTTATACTCGATCAGGGGACTTTGTTATATTCGACCAGAGGACTTTGTTATACTCGATCAGGTGATATGTTATACTCGATCAGGGGACTTTGTTATTCTCGACGAGGGGCTTTTTTATACTCGATTAGAAAAACTTTGTTATACTCGACCAGGAGACTTTGTGATACTCGATCAGGGGACTTTGTTATACTCCACCTGGGACTTTGTTATATTCGATCAGGGGATATGTAATACTCGATCAGGGGACTTTGTTATACTCGATCAGGGGACTTTGTCATACTCGACCAGAGGACTTTGTTATACTCGATCAGGGGATATGTTATACTCGATCAGGGGTCCTTGTTATACTTGATCAGGGGACTTTGTTTTACTTGATTAGGGGACTTTGTTATACTAGATCAGGGTACTTTGTTATACTTGATCAGAGGACTTTGTTTTACTCGACCAAGGGCCTTTGTTATGCTCGATTAGAAAACTTTGTTATACTCGACCAGGGAACTTTGTTATACTCCACCAGGGACTTTGTGATACTCGATCAGTGGATATGTTATACTCGATCAGGGGACTTTGTTATACTCGGTTCAGGGGACTTTGTTATACTCGTTCAAGGGGCTTTTTTATACTAGGATCAGGGGATTTGTTATACTCGATGACGGGACTTAGTCTTACTCGAACAGGGCCCTTTGTCATACTCGACCAGGGGACTTTCTTATAATCGATTAGGGGACTTTGTTATCCTCGATCTGGGGACTTTGTTAAACTAGGCCAGGAGACGTTGTTATACTCGATCAGGGGATATGTTACACTCGATCAGGGGACTTTGTTATACTGGACCAGGGGACTTTGTTATACTCGATCAGGGGACTTTGTTATACTCGATCAGGGAACTGTTATACTCATCCAGGGGGCTTTGTCATACTCGACCAGGGGACTTTGTTATACTCGATCAGGGGGCTTTGTTATGCTCGATTAGGGAACTTTGTTATACTCATCCAGGGGGCTTTGTCATACTCGATCAGGTGACTTTCTTATACTCGATCAGGGGATTTTGTCTTACACGATCAGGTTCCTTTGCTATACTCGACCGGGGGATTTTGTTATAATCGATCAGGGGACTTTGGTATGCTCGATCTAGGGACTTTGTTATACCGGGCCAGCGGACTTTTTTATACTCGATGAGGGGACTTTGTTTCACTGGACCAGGGGACATTTTTATACACGATTAGGGGACTTTGTTATACTCGATCAGGGGACTTTGTCTTACTCGATCAGGGCCCTTTGCTATACTAGACCAGGGGACTTTGTTATAATCGATTAGGGAGCTTTGGTATGCTCGACCTAGGGACTTTGTTATACTCGATTAGGGACTTTGTTATACTCGACCAGGGGCCTTTGTTAAACTCGATTAGGGGACTTTGTTATACTCGATAACGGGACTTTGTTATACTCGATAAGGGGAATTTGTTATACTCGATACGGGAACTTTGTTATACTCGATCAGGGGACTTTCTTATACTCGATTAGAGGCCTTTTTTGGACTCGATCAGGGGACTTTGTTATATTCGAGCAGAGGGCTTTGTTATACTCGATCAGGGGACATTGTTATACTCGATCAGGAGGCTTTCTTATACTCGATCAGGGACTTTGCTATACTCGACCAGGGGACTTTGTTATACTCAATCAGGGGATATGTTATACTCGATCAGGGGACTTTGTTATACTCATCCAGGGGACTTTGTTATACTCGATCAGGGGACTTTGTTATACGTGATCAGGAGACTTTGTTATACTCGATTAGGAACGTTTGTTATACTCCTCCACGGGGGCTTTGTTATACTAGGATCAGGGGACTTTGTTATACTCGATGAGGGGACTTAGTCTTACTCGATCAGCGCCCTTTGTTATACTCGACCAGGGGACTTTGTTATAATCGATTAGGGAACTTTGTTATGCTCGATCTGGGGACTTTGTTAAACTAGGCCAGGAGACGTTGTTATATTCGATCAGGGGATATGTTATACTCGATCAGGGGACTTTGTTATACTGGACCAGGGGACTTTTTTATACTCGATCAGGGGACTTTGTTATACTCGATCAGGGGACTTTGTTATACTTGATCAGAGGACTTTGTTATACTCGACCAAGGGCCTTTGTTATGCTCGATTAGAAAACTTTGTTATTCTCGACCAGGGAACTTTGTTATACTCCACCAGGGACTTAGTGATACTCGATCAGTGGATATGTTATACTCGATCACGGGATTTTGTTATACTCGGTTCAGGGGACTTTGTTATACTCGTTCAAGGGGCTTTTTTATACTAGGATCAGGGGACTTTGTTATACTCGATGACGGGACTTAGTCTTACTCGATCAGGGCCCTTTGTCATACTCGACCAGGGGACTTTCTTATAATCGATTAGGGGACTTTGTTATCCTCGATCTGGGGACTTTGTTAAACTAGACCAGGAGACGTTGTTATACTCGATCAGGGGATATGTTATACTCGATCAGGGGACTTTGTTATACTGGACCAGGGGACTTTGTTATACTCGATCAGGGGACTTTGTTATACTCGATCAGGGAACTGTTATACTCATCCAGGGGGCTTTGTCATACTCGACCAGGGGACTTTGTTATACTCGATCAGGGGACTTTGTTATACTCGATTAGGGAACTTTGTTATACTCATCCAGGGGGCTTTGTCACACTCGATCAGGTGACTTTCTTATACTCGATCAGGGGATTTTGTCTTACACGATCAGGGCCCTTTGCTATACTCGACCGGGGGATTTTGTTATAATCGATCAGGGGACTTTGGTATGCTCGATCTAGGGACTTTGTTATACCGGGCCAGCGGACTTTTTTATACTCTATGAGGGGACTTTGTTTCACTGGACCAGGGGACATTTTTATACACATTTAGGGGACTTTGTTATACTCGATCAGGGGACTTTGTCTTACTCGATCAGGGCCCTTTGCTATAATCGACCGGGGGACTTTGTTATAATCGATTAGGGGGCTTTGGTATGCTCGACCTAGGGACTTTGTTATACTCGATCAGGGACTTTGTTATACTCGACCAGGGGCCTTTGTTATACTCGATTAGGGGACTTTGTTATACTCGATAACGGGACTTTGTTATACTCGATAAGGGGAATTTGTTATACTCGATACGGGGACTTTGTTATACTCGATCAGGGGACTTTCTTATACTCGATTAGAGGCCTTTTTTGGACTCGATCAGGGGACTTTGTTATATTCGAGCAGAGGGCTTTGTTATACTCGATCAGGGGACATTGTTATACTCGATGAGGAGGCTTTCTTATACTCGATCAGGGACTTTGCTATACTCGATCAGGGGACTTTGTTATACTCAATCAGGGGATATGTTATACTCGATCAGGGGACTTTGTTATACTCATCCAGGGGACTTTGTTATACTCGATCAATGGACTTTGTTATACGCGATCAGGAGACTTTGTTATACTCGATTAGGAACCTTTGTTATACTTGTCCAGGGGGGCTTTGTTATACTAGGATCAGGGGACTTTGTTATACTCGATGAGGGGACTTAGTCTTACTCAATCAGCGCCCTTTGTTATACTCGACCAGGGGACTTTGTTATAATCGATTAGGGAACTTTGTTATGCTCGATCTGGGGACTTTGTTAAACTAGGCCAGGAGACGTTGTTATATTCGATCAGGGGATATGTTATACTCGATCAGGGGACTTTGTTATACTGGACCAGGGGACTTTTTTATACTCGATCAGGGGACTTTGTTATACTCGATCAGGGAACTGTTATACTCATCCAGGGGGCTTTGTCATACTCGACCAGGGGACTTTGTTAAACTCGATCAGGGGACTTTGTTATACTCGATCAGGACCCTTTGCTATACTCGACCGGGGGACTTTGTTATAATCGATTAGGGGACTTTGGTATGCTCGAACTAGGGACTTTGTTATACTCGATCAGGGACTATGTTATACTCGTCAGGGGCCTTTGTTTTACTCGATTAGGGGACTTTGTTATACTCGATAAGGTGACTTTGTTATACTCGATAAGGGGAATTTGTTATACTCGATGAGGAATTTTGTTAGACCTCGAACAGGGGACTTTGTTATACTCGACCAGGGGACGTTGTTATACTTGATTAGGCGGCTTTGTTATACTTGATCAGGGGACTTTCTTATACTCGATTAGAGGCCTTTTTTGGACTCGATTAGGGGGCTTTGTTATACTCGACAAGGGGACTTTGTTATACTCGATGAGGAGGCTTTGTTATACTCGATTACGGGACTTTCCAATACTCGACCAGGGGACTTTGTTATACTCGACCAGGGATCTCTTTTATACTTGACCAATGGACTTTGTTATTCTCGATGAGGGGCCTTTGTTATACTCGATGAGGGGACTTTGTTATATTCGACCAGGGGACTTTGTTATACTCGAACAGGGGACTTTTTTATACTCGACCAGAGGACTTTGTTATACTCAATCAGGGATATGTTACGCTTGATCAGGGGACTTTGTTATACTCATCCGGGGGCCTTTGTTATACTCGATCAGGGGACTTTGTTATATGCGATCAGGAGACTTTGTTATACTCGATTAGGGGCCTTTGTTATACTCATCCAGGGGGGCTTTGTTATACTAGGATCAGGGGACTTTGTTATACTCGATGAGGGGACTTAGTCTTACTCGATCAGGGCCCTTTGTTATACTCGACCAGGGGACTTTTCTTATACTCGATTAGAGGCCTTTTTTAGACTCGATCAGGTGACTTTGTTATACTCGAGCAGGGAGCTTTGTTATACTCGATCAGGGGACTTTGTTATACGCGATCAGGAGGCTTTGTTA
>NW_024753752.1:0-1780 GCF_018991925.1 Homarus americanus | reverse complement strand
TTATGTTGTTATGTTATGTTATGTTGTCATGTTATGCTATGTTATGTTGTTATGTTATGTTGTCATGTTATGCTATGTTATGTTGTTATGTTATGTTATGTTGTCATGTTATGCTATGTTATGTTATGTTGTCATGTTATGCTATGTTATGTTGTCATGTTATGTTATGTTATGTTATATTATGTTGTCATGTTATGTTATGTTATGTCATGTTATATTATGTTGTCATGTTATGTTATGTTGTCATGTTATGTTATGTTATGTTATGTCATGTTATATTATGTTGTCATGTTATGTTATGTTGTCATGTCATGTTGTCATGTTATGTTATGTCATGTTATATTATGTTGTCATGTTATGTTGTCATGTTATGTTATGTTGTCATGTTATGTTATGTTGTCATGTTATGTTATGTCATGTTATATTATGTTGTCATGTTATGTTATGTTATGTTGGTGTTACGTGTCAGGCGTTGTCATGTTATGTTATGTTATGTTATGTTGGCGTTATGTTGTTATGTTATATTACAGTTGTTATGTTATGTTATGTTATGTTATGTTGGCGTTATGTTGGCTAGTTATGATATGTTATGTTATGTTATGTTATGTTATATTATGTTATGTTATGTTATGATATGTTATGTTATGATATGTTATGTTATGTTATGTTATGTTATGTTATGTTATGTTATGTTATGTTATGTTATGATATGTTATGTTATGTTATGATATGTTATGTTATGATATGTTATGATATGTTAGGTTATGATATGTTATGTTATGTTATGTTATGTTATGTTATGTTATGTTATGTTATGTTATGTTATGTTATGTTATGATATGTTATGATATGTTATGTTATGTTATGTTATGTTATGATATGTTATGTTATGTTGCGTTATTTATGCTGCGTTATGCCGCGTTACATTATGTTAGGTTGGCGTTATTTTATGTTATGTTGGCGCTTTCCGCGTTATGTTATTACGTTATGTTATGTTATGCCATACGCGATATGCCATGTTATTTTATGTTATGTTATGTTACAGTTATATTGCGTTATAATATGTTATGCTATTTTATGCTGGCGTTGCGTTGCTATTTTGCTATTTTATTTTATGTTATGTTATGTTATGTTATATTATATTATGTTATGTTATGTTATGTTATATTGTGTTATGTTATGTTATTTTATGTTATGTTATGTTATATTATGTTATGTTATGTTATTTTATTTTATGTTATGTTATGTTATGTTATATTATGTTATGTTATGTTATATTATGTTATGTTATGTTATTTTATTTTATGTTATGTTATGTTATGTTATATTATGTTATGTTATGTTATGTTGTATTATGTTATGTTATGTTATTTTATGTTATGTTATGTTATGTTATATTATGTTATATTATGTTATGTTATTTTATGTTATGTTATGTTATGTTATGTTATGTTATATTATGTTATGTTATGTTATGTTATTTTATGTTATGTTATGTTATGTTATATTATGTTATGTTATGTTATTTTATGTTATGTTATGTTATGTTATATTATGTTATGTTATGTTATGTTATTTTATGTTATGTTATGTTATGTTATATTATGTTAGGTTATGTTATTTTATGTTATGTTATGTTATGTTATATTATGTTAGGTTATGTTATTTTATGTTATGTTATGTTATGTTATATTATGTTAGTTTATGTTATTTTATGTTATGTTATGTTATGTTATATTATGTTAGGTTATGTTATTTTATGTTATGTTATGTTATGTTA
>NW_024753751.1:0-21925 GCF_018991925.1 Homarus americanus | reverse complement strand
TGACGCTTCATCTGTACAACCAGTTGAGAATAAACTTTCCTTCTCTAAAAGTTACAAGAAATGAGGGAGAGTTTCTCGCCAGGGGGCGCAGCGCTGTGAGAGAAGAATTAAATAAGTCTGATTAGCTAAGAAGACGACCAGGGGTAAGAAATGGTCCGTCTTGAGGATGTGGTTCAGGAGGTGAGGTGAAGATATAAACCTCGAAGACGTCATAAAACACAGAGATGATACTATTTCTAACCTTCCCAAGTCTCTGGTGGGTGGCAGGTGATCACCAACATGAAATACACCAACATGAAATACACCAACATGAAATACACCAACATGAAATGCGCCAAAATGAAATAGAAGATGCCAAGTGAGGTTGATTATGACTCAGATAGTAACCATAGCAGGACCTAAAAACAGCCAAGACTGTTCTAAAATGAGAACTTAAATTATAATTTCTGCCCAAGAGTGCGAGTGAGTGAACTTTAATTTCCATTATAGTACAGTATAAAACTTTAATGAGTTTATCTTCAACGTGATCTTAAATTTTAGTGGGTGAATTTTTTCATTGGATAATTAAGTCTTTGAGAATAACATTTTAAGGCGGCCATTTAGTGTCATCATGCTGTAAGATGTGGATACGCTCCAAAAAGTATGTTTACGATTTTGTGTTAGACGATATGACACAACAGACAAAGGATTTTGACGACCCTACCGAGACAACAGGAGTCACAGTGTTCATTTTGAAATTCATCGGTCTCCTTCATAAAGGCACTTTTGGAGTGTTTGTTTACAACTCCTAGTGGTTAATGTGATGCAGCAGTGTACAGCTCATAGTCCATAAGGTGTTTCTTAGGTCAGACCCTTGAGAATGCAGTGGGTGGTTACACTACTCACCTGCCTTACACTCTCCCTGATGCTTTTGTTAGATGTTGAAACAGGAACTGTGGATCAACCTGTACAGCTTCTCCTTTTACTTTCACACAAACAATAGATTTAACATGTTGCCTAAGTACTTTGATGAAACAATAAGCACAAATGTGTTATCGTCATGATCCGCCCGGCGGATTATATCAAGAGTTGATGGGGTCATCATCGACCACTTAATATACACTTGAACCCCTGACTGAACGCTCTGAAGTTTGTAGAGGTTGAACAGATTGATAGAGGTCCCAGCAATAAGAGAGTACAGCCGGGTCCTGCTGGAGACACTGAACACATTTCAGTTATTACATCTGGCAATACACGATCACTCACCAAAGAAAACGAAGACAATTTTACCAACTAATATGGTCGAGGTTCTGTAGATATGGGCCACAGCTCACGTACGGTCGCTATCTGATCTTCTCGACCAGTGTAACAAGAAAGATCTTTACAAACACTATAATATGTAGCCAACGTGCAGTGACTCAGTAATAACTTATTGCTCCTTTGATTCAAGTG
The DNA here is from genome assembly GCF_018991925.1 of Homarus americanus. Taxonomy (NCBI): domain Eukaryota; kingdom Metazoa; phylum Arthropoda; class Malacostraca; order Decapoda; family Nephropidae; genus Homarus; species Homarus americanus. The sequence continues at coordinate 20,494 of NW_024753751.1, read as the reverse complement.
TTCGACAACAAGCCGAATATGTTCCCTCTGTTCCTTTGACTATCTTGTGTGTACGATCTTGTGGACTGGGGCGTGATCACGATCAATGGTTGTCTCACTCACTCACTCACTAGGTTTCCTGCCATCTCTTACCCATGAAATTAGATTAAATCTGCCCTGTCGTATCCTCTTTACCTATCCTATCCCCCCTTGTCTCTATTAACCTTAATATATCATCACTCTCTCTCCCCTACTCTCCTTCCCTGCTTCCTCTACCACTATCTCCACCTCCTCTTTCCTTCCCCTTCCACAATTATTATATCCTCACATCTATGTCTGTCATTCTCTTTATCTGTTCCTACTTCTTTCACTATATCTCTCTATCCCCTCAGCCTAAATCACAATGGCTACAAGAACGAGAGCTTGTGTTGGTAAAAGAGGAATTTTTGAACACCATGACAAATGTATATTTTTTGATGACTTAGGGAGAACGTGTGGCGTGATTAGTGTAGAAGAGGAGATTGTCACACCCTTCTACCCAGTTTTGTTAGTCTCTTATGCCCCACCCTGCCAGTCCTCATACCCTACTAGGGTGTGTCAATTTTGTCAACATGTTAAAAATCAAATTTGGTAGTCAAAATATTGTGCCTCTTTATGTCTAAACTTGAGATTAGCAAACAAAAATGAATTGAAATAACCCTCACCTACATCAATTATACCTTAAAGTTTCAAATATCAGTATTTCAACAAATTAATGAGACTTGATTAGAATTATTCACTTGATATTAACTAATCTCATGTAAGCATATGGATTATGGAGTATTTTATGGTTCTATAGCTTGTGTACAATATGCATGTCAGAACATGAACATGAACATGAACAGGCTCTCCGTGTGGGACAGTTTAATTCTTGTTTTGACTTGTACCAAGCGTGAGGATAAGGCGCCCGGCTCACTCTCCTTCTAGATATCATAGACGGTGGTTTGCTCTCATTGCACTTGCACCTACTCTACCAGACGAATTCTACATTTTAATTATTGTAAGTAGGGCATATTGATTGTCGCAGTTACTTATATCATGGTATGAAACATTATGTTCTAAGAAATTATTGTTATTTCTGTTACAGCATTTTTGATAAACAAATTGATATTTTTTGAAACAACAATTGAATTATGAAACATTGAAATATTTTTTTATTTGTCAGATAGTGTGAAGATGTCAAAATTGAAGACAAGAAGTCAGTTGTCAACCCACTTGAGCCTGCTAGTTGGTAAAGGGAAGGAGCTTCCTGTATCAGAACTTCCAACAGTGAGAGACATGCTAAGATTAGGGTTACTCCTTCGAGAAAAAAAATGCAAAGGACAGAAGGAACTATACAGATAAAGAACTCATAAATGACATGATAGTCCCTCTTCTGCATCAATGGACAAAAGCTAATGCACTATTCAAACCACCTGTGATTAATCAGTGTCGAACTAGTGAGCTAAAACTAACGAAATTATGGCACAAAGCAGTTGAAACATCACTTGGTAAAGGAAACTTGGCCAGGAAAAATGAATTTCTGCACACACTTGATACTCTGTTTGACATTTTGACCTGCAAGTGCTCCATACAATTATGTTCTGAATCCAACTGTTCTCACTCAGGTAAGAGAGAAAATAATTCCCACATTGATTGTGGTTGTCCTCGTGAAAAGAAGATCCCTGTTTTAGAGCTTGAATTTATAAAGGCACAGAGGACAAAGGCAGAAGGCCAAGGAAGTATGCAAATGGGTTCAATAGATTATTCAGAAACAAAAAAGCAGATTGCTAATGCCAAGAAGAGAGAACAAATCCGAGAGAGGGAACAAAAGAAGAAAATGAAGAGTGAAGAAGCCATCCAAAGAGAGGAAGAGCTGTGTCAAGATGGTTATCACTTCTTTGATAGTTCTTCTGATGAACAGGAAGCAACATCAGATGATAGTTCCAAAGAGCCATCTGAACCTTTACCAAAGAAAATGAAATACAACACAAGAAATATTTCAAACATTGCTTTAGCTAGTATTCGCCACCATGCTGGACTTCGTGAGGCTGCAGAAATTGCAACTGCCGCTTGGATAGATGCAGGCCTCATCAGCCGAGAGGATGTATCTTTGGTGATAGATCATAATAAAATTAGAAGAGCACAAGAAAAAAATAATGAAGGAAATATCTGATCAGCATGAAAAAGATTTAAGCGAGGGAGGGCTCTCCTGTCTTTTGTTTGATGGAAGAATAGATGACACAAAAGTTTTGCTAGAAGTAGAGGGAGTGAACAGAAAGTTTCCAGGTCTCATCAAAGAAGAACACTACTCTGTCTGTTCTGAGCCTGGTGGTCAGTTTTTGTTTCACTTTGCTCCCGAAACTGAAGTAGAAGGGAAGAAACATGCAGAGGTCATTGCTGATCATATTTTATGTTGGGTTCAGGAGAGAGGACTTGGCAGTTCACTGCAGGCTGTTGGTGGAGATTCAACTGCAGTGAACACCGGATGGCAGGGGGTGTAATGACGCATTTAGAGAAAAAACTAGGAAGAAGACTTGTTTGGATTGTATGTGATTTACATACAGGCGAGCTACCTCTTCGTCATCTCATCCAGGAACTTGATGGTCCTACAAAGAGCAACAACAAGTGGTCAGGTTCCCTTGGCATCATGCTGGATGAAGCAACACAACTAGAAATAAATACAACCTTTCCAAAGGTCGAAGTTGGCCCTCCCCTTCCGGCGTTGTCTGAAGGAGTCATCAAAGATCTCAGCACAGATCAATCCTATGCTTATCGTATTGCCCAAGCAATAAGATCAGGAGAAGTGCCTCAGTCATTGGCTCTCTTGGAGATTGGACCTGTCAGTCAGAGCCGTTGGTTAACTACAGCTCTTCGTTTCTGCAGGATTTGGATTTCCAAACACGAATTGAAGGGCAAAGTGCTGAAGAATTTGAGGTTAATTGTTGAATTTATTATTGGAGTTTATCTTCCCCAGTGGTTTAGTGTGAAACTTAATCCTATGTGGTGGATGGGCCCAATCACCTTTTGTTTCAATTGCAGCTAGTAAGAACACAGAGGAAGGTAGTGAGGGACATCGTGTTACCTGTGGCAAGAAGGTCCGCTTGGTATGCTCGATCAGAAGCAGTTTTGCAAGCAATGCTTTGCAGTCAATGTACCAATCTCCGAACCGAGGCTGTAGAAGTCATTCTAAAGATTAGAGGAACGCTAATAGATGACGACCAGTTGGGAGACTGTTCGTTTCATTCAAGAAAAGTTCCCCCAATAAACGTCAATGCCACCAAATTGTCAGAATTGGTTGACTTGAGTTTGGAAGTCTTAGAGCCACCATTGACAACAAGTCTAACTAGCCAAGAATTGAGAAACCTTAAAGAGACTCCAATGCAGGTGCCGAAGTGGCCTTCCCACACTCAAAGTGTGGAGAGATGTGTGAAAATGGTCACAGAAGCAGCGGGCCATGTTTACAGCCACGAGAGGCGAGAAGGTTACATCAAAGCACAAATAGCAAGCAGACTACTGATGACAAGAAACCAAAGCAAAGAGAGTATGAAGGCATTGGTTACTTTCAAATAGACTACGGATAATAAAATATAATAATTTGAAACTTGAAACAGTAACATGTGTGCAAACGCTGGTTATGTTATAAATTCACAAATATGTACATTTAAAAATCCATTTGATGTAGGTAGGACTTATTATAAAAAAAAATTTATGCCAGAATATTGTTTTGCATGCTTAAAGACTACAATAAATTGCTACCAAATTACTCGATTTTCAATTTAGCCAGTTCACCCCCTAAATTGACACACCCTACGAGTCAGGCATCCAACCTTCATCCTTCATTGTTAGGGGCTCAATCACTACTTCTTTGTTAGCTACCTGGCTTAATGAGGGAACACATACTGACAGCAACCGAGTACTCCGGGGAGGAATGGTTGGGCTTTTCTTCCTCTCCGTCTTACAATACCCCAGGCTGATGGCCTATATTGCACATGACTGCCTAACCTCATGCAAGTAATTTTCCCACTGAGCGGTGCTCCTGGCTTCCCTGCACAAGTGATACATGTGCGGCCAGATCTCCGCAACCTCCCCCAGCACATTCATCCCCAACAACACAACATGTGATTGCCCCTTACCCTGGGTCTTAATCCCTGGACAAACCAACAGCCCCACATCAGTGACTTCCACCCCACATACGACCATAGTGACCCGAATACACCCCACACACGGCACTGGAAACCCTGTCGCCCTTTTTACCCTTATTCGAATGGGCTGCAACACCACGCCTGCAGGTTCCAGCTCCCGACGGTAGAAGTTTTCATCAATTAACAACACTTCTGCCCCAGTATCTGATAAACCCCACATTTCACGACCCGCTACCAGCACCGAAACCTTAGGACACTCTGCTTTCAGCCTTCAGGTACCTTCTGTCGTGATTAAATTTGTCATGCGGACCACGCTTGACCACGGGTCCGCTCTCTCTTGGTTCATAACATCGCCGGTGGAATCTATTGGTGAGGCCAGGAACGGTTGGTGGGGACTGCCTGGCCCTGACCGTTTCCCGACCGGCAGTTTTGATTATTATTTCCAACTCGATACTGGCCATTGGCCACGTATCCCCTTGGGACACACTCTCCTGGTCCGGACCTGTTCGTGCAATTGAAACTGAGGTGGCCCTCTTGTCCACACGCATAGCACATCGGGAGAATCGAGCCTCCAGCCTGCGGTTCGTTCTCTCTTCCCTTAGTCAGCGGTACCTCCCTCAAAGCCGCTCGTTTTTGTTCCGCCTCTCTCAGCCCCGTGATCCACTCATCTAGACTACGGTGAGGATACTTCTGGATCTCCTCCAATAACCACATACAGCTTTGTTCCTCCTTGAGCCCCCGAGTGATTGCATCTCCCAACAGGGCCTTATCATATTTATGTCCATGGTGGTTCAACTCATCGTTTAAATCGAGCATAGCATCATAATATTCAAGAAGCATTTCGTTGCTCCGTTGTTTCCGATTCATTACCTTCTGAATGGCGTCGTACGTGGCCGTCTGCCCGCCGTATTGCTGATTCAAATAACTAGTTAATTCGTGTACGGGTTCCCAGTCTCTGCGTGCATTATATACACGATCTGCAGCAGGCCCCGCAAGATGCCTTATTATGAAGTGGATTCGACCGACTTCGTCTCTGTCTTGCAGCTTGAGGGTTCGGTCAACCTCTCTTAACCACTTCGCTACCTCTACTCCTGGCCTACCGTCGAACTTAGACATGGTCAACCCGGCCCCGAGACTAGTTCCCTCTCTACTATTGTGTCTCCTCATCTCCCACATCGTCTCATCGTGCTGTATTCGATACTGTGTCTTTACCCTATCTAGTGCATCCCCCAACTGAGCTAGGTGTTGTTGATGTTCCTTCTCTAACTATTGCAATTGTGTGTGGTACTCCTCCCTTAACTGTTGTACTTATACTCCATACTCCCCCCTGATTTGGTTCGCCCATGCCTGACATTCCCCATTGATCTTCTCTTCTAACTATTCCAATCGTTCCTGGTACTCTCCCCGGATTTTCCCCTCTAACTTTCCAATACGTTCCACGAACTCTTCTCTCAACTGTACCAACCCCGGGCTGTCTCTCCTTTTCTCGGAGTAACCCCGCACCGTCAACCACAACAAACCCATTCCCACAGCGAGCATGAGTAGAGCTGGGGGTCACACACTCTACCGTTTCCATCCACTCCATGATTACGCCCATTATCCCAACCACAGAACTATCAGTCACGAAATAAAAAATAACCATGCTCTGCTACCATTTGTAACAGGTCGGAATTACTGGACTTTAATTTCTCACTTGACTTGGGGTTTATTAATTATTAGATGGAAATTGCAGTGGAAGCGCCCACATGTCTCGAGCAGCTAACGGGAAGCTAAAGCTTCTCTCAACTGTACAAGGTCTGATTGGCTCACTCCCTTCCGTTTCATGGATGTACTGGGGGTAAAGTGAGGCCAGCTGAGTGATACAGGGCCGCACACAGGGGCCAAGAGTCAGTGGAGTTAGAGGTACACTTTCCAAGGTTGAGAAAGGCTGATTTGGGTCTTAAACTACGGGTGCCTGTTGGTTGTGCCTTAAACGACTACGGAGTGCAGGTGGAATCTGTGTGTGTGTTAGGTTAGGAAGCATGGTTCACGGGTATTGGTGGACTCAGTAACAAACCAATAATAGTGACAATATATTTGGGTGTAGTTAATACCATTTCTCAGTTACTGATATTATCTTGACGTGTGTAGTTTAATATTTCTTAAATAATTTTGATAGTATTGTTTTTTGAATGTTTGTGATACTGTGATTTGATTCTTTTAATGCATCTAATTTTTCTTCATAATTCCGATCTCAGGTATAACCTTTGTTCCCCAGGGTAGTGGTTAAGTTAGGTTAGGAGGTGTGCATCTGTTGGTGTAACATAATTATATTGAGTGCCCTTAAGGCCTATTCATTGTAGAGTATTTAATTTCTTATTTTTTAATACCATTTCCTCAGTGACTGATATTATTTTGTTGAAAACCCTTAAGGCCTGCATCTGTTGGTGTAACATAATTATATTGAGTGCCTTTAAGGCCTATTCATTGTAGAGTATTTAATTTCTTATTTTTTGATACCATTTTCTCAGTGCTGGATATTATTTTGTTGGAAGCCCTTAAGGCCTGTTTCATGTGTGCAAGCAACATTTCTTAATACTTCAAATTTATTGTTGCCTGAGTTTCTAATAATTTCTATATCATGTATAACTTTTATTCCCCAGAGTAGTGTTTTAAGTTCAAGTTAAGAGGTGGGCATATTGGTGTACCATTATTTGATTGTGTTTGTAGTGTTGGAGGGAATATAAGTGTCTAAATTTTACAGTGTGTCTCATTCATCCCAGTCACAGACGCTATCCTTCCACGGGTCACGGACAATTCATTTTGTTTAGTAGATTTAAGTGTTCTTGTGCTGGTTCGGGATTTTTCTCAAAGGGGCGCTTCCACTGCCATTACCATCTATTAATTTTTAATAAACCCCAAGTCAAGTGAGAAATTAAAGTCCAGTAAATTCCGACCGGTTACATATATATATATATATATATATATATATATATATATATATATATATATATATATATATATATATATATATATATATATATATATATATATATATATATATATATATATATATATATATATATATATATATATATATATATATATATATATATATATATATATATATATATATATATATATAAAACATATTAGTGCTGTAAGGGTGATCGTGTTAACCTATGTTCTATTTTATGATGTACAGTTGTGGACAAAATTCCCCAAACAGTTGGTAATATCTGCTTTTCATTACATTGTATATCGGAACTACAGATTGAAAATAACACTCCTTAATACAGAGACAAATTCGAGAAAATACGTCAAATTTCCATTCTCCATCACCTAATGATCTTCAAGTACTCACACATTAGATACTGTCACGTGTCCGGGGATTTATGTCGGCAACTGTACATTCGAATTTGTGTGTTGATATATGGGAATGTTTTAAAGTAGTTGAATTTATTTGTGTTTACTGCCGTCTGGAGAGAGAACAATAGGAGTGATTATTTTAGGTCCGTAGTAGACTGTTCGACTATACTGTATGTTTGTGTGTGTCTGTTGGTTTATTAGTCCGTCCTCCAGTCTGTTGGTTTATTAGTCCGTCCTCCAGTCTGTTGGTTTATTAGTCCGTCCTCCAGTCTGTTGGTTTATTAGTCCGTCCTCCAGTCTGTTGGTTTATTAGTCCGTCCTCCAGTCTGTTGGTTTATTAGTCCGTCCTCCAGTCTGTTGGTTTAGTCCGTCCGTAGGGTCTGTTGGTTTATTAGTCCCTTCCTCCAGTCTGTTGGTTTGATAGTCCGTCCTCCAGTCTGTTGGTTTATTAGTCCGTCCTCCAGTCTGTTGGTTTATTAGTCCGTCCTCAGTCTGTTGGTTTATTAGTCCGTCCTAGTCTGTTGGTTTATTAGTCCGTCCTCAGTCTGTTGGTTTATTAGTCCGTCCTCCAGTCTGTTGGTTTTAGTCCGTCCTCAGAGTCTGTTGGTTTTATTAGTCCGTCCTCCAGTCTGTTGGTTTATTAGTCATCCTCCAGTCTGTTGGTTTAGGTCCTCCTCAGTCTGTTGGTTTTATCAGTCCGTCCTCCAGTCTGTTGGTTTATTAGTCCGTCCTCCAGTCTGTTGGTTTATTAGTCCGTCCTCCAGTCTGTTGGTTTATTAGTCCGTCCTCCAGTCTGTTGGTTTATTAGTCCGTCCTCCAGTCTGTTGGTTTATTTGTCCGTCCTCTCTGTTGGTTTATTAGTCCGTCCTCAGTCTGTTGGTTTATTAGTCCGTCCTCCAGTCTGTTGGTTTATTAGTCCGTCCTCCAGTCTGTTGGTTTATTAGTCCGTCCTCCAGTCTGTTGGTTTATTAGTCCGTCCTCGAGTCTGTTGGTTTATTAGTCCGTCCTCCAGTCTGTTGGTTTTATTAGTCCGTCCTCGAGTCTGTTGGTTTTATTAGTCCGTCCTCCAGTCTGTGGCTTATTAGTCCGTCCCTCCAGTCTGTTGGTTTATTAGTCGTCCTCCAGTCTGTTGGTTTATTACTCCGTCCTCCAGTCTGTTGGTTTATAGTCCGTCCTCCAGTCTGTTGGTTTATTAGTCCGTCTCGAGTCTGTTGGTTTATTAGTCTGTCCTCCAATCTGTTGGTTTTATAGTCCTCCCAGTCTGTTGGTTTATTAGTCCCAGTCTGTTGGTTTATTAGTCCGTCCTCCAGTCTGTTGGTTTATTAGTCCGTCCTCCAGTCTGTTGGTTTATTAGTCCGTCCTCGAGTCTGTTGGTTTATTAGTCCGTCCTCCAGTCTGTTGGTTTATTGGTCCGTCCTCCAGTCTGTTGGTTTATTAGTCCGTCCTCCAGTCTGTTGGTTTATTAGTCCGTCCTCCAGTCTGTTGGTTTATTAGTCCGTCCTCGAGTCTGTTGGTTTATTATTCCGTCCTCCAGTCTGTTGGTTTATTGGTCCGTCCTCCAGTCTGTTGGTTTATTAGTCCGTCCTCCAGTCTGTTGGTTTATTAGTCCGTCCTCCAGTCTGTTGGTTTATTAGTCCGTCCTCCAGTCTGTTGTTTTATTAGTCCGTCCGTGGGTCTGTTGGTTGATCAGTCCCTTCCTGTCTATATTAGTTTATCAGTCTGTCCGTGTATCTGTCTGTGTTTCCTATCAGATCGTCTGTTCGTCTGTCGATGTATCAGTCCGTCCGTTTGTCTCTCCGTGTATTAGTCCGTCCGTGTGTCTGTCCGTGTATCAATCCGTCCATAGTATGCTGTCAAATCGAGGACTCAAACAGTCGTAATTTTCTAACTGTGATCTTTGTAGGTGAATGTGTGTCTCAACAAAACCACTGAAGAAGTGGATAATCAGGCTTTTCCGTCGGTTCTTCTTTGGAACTGGTGTGGCCCGACTGGGAGATTAGCGGTCTCCTCCTCCGCTATTTCTCGTTCCTCCTTCCTTGCTCTTTATGTTGTTGTTGTTGCTGTCGTTGTTGTTGTTGTTGTTGTTGTTGTTGTTGTTGTTGTTGTTGTTGTTGTTGTTGTTGTTCTCCTTAAATCTTTTTCTTTCTTTTGTATTTCTTTCTTTCTTTCTTTCTTTAAAATTGTGCACACTCAATTTTTCCCCGGTAAAAACCACTGCACTGCACTTTTGCGAAAGGCTTATAACAGGAACATAAGAGTTGAATTAAAACTTGAGTTTTCCAACAAAAATAACTTTAATCACCTTTGGAAGGAAATTGAACATATCGCTTAAAATGTTCCCGCCGGACAATATGCTCCCTGCCAGCCAATTTTCCCGAGGCACGGTAAATGTGGCCTCCAAACACGGTGCGCACGCAATTTACTGAATTATGTCGAGTTTCTAATAACTTAATTACTTTTATTACTTATTTATTTATTTATTAATTTATTTATTTACGGGCATATTTATGTACGAATACACTTATTTACTTATACTGCTTGCTACTTACGCACTCACTTAAGCACTTTATTGTTTGTGTACAACTCTACGAGATAATTAGAATCAGTGATACAAGATTTTTTTTTTAGGTAGCACTTAACATGTAGTTTATGTATACATTATAAGTTCAATAATGGTGTGTTAAGAAAGTGCTTCCTCACCATCAGATGCGGTGGATGTCGCGGAGAAAATATTGCATAAGGAAAATAAATTGCAGTTTGTCACAGTATCTCACCTGCTCTTGTAAACTTATTAAGAGTATCGTTCAAATGTACAAGTAACAATTAATTACCTATAAATATTATTTTTTCCTTCAGCTAATAGTGATATTTTTTGTGTTTTGCAGGTACGGTGTTTGGCCAGAGACAGCAACAGGTAATGGTTCTAAATTAAGGGTTATGTGTCTTCGCCTGGGGTAGTGGAGGATATACCAGGGTGCGGGTTGTAAGAACCAAGGGCCTGCCTAGCCAGGTGGTCGCCAGGAGAGGGTGTTCATAGGTCATGGTGCAGGGTGTGATAAAGAGTCCCGGGAACCACATACGTGGTTATATTCCAGGCAGTTGTTGTGTGTGACAACTACATTATGTGTCTCTGCCATCAGTAATTCCCTTATGTTTGAAACAACTTTGTATTTTTTCGATAGAAAATGAAGTAGTAAACAGTGATAGGATAAAGAGAGGATGATACGTAAAACAAACTATGACCGTCTTGTAGAATATAGAAACAGCGGGAAGTTCGGTTGTGTAGAGTTAAATAAAATAACAGAATTTTTTTCATTTGTTGTATATAAGACAGTTAGGCTTACCGAGACTATAAATTCCATTTCCCTGGCAAAGACAATTATCTTCCTCGTGGGGTTTACGCAAGAGATAAAGGAGAAAAAATAAGCCAACTGTCAGTTTGTTTATCATTCACTAAGTCATGTTGAATAAATACTTTACATTAATCATAGATACAAATGTAACTTATATGAAGTTATCATGGAAAATTATAAATTTCTTAGATTAATATAACTCGCACAATAAGAACCCGTCGATCTACCCCCCCCCCCCTCCAGCCACGACTGGTGACCCAAGACGACATAGAAGTCACAATTCCTCTACATCAGGAGGGAAAAATATTGCTTATTGGCCTCGTCTGAGAGCCCCAGATCAGGCAGCTTTGTGCCAGAGATGGAGACCATAGTTCAGTTCGTTCTCGTGGCGTCGCGTTCACAACTCTGACACACGAACGTGCAGAGGAACATATGACCAGACAGAGCAACAGATGGACTCATTGAGGGGTGCATGGACGGGCAGACATACAGAGGATTGGAGTGATGGACATACACAGGGAGGAACAAGATGAACGTACAGACAGACGGACACAACACTCCTAGGACCCTTCAGCTAAGCGGGGGCCGGGAGACAATAAACATGTAAACAACAGTACATATCGCCTTCATAGCTCAACAGTCAGATGCTGGACCCCTAAAAACCTCCCTTCCGTAAGAGTAGTTTTAGTTTTATTACATCTCGTAGAGTTCTCTGTGTATCTGTTAAACGACTGAGAAATCTGGATTGTAGGATGGGGCCGGGGGTGGGGGGGGGAGGGGTGGGGTGACCGGGTAGGAGGGCCAGGGGGAGGGGCCGCGGAGGAGGGGTTACTGCCAGTCCCCAGTGTAAGGGCAACGAGAAAACTTTTATTGTGAGGCGGAACTTGTTACTGCGTCCGGGATCCTACATGATGAGTGTACTGGGTTTTGGAAATGATGTCTTTGGGAGGTTATAGAAGGAGAGAGAGTATATCACACACACACACACACACACACACACACACACACACATGTACTTAGTCAACAATACACACACAGACAAACAGATTAATGATAGAAAACAAGAGAGACAGACACAGGACCACCATAAGGGGAGCGACAAGTACCGTCCAGCGCGTGGTTAGGCTGAGGTGCTTCTTGGCTGTCGGAAGTGGTGGATATCAGTGTCAGCTCCGGGACTCATGGTGACTTGTATCCGAGGGAGGGGAAGTGGCAGCAGAAGTGTATCCTGAGGAAGTCGAAGCAGAAGTTTGTCCAAAGGAAGCAATAGCGGAAGTAGGTCCTGAAGAAGGGGAAGTGGCAGCATAAGTATGTCCTGAGGATGGGGAAGTGACAGCAAGGGGAAGTGGCAGCATAAGTATGTCCTGAGGATGGGGAAGTGACAGCAGAAGTATGTCCTGAGGATGGGGAAGTGACAGCAGAAGTATGTCCTGAGGATGGGGAAGTGACCGCATAAGTATGTCCTGAGGATGGGGAAGTGGCAGCATAAGTATGTCCTGAGGATGGGGAAGTGACAGCAGAAGTATGTCCTGAGGATGGGGAAGTGACAGCAGAAGTATGTCCTGAGGATGGGGAAGTGACAGCAGAAGTATGTCCTGAGGAAGGGGAAGTGACCGCAGAAACAATCCCGAGGGAGGGGAAATAGAAGTACCTGTATAAGGGTGACTGGTTAAAGGGGTAGACTGTGTGAAGGGAAGTAGACATTAAGAGAATAAGGGGAAGGTTGTCGAGGATGGGAGGGGATACTCATGAGCGTCTCCCCTCTTGCCTTTTTCCCCTCAGCCCAGGATGCTAATGAGCAGTTTGGATGGTCGTCTCGGAGTAGTTATGAGGTCATTATGTTACCTCTAATTCCCCCGCTCCGTTGACAGAGACATATGTGGACGGGGGATTTTCTGCGTGTACACCCGTCTTGGCTGTCAGTGTCGTCTCGGGGTATTTTTGGCTTCTTTGGATCTGACAATACAGGTATAGGCACACGGGTACAGGTACAGGCACACGGGTAGAGGTATAGGTACACGGGTACAGGTATAGACACTGGTACAGGTATAGGCACACGGGTACAGGTCAGGCACTCGGGTACAGGTATAGGCACACGGGTACAGGTATAGGCATTGGCACACGGGTACAGGTACACGGGTACAGGCACAGGCACACGGGTACAGGTATAGGCACACTGGTACAGGTACACGGGTACAGGTACAGGCACACGGGTACAGGTATAGGCACACGGGTACAGGTATAGGCACACAGGTACAGGGACACAGGTACAGATGCAGGTACAGGTATAGGCACACAGGTACAGGTATAGGGACACAGGTACAAATGCAGGTACAGGTATAGGCATACAGATACAGGTATAGGTACACAGGTACAGGTACACAGGTACAGGTATAGGCACACAGGTGCTGGTACAGGTATAGGTACACAGGTCCAGGCACACAGGTACACTTAAAGGTACACAGGTACGGGTATAGGCACACAGGTACAGGTATAGGCACACAGGTACAGGTATAGGCACACAGGTACAGGTATAGGCACACATGTACAGGTATAGGCACACAGGTACACAGGTACAGGTATAGGCGTACAGGTGCAGGTATAGGTATAGGCACACAGGTGCAGGTATAGGCACACAGGTACAGGCACACAGGTACAGATATAGGCACACAGGTACAGGTACACAGGTACAGGTATAGGCACACAGATACAGGTATAGGTACACAGGTACAGGTATAGGCACACAGGTACAGGTACACAGGTACAGGTATAGGCACACAGGTATAGGTACACAGGTACAGATATAGGCAGACAGGTTCAGGTACAGGTATAGGTACTGTCACGTGCCTGTAGCGCTCGGGAACTCGCATAGCGTGAGGCATATGTTCACGCCTACATTTCATACAAGCTATTAATAAATTGTTAATTGTACTTATTATATTATTATTGTTCTTAGTTACTTAGGTTAATTGTATATTTATGTATGTAATTTATATGCATCATTGTCTTACTCTGTTAAGTCAACTCAAGAGTAATATTAACTAATTATATAAAATATCCAGCAAATGTCCTGAATCACGTGATATGAGGCGCTCTCCTCCCCGCGTGGGCACGCTTCCCCAGTAGCGAAAAACGGTGGCATAGGTTAGACGTGTCAATTCGTTCTCTAGCCTTGACTCTTGTCTAGTGCTTTATCCAGTCTTCTGCAATGCCCTAGGGGTATCAGGTATTAGTGACACGTTTAGTTAGGCCTAGGAAGGGATCCTGGTGGTAAGGTATCTCATGTTTGGTAGGGATAATCATTTTGTAGTGATTGTTGTATATATATATTTCGTATGTCTGTGTAATATAGTAATGTTAAGTAATATTTGTTTGGTCTAACTCCTTACAGCATATTTTCGCCCTTCCGGCATCACTCTTATTTTATTATACACTTACTTATTCCCTTAAATTCATGTTTGCTAGTCATTACTCCCTTTAGAACATAAATTGAATTAATTAATTATCTTCCCTTTTGTGATTCACTTATTTCAACTGTTCTTACTTTTTCAAGTACATTTAGTTGAGTAGGTTTTTGGTGAGGATAATTATTGCCGTGTTCCCTATTTGTTCCTTTATTTGGTAATAACTGGGGTAGGATTCACTCCCCAAGTATAAAGGGTAGTGGGATCGCGACAAGTGGGGGCCTGTGTCCGGGAGCTAACCACCATTGTTGTGTCATATCAAGTGTTGTTACTCGCCAGGTGTTGTTTCATCGCTAAGTATTTTTGGATGCAAGTTGCTGTGTTCACAGTGTTCATTTATATTGCTCCTGTTATTGTTTAAGCTACTGGTGAGTTGACCCTTATCTTGTGTACCAGGTGTTTGGTTAATCCCTTGCTGTGTTTCAAAGTTGATTGTATTTTAATATTATTAATTAGCTAGCTAGTTAGCTTAGCTGCCACCGTTACTTTTTTTTCGCTACTTGATTTTGAGTTCAACATGTTTGACCTGGAAAGCTTTTTGCTTCACCTTCAGCCGAAGTACTGAAGGGGCTTACTAAGGCAGAGTGGCAATCCCTCGCTGCTTATTATGAAGTAGAAGGTCGCTCTTCCATGAATAAGGCTAGGTTAGAAGAGGCTGTCCTCAACTATCTTATTGACAATGAAATCATAGCCCAACCGTCGGGAAATTCAGAGGAAATTGTTTTACCAAGTAATTTGGCCTTACAAGTTGAACTCAAAAGACTCGAGGTGGAGCTGGAAACTCTCAAACAACGAGGTTTGGCTCAAGGTAGTAATACTTCAACATTCAGTGTAGACAAATGTCTCAACAGTGTTCCTAAATTTAATGAGGAAGAACCAGACAAATTCTTCTCTCTTTTTGAGAAAATTGCCCGGCTTAACAAGTGGCCTGTTTCTCAATGGTCTCAACTTATTTATAGATCTTTCACTGGTAAAGCATTAGATGTGTTTTCTGCCCTCTCTGAGGATCAATGTCTAGACTATGCCCTTCTTAAGTCTGCGGTTTTGAGCGCTTATAAACTTGTTCCTGAAGCCTACCGGCAACAGTTCCGTAACTGCCGGAAGACTAACAAACAAACATTTGTGGAGTTCTTCAGGCAGAAACAGGTTCTTTGTCGGAGGTGGATTGAAAGTGAGTCTGCCCATGTAGAACATGACAAGCTTGTTGAACTAATCCTGCTAGAGGAGGTTAGAAAGTGTATCCCAGGCGACATTCGAGCACACTTGGATCAGAGAGGTATCTGTACCCTGGCTGATGCTGGTCCAGTGGCTGACCATTATTCCTTAACTAATAGAAATGTAAATTCCAGGTCTTATGCTCCCATGTCCCAGTCCTTCACTTCCTTCAAGCGGCCCACACCAACATCTACATCGGGGTCCCTGCCTCTTGTCATACCGACCCGACCCTCAGGTTCTGCATCATCTACCCCGGGTGAGCCCATGGTCCATGGGACAGGTGGATCCACTCCTACTGGTGAGAGAAACTCTAGTTGCAGGTACTGTAAGAAGCCAGGACATGTCATCAGCGACTGTCTCAAGTTAAAGAAAAGAAATTCCTCTCACCAAGGATCCCCCGCTCTTTTGGTCAGGGTGGCCGAGCAATCTGAGAAATTATTGGAGCCCTGTGTCACTGCCCTCAGTCAGACTGTTGCCCTGAATGCTTCCCCCTCTTCTATGATATCAACCTTTGAACCATTTTGTTCTCCTGGTTCCTTAGCTTTGGATCAATTCAGTCAATCCATTTCTGTTAAACTCTTGAGAGACACAGGCTCAGCCTTATCTCTTGTTACTAAAGAAGCTGCTCCATTCCTGAATTCATGCTATACTGGTAGCTGGGTGCTTGTGAACGGTTTGACCGGTGGGTCGCGTATTCCCCTTTGTCAAGTGTACCTGTGGTCATCCATAAAGTCAGGCTATGTCACGTTAGGAGTATTAGATAGCTTACCTGTAGAAGGGGTCTCTCTATTGATAGGAAATGACCTCGTTGGCGACATGATGTTCCCTAATGTTGTGATCTCATCTTGTCCCACTGCCGAGAATAATACTGTGCAGTTAGAAGTAGACTTTCCAGGGTTGTTCCCTGCGTGTGCTGTGACCCGTAGCATGAGCCGCAGTACAGAAGTAGAAGAGACTAGTGAAGTTGATGAAGTTTCCCTCCAGGACTGTGAGAAGTCCGAGGATAATCTTATCCAACCGGACCATACTGATCTTGGTCTCAGTGAATTTTTTGAGGATTCCCCACAACCAGATAACCTCCAGAGTAGTTCTGATGGAGATAGGAACCCAGATGTCACTAGTTTTGGTTCCTCTCCCATCACTAGGAATAAGTTTATTGAGCTACAAGCAGGGGATCCTGAGCTAGTAGGTTTTCTCAATAGGTCAGTTACTGAGACAGAAGCTGAGCAAGAATCAAATTGCTACTACACTAGGTCTGGTGTATTAATGCGAAAGTTCCGTCCCTCCAATTCTCCTGCCAATCACCCTTGGTTATTTCATCATCAAGTTGTTATTCCCAAACCTTTGCGGCAGGACGTACTTAGTATCGCTCATGATGGGGTGGGTGGTCATTTAGGAGTTAGGAAGACCTATGCAAAATTTTATCCCAGTTCTTTTGGCCTAGGATGAAGAAAGACGTCAGCTCTTACTGTCGCACTTGCCATGATTGTCAGGTAGCGGGAAAACCGAACCCCAGTGTTAAACCGTTCCCTCTGCAGCCTATCCCAGTCATTGAAGAGCCCTTTAGTAAGGTGGTCATAGATTGTGTCCGTCCCTTACCTAAGACCCCTCGTGGTCATCAGTTCTTGCTAACCATTATTGATTGTGCAACCCGTTATCCTGAAGCCATTCCCTTGCGCCGCATCACAGCGAAGAATGTTATCAAAGCCTTAACCCACTTCTTCACTCAAGTAGGCCTTCCTACAGTGGTGCAGTCAGATCAGGGTTCCAATTTTACTTCCCGGTTGTTTAATCAGGTAATGCAAACCCTGGGAGTCCGGCAGTTGAGGTCTTCGGCCTATCACCCTCAGTCACAGGGGGTGGTAGAGAGGTTTCACCAGACACTAAAACTCATGTTGCGCACCTTCTGTCTGGAGACTGGGAAGGATTGGGACGAGGGAGTTGACCTGCTTTTGTTTGCTGTTCGGGACAGTAAACAAGAGTCGCTAGGATTCTCGCCCTTCCAGCTCGTCTATGGACATGAGGCGCGAGGGCCTCTTAAGGTGTTAAAAGAGTGTTGGTTGAGTGATCAGAGCGCGACGCCCTTAGCTTCATATGTGGTCCAATTCAAGGAGAAGTTGCGTCTGGCTGTAGAACTTGCCCAGTCCAACTTAAGGTGTGCTCAGGTGAAAATGAAACTGCATTTTGATAAGGCCCATCAGGCAAAACCTAGAGAATTCCAAGTTTGGGAGCAGGTGTTGGCCTTCCTGCCCTTACATGATCACCCTTTTAAATCCAAATACAGTGGTCCATATGAAGTACTAGAAAAACAGGGGTCCGTGAATTATGTGATTAACACCCCTGAACGGCGTAAGAAAAAACGCCTTATCCATGTCAATCTTTTAAAGTCATATCATGTTCGTAACGAAACCCTGGGAAAAGCAGTTGCTTGTGTTGATCAATCCTTGCCAAATTGTATCATTGTGCCAGAGTGTAAGGATGATAAAGATCAGTGTTTTTCTGAAATAATGAATGGGTCTAGTGTTAAAGTTGAAAACTCGACTATCTTGGAGGACCCTAGTGCTAAGTTGTGTCATCTCTCTAGTGACCAAGCCAATAATATAAAGTCTCTATTACAGGAGTATCTTTTTATAGTTGGTGATTATGCACTCTCCTGTTCAGTGCTGGAGCATGACGTTGAGACCAGGGGAGCCAAGCCAATCCGACAGCGTCCCTACCGTCTTAATGCCTTCAAGCGGGAGTGTGCGCGAGCCGAGGTACAGCGTCTTCAGGAGCTAGGCCTCGTCGAACCCAGCATCAGTCCATGGGCATCCCCTGTTGTTCTAGTTCCAAAGCCGAATGGGTCAATGCGGCTGTGTGTGGATTATCGCAAGGTGAATGCTGTCACTGAACCCGATGGTTATCCCTTGCCACGCATCGACGACGTGATCGACGATCTTGGACAGGCAAGGTACGTGACCAAATTGGATCTCCTCCAGAGCTACTACCAGATAAGACTGACTGAACGCTCCAGGGCCATCTCTGCTTTTGTCACTCCTGAGGGGTTGTACCAATTCACAGTCCTTCCGTTTGGTATGCGGAACGCCCCTGCAACCTTTCAACGCCTCATGAATTTCATCACGTCTGGTCTGGAAGGTGTCCGCTGTTACCTAGACGACCTTATCGTCTTCAGCAGTTCCTGGGAAGATCACATGAGTCGTCTACAAGCCCTCTTCTCCGTACAGGCTGCAAGCAAGCTGACGGTGAACCTCGTCAAAACTGAGTTCGGCGATGCCCACGTCACTTTCTTGGGGCATGTGGTCGGACAAGGGGAAGTCCAGCCTATAGCAGCCAAAATTGAGGCAATTCAACAGTATCCAGTGCCAGGCGATAAGAAGAGTGTGATGAGGTTGCTGGGTATGGCGGGGTACTACCGCCGTTTTTGTCCAAACTTCTCCTCCGTTGCCTCTCCCATGACTGACCTGCTGAGTGGCAAGAAAACCTTCAAGTGGACTACGGCTTGCCAGGAATCTTTTGAGAATCATAAATCCCTGCTGGCAAATGCTCCTGTACTACTTGCACCTGACCTCCAGAAACAGTTCACTCTCCATGTCGACGCCAGTGAAATTGGCGCCGGTGCTGTGCTTCTGCAAGAGGGTGAGAGTGATCAAGTGCTTCATCCGTTGTGCTATTTTTCTAGAAAATTTAACAAATATCAAAGAAACTATGCCACCATTGAAAAGGAGGCTTTATCACTGATCATGGCACTAGAAAACTTCAAAGTATATATTGGCAGCACTGCTTATCCCATTCAAGTGTTCACTGATCATAACCCACTTACTTTTGTTGACAAGATGAAACATACCAACCAAAGACTTTTGAGGTGGGCTCTATCACTTCAGCCCTATAACTTGAACATTTCCCATATCCGCGGAAAAGAGAACGTGTTGGCTGATGCACTTTCTCGAGTCTGATTATTTAGAAACTATGTCTATATGCAAATTATTTTTTGTTATATTGTCATTGAGTACCTTGTGTTTATATTATGAATTATTTTGCTTCATATTGATTTAAACCAATTGTGTTAGTTATTACTTTCACTGTGTAGCTGTATATCCATTTTCGCTTCCAGTTAGTTGTAAGCTCACTTTTTTGGGGGAGGTGTCACGTGCCTGTGGCGCTCGGGAACTCGCATAGCGTGAGGCATATGTTCACGCCTACATTTCATACAAGCTATTAATAAATTGTTAATTGTACTTATTATATTATTATTGTTCTTAGTTACTTAGGTTAATTGTATATTTATGTATGTTATTTATATGCATCATTGTCTTACTCTGTTAAGTCAACTCAAGAGTAATATTAATTAATTATATAAAATATCCAGCAAATGTCCTGAATCACGTGATATGAGACGCTCCTTCACGGCGTGGGCACGCTTCGGCAGTAGCGAAAAACCCGTGGCATAGGTTAGACGTGTCCATTCGTTCTCTAGCCTTGACCCTTGTCTAGTGCTTTATCCAGTCTTCTGCAATGCCCTAGGGGTATCAGGTATTAATGACACGTTTAGTTAGGCCTAGGAAGGGATCCTGGTGGTAAGGTATCTCCTGTTTGGTAGGGATAATCATTTTTTAGTGATTGTTGTATATATATATTTCGTATGTCTTGTGTAATATAGTAATGTTAAGTAATATTTGTTTGGTCTAACTCCTTACAGCATATTTTCGCCCTTCCGGCATCACTCTTATTTTATTATACACTTACTTATTCCCTTAAATTCATGTTTGCTAGTCATTACTCCCTTTAGAACATAAATTGAATTAATTAATTATCTTCCCTTTTGTGATTCACTTATTTCAACTGTTCTTACTTTTTCAAGTACATTTAGTTGAGTAGGTTTTTGGTGAGGATAATTATTGCCGTGTTCCCTATTTGTTCCTTTATTTGTTAATAACTGGGGTAGGATTCCCCAAGTATAAAGGGTAGTGGGATC
>NW_024753750.1:0-17293 GCF_018991925.1 Homarus americanus | reverse complement strand
CACACACACACACACACACTTCCAAGGCTCAAGAGGGAAATTCGTCTTATACCATCGTCCTGGTGAACTTTAAGAAGGTCCACTTTTTGCCGAAACTCAATAATACTTTCAATTTATCAGTCTGAGGGCACGTCCGGTGATACAATCCAAACACTGACCTACAACACACAAAAACACACCTAAAAAGACACACACACACACACACACACACACACACACCTCTCCTGGGTATCTCTTGAAGGCGTTTTGAGTAAGTTAACTCGATTCTCTTCTTGTTTCATCTTTACCTCTCTCTTCTCTCTCTTTCTATGTCTCTCTTTCGCTCTTCCTCTCCTCTTTAGCTTTTCCTTATTCTTCCTCTTTCTCTCCCAGTATTCTCCTTACCTCTCTCTCTCTCTCTCTCTCTTTCTCTCTCTCTCTCTCTCTCTCTCTCTCTCTCTCAGTCCTTCAGTAAATACCTCACCACATAAACCTGAACTACACATTTCATTTCACCAAATATATTTAACTGGAGCGATGGTTTCTGAGTCTGTCCAGTGCTTGTCTAGTCGTCTCCATCAACAGCAGCGCCCCCTACTGCCCCTCTCCCTCCCCTCCCCTCCCCCTCTCCCAGGTGAGTTCGGTATAACGTCGGGAACTTTCGTTCTGTTCCTCGCGTCTCTCAACAGTTAAACGCTAAGGTACTGTTGGTCATCTGTTACTTAACCCTTTGAGGAGGATGTTTTTAACCCTTTGAGGAGGATGTTTTTATCCCTTTGAGGAGGATGTTTTAACCCTTTGAGGAGGATGTTTTTAACCCTTTGAGGAGGATGTTTTTAACCCTTTGAGGAGGATGTTTTTAACCCCTTGAGGAGGATGTTTTTAACCCTTTGAGGATGATGTTTTTAACCCTTTGAGGAGGATGTCTTTATCCCTTTGAGGAGGATGTTTTTAACCCTTTGAGGAGGATGTTTTTAACCCTTTGAGGAGGATAATTTTATCCCTTTGAGAAGGATGTTTTTAACCCTTTGAGGAGGATGTTTTTAACCCTTTGAGGAGGATGTTTTTAACCCTTTGAGGAGGATGTTTTTAACCCTTTGAGGAGGATGTTTTTAACCCTTTGAGGAGGATGTTTTTATCCCTGTGAGGAGGATGTTTTTAACCCTTTGAGGAGGATGTTTTAACCCTTTGAGGAGGATGTTTTTATCCCTTTGAGGAGGATGTTTTTATCCCTTTGAGGAGGATGTTTTTAACCCTTTGAGGAGGATGTTTTTAACCTTTTGAGGAGGATGTTTTTAACCCTTTGAGGAGGATGTTTTTATCCCTTTGAGGAGGATGTTTTTAACCCTTTGAGGAGGATGTTTTTAACCCTTTGAGGAGGATGTTTTTAACCCTTTGTGGAGGATGTTTTTAACCCTTTGAGGAGGATGTTTTTAACCCTTTGAGGAGGATGTTTTTAACCCTTTGAGGATGATGTTTTTAACCCTTTGAGGAGGATGTTTTTAACTCTTTGAGGAGGATGTGTTTAACCCTTTGAGGAGGATGATTTTAACCCTTTGAGGAGGATTTTTTTAACCCTTTGAGGAGGATGTTTTAATCGAGGTAAAATTATGTTGTTATTTTTTTTGAGGGGGGGGTTAAGTGTTTATAAGATGGCGTCAATCTCGCTTAATTTACACATACATCAATTTACGGTCAATTAATCAGGTCAAAAGACATAATTTCATCTTAAATAAACGTCAAGATTTTGTAATTCTTGCCCAAGAACTCTAAACCAATCATCGGAGATATGCAAACTTTCTCGGCCAATCAGGTGTACTGATGTTGTATTCACCGACCAGTCAGTGTATAGACGCTGCTTTTATCAGTCAATCAGAACAGAGTTAATAAATTTGTCGGCCAATCACAACAGCCGGGCCAGTGTCACAACACAGCCCAGCCCAGCCTCCACGTTTTTAGGATATCAGATAAACTTTCCTGTGAGGCCGCCGTCCGTAAGGCTGGTGGCCACTTGGTCGTGAAGGTGAAGCTGTGGGCCACTTGGTCGTGAGGTGAAGCTGTGGGCCACTTGGTCGTGAAGGTGACGCTGTGAGCCACTTGGTCGTGAAGGTGAAGCTGTGGGCCACTTTAGCGTGAAGGTGAGGCTGGTGGCCACTTGGTCGTGAAGGAGAGGCTGTGGGCCACTTGGTCGTGAAGGTGACGCTGTGGGCCACTTGGTCGTGAAGGTGAGGCTGTGGGCCACTTGGTCGTGAAGGTGAGGCTGTGGGCCACTTGGTCGTGAGGTTGAAGCTGCTAGTTGTGGTGGTGGTACAAGAGAAGGAGAGAGAGGTGAGTGGCTGGTTAGTAGTGGTGGTAGCGGTGGCAGCGGTGGTGGTGGTGGTAGCGGTGGTGGTGGTAGTGGTGATAGCGGTGGTAGCGGTGGTGGTGGTGGTAGCGGTGGTAGTGGTGGAGGGGGGAGGGGGTCGGCGTAGTACTGCCTACACCTTACAATGGGACACCTCTTTTTCCTCTCTCTAAACCCTCGGCCGCCAGCGTTTACCAAATTGCCGTGGGCTTTCCGTTTCGTTTCGCCGGCCACCATTCTTCACGCTGAGCCCCGCGGTCTGTGAAGGTCTTGGCGCAGAGGGGCTAATTTGTATACCTTTTTGGAGATATAACAGTGGTCTTAGGGAGATAATGAATGATTAACAATTTACTGTGATTTAGAATTTGGTGGAATTGTGATTTAGGAATTAGCGCTGATGAGATAGAGGGGGACTATGGAGAGAGGGAGGGAGAGAGGGAGGGAGAGAGGGAGAGAGAGAGGGAGAGAGGAGGAGGAGGGATGGGGAGAGAGGGAGAGAGGGATGGGGGAGAGAGGGAGAGAGGGGAGGGAGAGAGGGAGGAGAGGATGGAGAGAGGGAGAGAGAGGAGGGATGGGGGGCAGAGAGGGAGGGATGGGAGGAGGGAGGGAGAGGAGAGGGAGGGAGGGAGAGAGGGAGGGGAGGGAGGGAGTGGGAGGGAGAGAGGGAGGGAGAGAGGGGAGAGGGAGGGAGGGAGGATGGGGAAGAGAGGGAGAGAGGGCTGGGGAGAGAGGGAGGGCGAGAGGGGAGGGATGGGAGAGGGAGAGATGGAGGATGGGGGGTAGAGAGGGAGAGAGGAAGGGAAGGAAGGAGGAGAGAGGGAAGGAGAGAGAGGGATGGGGGGGGAGAGGGAGAGAGGGAGGGAGAGAGGGAGGGAGGGAGGGATGGGGGGAGAGAGGAAGGGAGGGAGAGAGGGAGGAAGAGAGGGAAGGATGGGGGGGAAACTGAGAAAGAATCATCCAGGCTTTCTAGGTCTGTAGATTAATCATTGTCACTTATGACAAGATTACACCTCCCCTCCCATTCTCTCCTACCCCCACCCACCCCTCCCTTCCCCTACTTCCCTCCTACTTTCCACTCCTCACCCACACACACACACACCTCTACTCCCTCCCTGCCATCATACAAACCTCCTTCCTCCTCTTCTCCCCACTCCCTTCCCACCATTATGCCTCTCCCTCTTCCCTCCCTCTCTCTACATCTCCCTATCTGAAAGGAAAACAAATGACGAAGAACTAAGATCAGCAAAAACTCAAAGAAAAATACTTTAAATCTATAGAACAAGAAAGAAATGAGACACTTTGGTCATATACTTAGGGATGAGGGAATAATAACATAAATATTAATGAGCAAAGTTGAGGGTAAAAGGGCCAGGGGAAGACAGAGACTGAGGATGGATGACTAAAATTAAAAACTGTGTCCCCAGAGAGATACAAAACCTTGAAGGATTGATAAAAACAGCCCGAAAACTTTTAGAATGGAGGACTGTGGTCGCCAACCCTCAGGTGTAGGGACGATATTCTGATTGATGCTTCTCCCTCACCTACTCCTCCCCCCTTTCCACTCTCCTCCCCCTTATACCCTTTCCTTCCTCCCCTCCTCCCCCCCCTCCATTCATCTTCTTAACTACCCCCACCAGATCATTACTAAAGTCGACTATATTAGTGATTATATTATACATCTATGTAGTGATGATAATAATACATATGTATAATTCCAGTTAGGTTATATTTATGTAATCTGTAAACACCACTCACCCTCATCTTCACTACACGTATATGGTAATGAGGGGGGGGGGTAATCAATAGCTTTTGTCACGACTTCATAAATATATCACTTTTGAGTATCATTGCCCCTTGTGTGTTTTGTTACATGTGCCTGTGTTTGGATTCAATGTCGATTTCAACTCAGCAACAACAACTTTACTTTTTTTCTTGTTCTCATTGTTGTCTGGTCTTTCTTTCATACAACCTTCTCTTACTGTCCACCACAATGTTCTCTGGGACACACACACGCACACACACACACACACTGAAACTGTAGGTGGTCATTACAGGCAGTCTGGCGGACGTATGACGTGTCTTTTAGCCATCCAACCCGCCATTAAATGCAACCCTCTATTATTGTCACCCCCCTCCCCTCCCCTCCCCTCGCCTGCCCTCTCAGAATCACCCAGGGGGACCATCGCCCACCAGCCAGTTTGACGACAACAGGACCAAAGCTACTGGACCAACGGAAGCCTGGCAAAGAGATGATACCCGAGATGGACAAAGAGACAAATCAAGTATGGTTAATAGTAATAGTATATTATTATTACTATTATTATTATTAGTAGTAGTAGTAGTAGTAGCAATAGTAGTAGTAGTAATAATAGTAGTAGTAGTCGTAATAGTAGTAGTAGTAGTATAAAAATTTGCTTTTATAAATAACAGTAATAATATTTTCCCAGACGAGGGGGAGCTTCATGTTGTAAGCGACCTAATACGTGGCTTTAACAGTGATCAGGAAGAGGTGCGTTAACAAGAGTTATGTTGTTATCCATCAATCAGTCAGTGCAGTTATGTTATCCATCAGTCAATCCAGTTCAGTTAGCAAGATAGTTAGTCAGTCTAGTTAAGTTAGCCATACAGTCAGTCA
This sequence comes from Homarus americanus, assembly GCF_018991925.1. NCBI lineage: Eukaryota > Metazoa > Arthropoda > Malacostraca > Decapoda > Nephropidae > Homarus > Homarus americanus. Next base: position 12,335 of record NW_024753750.1, on the reverse strand, counting down.
ATCCAGCTAACTTATTCATCAGTCAATCCTGTTAAATTTGCCTTCAGTCAGTCCAGTTAAGTTAGCCATGCAGTCAGTCAGTCAGGAGTGGCTTCCATAGGGGTGACTGCCACAACATAAAAAATTCCTTGGTGTTGGGTAATAAAGTTATCAGGGAGTGATCGTTGAGGGGTAGTGACCATATTCCTCCCCCCTGACGGCCTGTGTGGGGGTCTAACGCCATCATTACTTCCTCTGTAAGGCTGCTTTGTTTCTTATAACTCTCTCTCTGTTTGTCTGTATGTCTGGCCGTCTGTCTCTCTGTGTCTGTTTATCTGCCTGTATCTGTCTAAGTTGGTTATCCTTGTTTTCTCCCTGTCAGACTCCCGCCCTCTCTGGTCTTCTCCCTGCTAGACTCCTTCTCTCCCTGCCAGACTCCCGCCCTCCCTGATTTTCTCCCTACTAGACTCCTCTCCCTGCCAGACTCCCACCCTGCCTGATTTTCTCCCTGCCAAACTCCTTCCTTCCTTTATTTTCTCCCTGCTAAACTTCTACTTACTCTTCTTGCTTATTGTCTGGAGATAATAGGACGCATTTAGCTATGGTAAAGTCACTGCGCATTTCTGACCGCATTTTGTTTTACTCAGCTTAAAATAGCCATGGGTGATGAGGTCAGCTGACAGGGCACAGATTCTCAATTACTGATAGGTTAAATTTTCCTTCTATCTGGTGATGTTAAGAGCGTCGGTAACTGGTCCGGAGTCACCTAAAACATCAGTCCAGTACGATATGTGTTTTCCCCCTTAAGTAATGCTAAAAGAACGCTCCTCTACCTCACAAAGACAAATTTTCTCCTCAGATTGCCGACATAGTAAGGTTATCATCCGACTGACTCACTCACTCACACAAGCACAGGGAGGTATCGATATAAACGGCGTCAACGTTACACTGAGACTGTCGTTGCTGGATATAATCTCACGCACCTAAATAGGGAAGAAAAAAAATGACTCAGGAATCTTGAGCCATTAATCCGGATTAACAAATATTCAATACGATAATTTAGCGCCATAAATAGTGTTTTGAGAATGTGTCAAGTTAAGGTAGAATCTCAAGCGTAATTTGGTACAATTTGGGTTATAATTTTGAGTTTAAACTTCCGTACGCCTTTATGTGGTCGTATATTTCCAGCTACGAGGGAAATTTAACTTAAGAATCTTTAACAGTTGGGATTTCTGGCTGATAAGCTTGACTTACGGCCAATTATTGCTCTTTTATCAAATGCTAACCCAAACGAGGATGATAATTGGTTTATAAGACAGCCCCGCCCATTGGTCAAGCAGGCAGCCAATAGCCATGAAGCTGTGGAAGCCGGCAACCCACCAGGAGGAACCGCAAAGCCGATTGTTCCGGCTGTCTGGTCTAGTTAAAACAATTCATCTTGAGGCTGAGTCGCGGCTGTTCAATAAATCTTCTCTGATTACAATAAAGTTTTACTTTCTTGATGGACTTAGTGAGTTATATTTTATTATGGTACTAAACATATCACTTTTATCACTCTTGATTCATTACTTATTATTGATGGTATTTTTATTGATTATTATTCGTGTTTACATTGTTATCATTACTATTGAAATGCCGCTTACTATTCTTATTACTATTATTGCTATTATTATTACTACTACTACTTTTAACTTTATCATTATTACTCTCATTAACATTATTAAACTTATTATCGCTATTACTATATTTGTCTCCTCTAAATAGAACAGAAAACATTGAGTAAATTCTTTGACTTTTTTTCCGCCTCAAAAACTAATACAATCTGAGCTTATATGTAAAAACATTATAATTCGTAAAATAATAATCCAACAGGTGTCTTAGCTATTAGTTTTACCTGTAAAAAGCGGTAAAACAAGGGGAGCTGAGGAGACGTGTGTGTGTGTACTGTAGGATGTCTGACGAACGCTGCAACATAAGCCGCATTTTCTCTCATGAACGCCCCTGTTGTGTTGGCGTGAGGTGAGTTACACTGGAGTCTTGTACGTCCAAACAGACTCAGCGTATATCTAACAGCAGTTGACGCAGCATAGTGAATACTAAAACACGGCGCTCTTATTACCAAACCTCTTATTATTATTATTATTATTGTTAAAATATAAACAACGTCTGATCAATTCCATCTTTCATTCTCATTTACCCTTAATTATCAATAACTAACTAAAGATGTAAAGGTAACTGTATAGTAACGGAGTAACACATGACAGTTCATTCTCTATCAGTAGTGACTTGTACAGTGCATTATATACTAGCGCTGGTGACTGTCATGCTATTATACTGAACTATGTATTTATTAGAGAAAAGTGATTTGTATTCTTAAAACGTTGGTAACTTATTTAATTGTTGGTCTGTTCATTGTAAACGGCTTTATTAGCATTTTTATTTTATTTATTTAACAAAAGAGAATTAATTATTGAGTGGCACACACACACACACACACACACGAGGTCTTACTGTCTTCAATTACCATAACCTGAAGTGAGTGTTGAAATAAATTAATTAAATATTTTCTTAGTCAATTTTACTGACTATTAAACTACCTAAACAACAACTTCCATCACAATAAAGGAATAATTTTATTTGTCTTATGGTTAACAGTCGTCAATATTATGTCCTTAGCTTGTGGTTGTGAAGTGTGAGGGTGGATGAGTTGTGTGGCTGACGACAACTCTCACCACTGGCTGACATGTCTAGCTCTCTCTGGTCTGACACTATCAACACGGATCAAGACGCTTCTCACTTAAAAGACTGATTTTTCCCCCACCTTTTGAAGAGTTGAATATTGTAAACACTTATACTTTGACACATGAACCTGAGAAAACAAAACGTATCAAAGTTTTAGTTGTAATAAATTGGTTTTAAGTTCATTTTTAATTATAACTATTAATGACCATTCACTTCTCTAAACTCTTAATCTCTCATAGTTATTTATCTTTTGTTAACGTTCATACTGATAATGAAGATCACTAGCAACAGTTGTTATTAAGTAAACAACTACACAGTAACATTTTCCACCAGTGCTGAACATCCTGGTGCTGACCCTGGCCTGTACACGTGTCTCCACTCTCCTCCTTTACACTAAGCTTACTCCCTCCATGGCCTCACCTTCTCCAAGATAAAAAGAATAATAAAATAAATAAATACAATTTGTGTATTCTATTGGGGTTAGTTGGTTTCCCAGGCTCTCCCTGGATGTGTGTGTGTGTGTGTGTGTGTGTGTGTGTGTGTGTGCGTGTGTGTGTGTGTGTGTGTGTGTGTGGCGGCAGCTCTGAGGGGGCAGGGTGACTCAAGCTCATGGGTCACTTGTTCTACAGTGGACTACTGTTGAACTAAGTCGAGTTTTACTTCTTTACCCCCGACCCTCTCAAATATCAATCAACTGTAGATAGCATCACTACCACCACCACCACCACTGACGTCTTTTATAAGCTTGGGTCTAACAACAACCACAACCGTAGCAGATGATTCTCCTCTTTCTCCCGGAGTCTTTTTGATCTTTTTTTTTTGATGAGGAATGAATCCCCCCTTTTGATCAAGAGGCCAGTCAGGGGACACAAGGTTATTTACCTATTTACCTGTGACACTCTTCAGCAGGTGTCCCCAAGATCATTGAGATCCTCTGTCGTTCTCACGCTGTCAACACATGTGACAGCTTCGCCTCTTTGTACACGTCTGTCTACAGTATGTATCTGGTAACATACTGAGAAGTCGTAACATCTTCAGTCATTCAGAGCAGCAATAAACCTGGTCCAACCTCCTAATATCCTGGAATACTTGAAGGTTCTCGATTAAAAGTTAAATTTTGTTATGCTAGTGTGATGGTGGACAGTTCTTCACCGTAACTTACAACACATTATTTTATCTTCCTTCCCTTGGGTACGACTGTGATTACTTGTGACCGCGTACCTCACAAACCGCACTGACTGGACTATCTACACGTGTGAGTGACCAACTGACCATGGAAGTAGGTGAGTGACTCCTTTAGTCAAGCAGAGGGAGAAGGGGAGGAAGATAAACAGTGATCAACAGCGAAAAACTTCATTGGTTCGATAGGTCCTCCTACAGCTATGAGGTCGAGGTTTAATGGCATCTGAAGTGAGCTGTGCTAATTGAGTGTTACTCTTTATTGGCTTTATAACCTGAGTCGGGCTTGTTGCGTACAAGATCCACTCGTATGTGGGTAAAGCTGGTCGCTGATTGGTTCATACACGACCGTGATGTCAACTTGTGTCCGTCCCACTCTCTGGTAAAGTAAGATTTTCTGTTAGGTTAGGTTAGATAGGCTACGATAGGTGTAGATTGATTAGTTAGTTGAGGTGTGGTGTCGAGTGGGTACGGCTCTTGTCTCTTGACCTGAGGGTCGCTAGTTCAATCCGTCATCCCACCACACACACACACTCAGCTTATTTTTTTTCTCTCTCTCTCAGCATAGTTATTTTAGGAGAAATGACTGAGTGTAACCTAAAAAAAAAATCTAAATTATATGTGAATATCAGTTCTGAATTTTAACTTGTGTAGCTTTAACTTGTGTAGCTATGACGTTCTGAACTCACATAGTACCACTAGCAGTTATGGAAATCAATTAATTTTTCTCAAAGGTTTCATGGAACAACTTTTTTTTCTCGGGTTTATTTAAAAATAATTACTCGTGATATGTATTTTTCACATCAGTTTGTTTCAGTTTATTCTGATATATATTCGTATTTATTTTATTTTATTTTATATGCTATTTTTTATTATTTTTATATATATTTTGTCTTCAATTTTTATTCATTCATTTTTTCTCCGTCGGTTACTCACTATTTTTTATTATTTTTTCTTTATTTTTTTCATTCCTGGTTATACATATTTTACATCTAATAATATCCTTCTACTCTTCATTCTTGGTTATTCACGTTATATTTACATTAATTTCCTTCCATTCTTTCATTTTTTCCTAGTTAAAGACGCGTTTTTTTCCCATTTACGTTTATCCAGTAATTTATTCATATCAAAGCTGTTTTTTCCCCAATTTGTACTTTTCTTCCTCACAAAACATTCTCAAACTTGTCCCCAGTTCATACAGTTATTTATGTCTGTATAATCTGTAATTTTCAACACATATTTCTTGCTAGTAAATCGTGAATGTTAAACGCCTTGTCAATTATTTTTTTTGCTTCAGTTAATGGTTTCCTAAAATGTATATATAATATCTATATTTTTTTATGGAGTCTTTTCCGTATATTTGGGTCATATACTCTCTCTCTCTCTCTCTCTCTCTCTCTCTCTCTCCACCCATGCAAGTACATAATTAATATTTTATACTGCAGCGTAGACCATAACTTACAAAACCATTGAAGCGTTGGAATGTAAAGTACAGGACATATATTGAACTTTCGTGTGTGAGCAGTTTAGAATGGGTCAATGTCATGAACGTGAGCACTGGTGTGTGTGTGTGTGTGTGTGTCTGTGTGTGTGTGTTTTGTGTGTGTGTGCGTGTGTGTTAGCGTTACTGGGTCACTCGGTTAACGTTAAAAGCTGTCAGTAAAAAAAAAAACGAAGAAAAACAGTAAACATTCAAACACTTTCTGGTAATATTCTCAGTGGTTATAATGAGAGCCGGTCTTGAGTGAAAGAGAGAGAGAGAGAGAGATGCACAGGTAGACAGGAAGAGCAACATAGGTAGATATCAGAGAGAGAAAAAGAAAATACGAAGAAAGCAGTAAGAAGGGCGAAAGAAAAAAATGAAAGAAAACAAAAGATTAACAAAATTAAACTCTCCAGGTGCTTGATCCGAGACAAATTGTTACAAACGCCATTAAATATGTGGGATTGGCTTACTCACATTAGGAACAATTCAATGAAACTTGGAACCTTCCCTTCCCTTTCCTCCCCCCCCCCAAAAAAAAATCCCATATAAATCTGTTTTTCTATCTTTCTTTCTCTCTTTTTTTCTCATTTTTGTTCTTTTCCTCAGTTATTGTTTTTCTTTTCTCTGATTTTTCCTTCTCTATTTTTTCCTTCTTTCTCTCTATCTCTGTGTTTTTTTCTTCACTTTTTCTGCCTCTCCTCGTTCTTCTCCTTTCATCTTTTATTCTATTTCTCTCTTGTTTGTTTTTTTATATTTCATTTTTACGACGTTCAATATTTTTCTCCCTTTCTTTTTATTCTTTCTCCTCTTCCCTCTATCTTGCGCCTGTTAATTTTGTTTTCTCTCCAGTTATCAATTCTCTAACTCATTTTTTGCCTCTTGTCTCCATCCTGTCTTCCTTCTCGTTCCACCAAATCTTCCTCCTCTTCCTCGTACTGCTCTTGCCGCTGATCTTCCTCCTCCTCTTACATTTTCTGTTTCTCCTCCTGCTCCATCATGTTTCTCCCCCTCTTATTCTATCTTCCGTTTCTCCTCCTCCTCCGTACACAAGCCTCAACGCCTCCGTCAGCTGGTGGTAGGTCTCAGCAATTTCTCGTCCTGAAACACACGACAAATATCCACGGAGCCTCATCTTAGCGACCCCTACTAGCGCCTTGAAGTCCCTCTCCCCCTCTCTAACCCTCTCCCTAGCCCTTTCCCCTCTCTAACACTCTCCCTAGCCCTCTCCCCTCTCTAACCCTCTCCCTAGCCCTCCCCCCTCTCCCCCATCAGTCTAGCCCTCAATACTAGCCCCTCTTACTTCCTCAGCACTCTCCATAACCCTCTCCAAAACCTCTCTATAGATATATGACTTGTCCCTCTCTCCATCCTCACTCTAGCCCTTTCCCCAGCCCTTACTCTAACCCCTCTTCTCAGGCCTCACTTTCTCCTGTAGCCCTTCTCTCACTCCTCATTTTACCCCTTTTCCACGGCCCTGTTTCCCCTTCACTCAGCCCTTTCTTTCCCTTATCCCACTCACTTCCTTTCCTTAGTCCTTAACCCAGGTCGCCTCTCTCTCTCTCTCTTTACAGTTCCTCCAGCCCTTTTCACCCTTAACCTCTTCGTAGTCTTCTCCTCGCCCTCTCTGGGTCTTGCTAATCTCGAGCTTTTGATAGATTTAAGAGTAAAGAATAACCCCTCTAACAGGCCTCGTGTCTAGTCGTTGTTTATTGAGTATTATGTAGATTCTGGTCGTGCGTAGTGAGGGTGGACATCAAACTACAATGGCACATCGACTTGGTTCACTTTCAGCTGACCGTCGCTCCTCTGTTCAAGGTTTTTTTTTTTATTTTACTGTACTAAACTATACGACGTAACCTAATGCAGCGTGTGACACGAGTTGTACATCATTATGTTCCCTCTCTGTGAAGATAAAAGACTTTTTTAGCGGATTATTGCCGACCAGAGGTGTGCTGTGGCTGAGTAGATACAATTCTCGCTTCATATTCCTAGGATTATTGGCTTGCACTTAGTGGATTCCCAGTTCACCCATCTGTGAATTGGTACCTAACTTTGCATCTGGGGAAAGTGGGTGATTTTTAGTATACAGTGCCGGCCATGATGGTTCTTTCGTGCTAAAAAAAAACAGGATTAGTTATTAGTGTGTTGTATCCGTGCTGTTATTTTTACCCCCAATGAATATTTTGAACATAGAGAGAATAAGACAATAAATGAATATATAAAACACAATACACATATGAAGAAGAATCGTGAGTTCTGTGTTTAGTTCTCTCGTGTGTTCAGAGTAATGTAGCGTAGGAGACCGTCCAGTTGTACCCGGTAAAGTTCCCTTGTAAAGTTTAGGGCAAAGTTAAAATATATTAAGTTAATAATTATGCTATTTATTTATATTTTACAGTGTGATTATTTATATGATAGTTCTTATTTACAGTCAAGTTTAAATTTAAAAAAATATATAAAAATGTATATAAATTATCACTTTATCGAAATTTTATCTAAATTACCTGATATATTAATTTATTTATCGCCGGAAGCTTTTAGTTCGGTGGTCTGTGTGTGGGGGTTTTATTTTACCAGTATATCAATTACTAGTGTTTATTCCTACTGTAGCGGCAGAAGTTCATGAGAGACCTTTAATGGCTCAATTTGTCGGCTTATTTGTATCGTATTTTTCTGTCAATAGTTCAGAATTAGTAGACCGAGTACTTTATATCGATGACTGCACCTTCGACTATGACAATTTATTTTTGTATTATTATGTTTTCATTTCTTTTTTTGTGTGTGTTTAGTGTCTCTCTCTCTCTCTCTCTCTCTCTCTCTCTCTCTCAATTATTCCACACGTCTCACTCTTAACACTTTACCTCTTCCTTCCCCTCCAACCGTACTTTTCCTTTCACTTCTTTCCTGCTCTCTGCATCCCACACACACACACACACATCAACAAGGAACACAACTTTTTATGACAGTTACCCCTTCCAAAAAAAATATATTGTTTTCTTTCTCTAATAGGAGGGCCAACAGGGGAGGAATGGTAGGACAATGGGAGGGAAGGGGTGGGGTAAAGGAAGGGAGGGGTATGAGAGAGAGAGAGGAAGGGAAGGGAAGGGAGTTGGTGCCGTCAGGTTATTCCATCTTTTCAACATTGAATTTTTACAATTTTTTTCCTAACTATTGAAGAGATTTATCGAACAAAGCAATTCAACTCAGTCTGCACCGGAATCAATGATCATTTGCATCTCTTGGCCATCAGACTCCTTCCTTCCACGATAAGTCTTTTTCTTTAGCGATTTTGTTCACTTTTTTGCAAAATGTACAAAAGGCAAAAAGAAAATTAGTTGGAGAGGAAGAAATAATTTAGAGTTTGGCTGGTGGCGAGATAGTTCCCCAGACAGACAGACAGACCCTCCCACCCTCCCACCCACCCTCTCACCTGGCCACCCACCCACCCACCCACCAACCTACCTACCCTCCCACCCACCTACCCTCCCACCCACCTACCCTCCCACCCACCTACCAAGCCCTCCCACCCACCTACCTACCCTCCCACCCACCTGCTACTCCCTCCCACTCCACCTAACCCTCCCACCCACCCACCTACCTGCAACATCCCAAGTAATCTACCTACCTATTCCTGCACCCACCTACCTACCCCTCCTGCACCCACCTACCTACCCTCCCCTCACCTGGCCACCCACCTACCAACCCTCCCACCTGGCCACCCACCCACCTACCTACCCTCCTCCCACCCCACCTACCATCCCACCCACCTAATACCTACCCTCCCTCCCACCCACCTACCTACCTTCCCACCCACCCACCCACCTACCCTCCCTCCCACCCACCTACCTACCCTCCCCACCCACCTACTCTACCCTCCCCACCCACCTACCTACCCTCCCTCCCACCCACCTACCTACCCCCACCCACCCACCTACCCCACCCACCTACCCACCCCACCCACCTACCTACCCTCCCACCCACCTACCTACCCTCCTCACCTGGCCACCCACCCACCCACCTGCCTACCCCACCCACCACCCACCCACCTACCTACTCCCTCCTCACACCCACACCCACCCACCCACCTACCTACCCTCCCACCCACTTACGTAACTCCTCACCTGGCCACCCACCCACCTACCTACCTCCCACCCACCTCTACGTACCCCTCCTCACCTGGCCACCCACCCACCCCACTCCACCCTCCCAATCTAATTTACATGCCGCACTTCTCCTCACCCACACCACCCACCTGCTACCTACCTCCCACCCACTCACCCACCTACCTAATACCCCACCCACTTACGTACCCTCTCACCTGGCCACCCACCCACCTACCTTCTCACCGGTACAAATTCGGCTACGCGATACAAATTCAGAATTTTTGCATTTTGTAAACGTGTTCTAACAAACGGTGTTCAATCCAGACCGCCAAACGCGCCACATTTCGCGTGTTTTCCGAATTCATAGCAATTTTAACGCAGCCGTGTGCTATTTATAGGTCTATAAATTCCCTATCGTTTGCGGCACCACTCTCCCCGATGATTCTATCCAAATATAGACATCGCACACGAGGTCTGTTCTGATTCTTTTCATCTTCAATCAACCCGGGAATTGGCTGTTATAACTCTATGCTGTCAATGCCCCTGTGACCTCTTGTGGGCGTCTTTCTGTGATCATCAACACACAACTTGATGATGGTAGAGTGTGCCAGTTGACTATGTGGTGTTGAGATTCTGGTTTGGAAACAGAGTGGTGGATGAATGGAACAAGTTACCAAATATCATCATTAACTCGAATACGCTGAATAGCTTCAAACATAGGTTGGATGCTTATATGAGCAATAGGGGTTGGGTGTAAACGGGACTGCCCAGTATGGGCCAATAGACCCGCTGCAGTTTCCTCCATTCTTATGTTCTTATGTTCTGATGGAGACGAAGTGCGTGGCGAAGACTGTTGTAATATTATTCATAAGGGAGACTTAAATAAATAAAGAAAATAAAGAAAGAAAGAAAATAAAGAAATAAAAATGCGGTATTTGTATAATCGTGTGTGTGTGTGTGTGTGTGTGTGTGTTAGAATAGTTGGTAGTTTTATCAGTCGTAGTTTGTATCAAATGTTGAGTGTCGTTGTAGTGGCTTAACACAGTATTGTCCCGTGATGGTCGGGCCTCGTGTGGTCGTTACCAGCCTCTACTCAACACTAATACCTTTACTGTTTCTTTTTTATTCATATTCACCACAAGTGTGAGTTGTTGTTATTGTTTTTTCAGGTAAAAATTGACAAAAACTTTAATATTCAGACCAATAACATCATTTCAAACTTGCACTACGTTTATTTATTTTTATTTCGGTTCCAAAATATCCGACAACTGCTCAACCACACCACAAAATCATTTCGAGTTCTTTGTAGCGCTCGAGTTTTATCGCATATCAGAATGACAGATAACCGCTATAATCATAACATAAATTGTACTAACACTCCCATAGTGCTTGATTTGTGTCTCAGTTGAAAATGGCCGACAATAAGTATAATCACACACAAAAAGTCTACTGATGGAGAGTTCGTTTTTATCTCTTTTCAAAATGGCCGCCACCTGAAATACAAAACACACACTTACATAATCCTTCGTATATTACCTTCACCAAATTTTTGCTTTCCTGATTAAGTGAAGTCCCATAGAGGAGTTTACACTGCACTGATAAAGCTACACACGGAAATTTTACGGTAATTCCACTCCTTCCCTCCTTCTCTCTCCCCCTTTCTTTTTCATTCTCTTCCTCTCTTTTTTTCACAACCTCCTTCCTTCCTTCCTTCCTTCCCTCCCTTTCTAGTCTCTCCCTCCCCTCCCTTTCTAGTGACCACCCCCGCGGAAAAATGGCAAGGCCGAGATTAGTTCGCGTCTGGCCAAGTTTTGAGGGCCGTTATAGGGCGTGGATGGGCGGTCTGTTGTGTTGTGTTTTGTCGTATATTTTGGCGACTATCTTTTTCCTATCTCTCTTATATTTCTCTCTTAATCTGTATATTCTTTATTTTCTTTTTTCTTTTGTCATTCATTGTTTTATTCGTTTATTTTTCTCGCTTCGGATTTTTCCTTTCTTTTATCCATTTTTTTTTCTTTTCCTTTCTCTCGTTTTTTTCTTAATTTTTCTTTTTATTTTCTCGTTCGTTATTTAATTTTCGTTCTTTTTTCCTTTTGTATTCTCCCTCTCGTCCTCTGTCCATTATTTTCTTTTATATTTCGTTCCTTTTCATATTTTCTTTCGTTTTCCTGTTCCCTTTCTCATTCGTTCTTTATTCATTATTCATTTTCATTTCTTTCTGTATTTCTCCATCTTTCCTTCTTGTGTTTTCTCATTATCGAATTTTTTCTTTTTCTTTCTTTTCAAAAGTTTTTCTCATTGGTGAAAGTCTATCCAGAAGGTCCACTTATCGCCTATTTGTTGACTGGTTAACTGGACCCCAGTCGTAATAGTCCCTAGTACTAATGGGTCCCAACTCTAATAGGTCCCAGTATTAGTGAGCCCCAACTCGAATGGGTCCCAGTATAAATGGGTCCCATCTCTAATGGGGCCCAGTATCAATGAGCCCCAACTCGAATGGGACCCAGTATAAATGGGTCCCATCTCTAATGGGGCCCAGTATAAATGAGCCCCATCTCTAATAGGTCCCAGTATAAATGAGCCCCATCTCTAATGGGGCCCAGTATAAATGAGCCCCATCTCTAATGGGGCCCAGTATAAATGGGTCTCATCTCTAATGGGGCCCAGTATAAATGAGCCCCATCTCTAATGGGTCCCAGTATTAGTGAACCCCAACTCTAATGGGTCCCAGAATAAATGGGTCCCATCTCTAATGGGTCCCAGTATTAATGAGCCCCATCTCTAATGGGTCCCAGTATTAATGGGCCCCAACTCTAATGGGACCCAGTATCAATGGGCCCCAACTC
>NW_024753749.1:0-20711 GCF_018991925.1 Homarus americanus | reverse complement strand
TAGAGCTCCTACACCCCTTCAGCGCCCAGACCCGCCACCCAGGCAGGTCTCAAGAAACACTAATGCTGCTAGGGTACTCCCTACGGCCAACCCCTGGCCCGCCCTTCCCACCAAAGCTCCAGGATCATCACCAGCAGTCATCGAAAGATCAGTATGGGGCAACACAGGCGTACCGACACAACAGGTAGCTGCCAACACACTTCATGAACACGCACAACGTGAAGAGATCAATGATTTGAAAAATGAAATTAAAGAACTCAAAGCTCAGTTTACAGCTCAAACTGAAATGTTAAGGAGCCTCTGTGATACACTAAAGGAAAAAACACTACCAACACAGTGCAGCAGCTACGGAAAAATTACAGTCAAACTGAAGATATTCAGATGTCAGTACCAGATGTGGAAACTCAAGACCCACCAGGAACTAGTGTCCACGCAGAGGAAAATAGTGATACTGGTAACAGTTCTACTGATGCCTCTGTGGACATGGTCAGTGAAGATGAACAAGCACAAACAGAAAATGGTGGTGATGTCGAGTGTAACCAAAGTGTGTTGTTGTCTGCCAATGAAATACAACAATTGTTGAGCCGTACGTGCTCCAGAAATGTTTCCAAAAGGTTAACTGGCCTACTGCCTGCCGAAGGGACAGGCAGCGCAGAAAAGAACAGCATCATACAGTGCCTTTTGCTTCTTTCCAAATACATTTCATAATGGCCAGTGTTAATACCAGACAAAATTCCAAATACATTTCATAATGGCCAGTGTTAATACCAGACAAAGATACAGAGCTGTGAAGGTGATGAGTTGGAACATCTCATCCCTTAGAAAACGATACCCTGACCTACACCACAAAGTTGTGACTGAGGACATCGATATTGTGTGTCTGCAGGAGTGTCTCACACCTAATGGTAAGCCCCCACCCAGTCTGCCCAATTATGTGTATTATGATCCTAGTTCTACTCACACATGTTTGATGTATGTTAAGAAGTCACTCCCGCATGTACCTCTTGTATCCAAAAAGACTACCAACCTTCAGTACCATGGGATCACTATCCACCTGGGCAACTCCACACTCAACGTGCTAAACGCCTATACTCCCTCAGATCAGCTTCAGTACACAGATCTCCCAGACTTTTTACACACTGAGCCCACTGTCCTGATGGGTGACCTGAATACTAGACACAAGAAATTAGGTGACTCCACCACTAACACCAATGGTAGGAGACTTATCTCACTTCTCAGCACATATGAAGATGTTCAAATTATAGGTAATAATGAACCAACACACATCTATGGCGGGGGTCTAGACAAATGTATTGGCTTTAATCTATCATACACAACTCATAGCTCTGATGTTGTCACTGATCTTATGTCTGACCACAGCCCAATCCAAGCTTGTATACATGTAGCCAATGACACCCCCACTGGTGGTAAACTCAACAGACGTAGAATCACAGTCAAGCAAGAACATGAAAGCCAGTTCATAGACTTCATCCATGACTGGTACAAGGACTACAAGCCTGACAATTACCAAAGTTTCCATGACGATCTGATAGATAGGACTTATGTATACTTCACCAACAATGCCTCCACCAAAAAAAGGAGAAAACGTGGTCAGCATAATGGAAACAGGCAACAGCAGTGCTATAATGACCCTGAGCTGAAAAAACTCAGGGCTAGGGTCAGGAGGGTGGGTAAGGGTTACAGACAATGTAGAACACCTCAAATGTTACAATTGTATCAAGCTTCCCTTGCTGCTGTCAGGGAACGTGTAAACGAACTCAGACAAAATGCATGGGAGACATATGTCAACAGCCTGAACCAACACACATCCCTCAGCAAAGCCTGGAAAGACATAAACATAATCAGAGGTAAAAACAGAAGACACGTCTCCCATCCAACCCCTCTGCAAAAGTCGAATGAGCTAATAACAAAGTGGGCTCATGTGTCGAGCTATGACATGTTACCAGCTAGGACTCGGGGACTCCTTGATGCGAAGTCTGTAGAGAGAAGTAATCTTATTAGCTTTATGCCTGGCAAACAGCACGATGAGTGTGATGTTCCATATACTGAGTGGGAGCTTGACGCCGCCCTCGCCAGGGGTAGGTCTACTTCCCCTGGAGAGGACGGAGTCACCTACATCATTATTAGACTACTAAGGCGCGTGCCAGGCAATCCATTGTTGGTATTGTACAATATGAGTCATGCCGAGGGCCAACTACCCACATCATGGACCAGCAGTATTGTTGTACCAATACCGAAACCAGGACAGCCTGATGCCTTTCGTCCCATATCACTAACCAGCTGCCTGTGTAAAACCTTTGAGAGGATGGTCCTTGGCAGACTCTTATATAGAATCAGAGAACACATGTCTCCTAACATAAATGGCTTCACCCATGGTAAAGGTGTACATAATTGCATCATCACATTCCTAACTGTGCATGGTGATGAAAGGCACAGATACACCACATTTCTTGACCTAAAAGCTGCATTTGATATTGCCAATAGGCAACTGATATTGTACGAACTAGCCAAAATGGATATAGGAGGTAGGCTGTTACACTGGATAAGTGGTTACCTATCCAACAGAAGGGCTGCTGCACTGTTTCAGGGTTACAAAAGTGAAGTTAAAGATATGCAACTTGGTACCCCTCAAGGTGGAGTACTTAGCCCCACTTTGTTCAATGTTCTTATGAATGCATTATTAAATTTAATACCAGACAACCCCAGCAATATCTCAATCAGCTATGCTGATGATATTCTTATACATGCTAAAACTCATCGTGAAATGCAAACCACCCTGAACCATGTATACGCAGCCTGTGAACACCTCGGTCTTATTATCTCCACTGACAAAACTAAGGTGTTCAACAAACAAGCTGGTAACCGCAAACGTGGCCCCGCCAAGTTCAAGATAGGTAACAACACTATTGACTATGTTTCTTCTTTTAAATATCTTGGTGTTTCCGTCCCTTGTACCCTACCTGCCATACAACAGCTAACCCGCCAATGTACTGACAGACTGAGACCTCTTAGAAGTGTAGCGGGGTACAGCCCGCACTATGGTGCTAATATTAGAATTGTTAAAACAATGTACCTAGGCTATATAAGATCTCTTGATAGATTGGTCACGCACCAGCTCCTGGCTGGCTCAAAGAGGAAAGGCACACAAGCCTGAGAAAAATGCAAAATAAAGCCCCAGAATTATCCCTAGGATGCCCCATGAGCCAAAGCACTTAATATGAGTGAAAGAACTAGGTATACCAGTGTTAAAGAAGAATCAAAGTCATCCCATGATAGTCCTGAGGCTTCTATGCGGTGATCCTGATAACATTGTTTCTTTAAAATTGCTAGAATGTATGAACTATGGGCCTACTGAGCTCAAATGATCCAAACTACAGCCACATTAATATGGAAGATATTTGACCAGACCACCTGTACAAAGTTGAGACACAACAGCGCTTCTGCCACCCCTTATGGACAGTTCCCTTCGATATCACAATACCGACGTATCCGCCTAAAAAATTAATTATACAAGGCATTTATCTCCAACACACTGCCAAATTGAGAGCCCTTGAACACATACACACTCTACAGACTGATGATAATATCACACAGACCATCTACACTGATGGATCTCTAAACACCGCCTGTGGGAGGGCTGGAAGTGCTATTGTTGTGACTCAACCTGACGGTAATATAATTGAGAAAGGAGTTAGAATTAACAACTGGGCATCCACTCTACAAACTGAATTAGTTGCCATACTCAGCTATTAAATTCATTGAAACCACTGTTACTGATACAGTCTCATCATCACTGACTCTATCCTCACCACTTGCCCCTTTGGTAATTCTTTAGACTAGGTTGTCACGATTTTGTTCCTGGAAGGCCAGACAATAAATATGTGGCCTTGTTGACCAAAAGTTGTAGGGTCAAACTATGGTCCTCCACATAGGCGTCTCATAAAATACATGCAAGAGACAGAGTTGATGTTCTCACAAACTCTCAAGTGCTCCAACAAAGATACACTGTTGGAATACAATTTGGGTCTGTCAAAAGAACCCTTAAACTGTAATTAGGAAAGAACTTATTGGATGAGTTTGTTTTAAGTAGAGACAAGCAAACAGGCACTAGTCGATCCATATTTACTATGATGATGTATCAAGTGAAACATGTATATGGAGCAAGTAACAAGATCAATAGATTACAAGATGTTGTAACCGCTAGATTAAGGTTAGGATATAAGTACCTCTGGCAGTATGTTCCTCAAGCAGATGTAAACAAAACTAAATGTAAAGTGTGTGGCCATACATATGGCCACACACTTGAACACTACGTCCTCGACTGTGTGAAGATAGAACCTTTTAGGGACAGGTCCAAGCACACTGTGTGTGAAATGGCACAACACTTCATCTCTAATGGCAAGATAGCCGACATATTAAGATTGTATCCACTTTTTTGCACTCAGTAACTATATCAGTTCTCATGTACAGAACCAAATACGCAATGTGCTTGAATACCTCCCACGTAAATGTGAATAACAAAGTGTGAGGCCAGACATACTGCCTCACACGCCTGTTCTCACGCATTTGTGAATAAGTTACCCTTTATGTATAGAACTAAACAAATAATGTAAATGAAATACTGTGTAACTTTCGGTGACATAATATCCTGACAACCGGGGTTAATTATTATGACCCTTTGTAAACCCTACTCTGTAATCCTTTTGCGCTACCGCTCACAGGATGAGTGTGGGGTGCACAATAAAGTAGCCGCTGCAAGCGGCAAAATAAAAAATCACACACACACACACACACACACACACACACACACGACCCAGAAAGCGCCACCAACAACAGTTAGTCGCAGGTGACCCACACAGCACTCATCACTTATCCCCCTCCTCCCTCCTTCCCTCTCTACTACTACTACAACTACTACCACAACTACTACCAGGACCGCTAGGTAACATACCACCAACCTAGTTACCGGTCCTGCCCCCCCCCTCCCCCACACACATCTCTGTTGTTAATAT
The DNA here is from genome assembly GCF_018991925.1 of Homarus americanus. NCBI lineage: Eukaryota > Metazoa > Arthropoda > Malacostraca > Decapoda > Nephropidae > Homarus > Homarus americanus. Next base: position 15,678 of record NW_024753749.1, on the reverse strand, counting down.
GACCACTGATACTTCACAACACACACTTAGCATTGACTTACGCCGTTATAAACAGTAACGCCGTCACCCCCGAGTGAGTTAGAAGACTACTAGATATTCTCAAAGTATTATTATTGTTGCTGTACTGTACTAGCTGATGCCCCTAAGTGATGCTAGTGATGAGATTAAAGTACTTTTTTTTTACTTTGTGAAGAGAGTGCCTGGTGTGGATGTTATTATTGTTGTTATTATTATTATTATTATTATTGTTATTATTATTATTGTTATTATTATTGTTATTATTATTGTTATTATTATTGTTATTATTATTATTATTATTATTATTATTATTATTATTATTATTATTGTTATTATTATTGTTATTATTATTATTATTATTGTTATTATCATTTTTATTATTATTATTATTGTTATTATTATTGTTGTTGTTGTTGTTGTTGTTGTTGCTCAGCTGACACACATACACGACTTATTTCAGTTCATTTAAAAATTATCTAGCCTAACCTAACTCCTTCAGGTAGCGTGAGGTTGTTTAATCCTCAAGTGAAATAAGCTGGGGTACATAATCAAGTGAAATACCCTGATGTTACTAGTTAAGCTGGGGTACCTATTCTTTTAGTGAAATAAGCTGGGATACCTAATAAAGTGAAATGAGCTGGGGTGTCTAATCAAGTGAAATAAGCTGGGGTGCCTAATCTTCACGTGATCCTAAGAGACTGAACACACAAACCTTGGAAGACCCAGATGGAAGTGCCTAGGTCAGCGGTGTACGGGGACAACAGTTATCTGGCCAGGGGTCTGAGTGACACTGCCTCATTTGCATAATTATATATGTGTGTTATTACGGTAGAAGGCTCCAACTTCTACCATCACTGGCCTGTATCTGGAAGGAGGCGCACATCCCCACCCTATCCCAACACATCCCACCCCATCCTACTTTACTCCATCCTACCCCACCCCTAACACACTCCACCTCACCCCACCCAAACACACCATATCCCCAACACACCCCACCCACAATACACCCTACCCACAACACACCCTACCCACAACACACCCCACCCACCCCACCCACAACACACCCCACTCCACCCACACCCCACGCACAACACACCCCACCCCACCCACAACACATCCTTAGAGAGAGAAAAGACAGATAGATAGATTAGTACAGTAGTAGTGGCAGTATTAGTAGTAATAGTAGTAGTTACCAGTTATATTAGTACATTAGTAGTTATAGTAGTAGCAGCAGTAGTAGCAGATACAGTAGTAGCAGCAATAGTAGTAATCGTAGAAGTAGCAGTAGTAGTGGTCATAGAAGTAGCAGTAGTAGGAGTAATCGTAGTGGTAGTATTATTAGCTGTGAAGATATATCATTAAAACTGTCCAGTAATCCGTCAAAAGTTCCCGTACATGAAGGTCGCTGTCACCTGAGGCAGTATACAGGTGAGAGAGCCTTAGTGTGTACCCTGGGCACTTGGCTTAATCCCTTTGTTCGTAAGTGGTCTCAAAATAAACTACAACCACATGTTTTATTGTTGTAACGTGTGTGTGTGTGTGTGTGTGTGTGTGTGTGTGTGTGTGTGACCCACCAGATGTTGCTACCAAGCTGCTGGGATAATGTAGTGTTGTTGTTGGTGGTGTTATTGTTATATTTTTCTTGTTCATGTTGTTTTTGTCGTTATTTTTGTTATTGTTGTTATTGGTGGTGTTACTGTTGGTGTTATTGTTGTTATATTTGTTGTTATTGTTTCTGGTAGCCAAACTCTCTACAACACCACTTGTACTTCACCACCAAAGACCGTAATTTCATAAGTATTCACCAAAGTCGGTAATTTAGTCGTTATTTTAAGAAAGTCGGTAATTTAGCAGTTAGTAAATTCGGTGATTTCGATCGACATACAAACACACGAACTGTATAAAGTTGATTCTTAAGAACTTGGTCACTTTTTCCTTTAACTCTGAATAACAAAACACAAGTGATTATGATACAGTAGAGTCAAAGTGTAATTACCTATCCATGTTTATTTCCTTTTACCTCAAAATGTGTGTGTGTGTGTGTGTGTGTGTGTGTGTGTGTGTGTGTGTCATGATCTGGGAAAGTTATCATATACACAAATCAAATGTAAATAAACGGACAATACGTTTTGAATAGAAACTCCTTTTTAAAATGAAGTTCAGTTTTTTAATATTTCTGGTGGCAATTACTAGAGAATTGTCGGAGGCCCAACTGCTGCAGAAGCATGAGGTGGTGTGTTGCTGCTCATTCACCAGCCCCTTCGTCAGCGAGGACCAGGTGGAGAACGCCGAGTCGCCTGCCAACAGCGCCCAGACCGTATCACCCTCCCCCGAGAACCTTCCTGACCGTGAGGAGGACGTGAAAGATCTCCTCCTCCGTCTCAAAGATTTTTTGTCTGGCAAAATGATCCTCTGTCAGTGCCCATGCAGGAAATCCGGCCGTGACCAGGACAACACCGATTCCTCCTCATTAATTAGCGCCGCCGTCCGCAACTGGCTCTGGGGACCCCAAACACGCAACAAAACGGCCTCGACGAAGAACAAGACGTACCAGGCCAAGGGAAAGAAACACCCAGCTTTGGCCAAGAGAGAGGCCAAGGGAAAGAAACACCCAGCTTTGGCCAAGAGAGAGGCCAAGGGAAAGAAACACCCAGTTTCGGCCAAGAGAGAGGCCAAGGGAAAGAAACACCCAGTTTCGGCCAAGAGAGAGGCCAAGGGAAAGAAACACCCAGTTTCGGCCAAGAGAGAGGCCAAGGGAAAGAAACACCCAGCTTTGGCCAAGAGAGAGGCCAAGGGAAAGAAACACCCAGCTTTGGCCAAGAGAGAGGCCAAGGGAAAGAAACACCCAGCTTTGGCCAAGAGAGAGGCCAAGGGAAAGAAACACCCAGCTTTGGCCAAGAGAGAGGCCAAGGGAAAGAAACACCCAGCTTTGGCCAAGAGAGAGGCCAAGGGAAAGAAACACCCAGCTTTGGCCAAGAGAGAGGCCAAGGGAAAGAAACACCCAGCTTCGGCCAAGAGAGAGGCCAAGGGAAAGAAACACCCAGCTTTGGCCAAGAGAGAGGCCAAGGGAAAGAAACACCCAGCTTTGGCCAAGAGAGAGGCCAAGGGAAAGAAACACCCAGCTTCGGCCAAGAGAGAGAGAGGCCAAGGAAAGAACACCCAGCTTTTGGCCAAGAGAGAGAGGCCATGAAAGAACTCCAGCTTTTGCCAAGAGAGAGGCTAAGGAAAGAACACTCCAGCTTTGCCAAGAGAGGCCAAGGGAAAGAAACACCCAGTTTCGGCCAAGAGAGAGGCCAAGGGAAAGAAACACCCAGTTTCGGCCAAGAGAGAGGCCAAGGGAAAGAAACACCCAGTTTCGGCCAAGAGAGAGGCCAAGGGAAAGAAACACCCAGTTTCGGCCAAGAGAGAGGCCAAGGGAAAGAAACACCCAGTTTCGGCCAAGAAGATAAATGCCCTGGCCAAGAGAGAGGTCAAGGGAAAGAAACATCCAACTTCGGCCAAGAAGATAAATGCCTTGGCCAAGAGAGAGGCCAAGGGAAAGATGACCAAGAAGGAAATTAAGGAATTAAAACAGGCTTTGAAAAAGAAGATTGTCTTGGTTTCCAAAAAAATGTTCGCCTACCTGTGATGACCTCCACCACCAGGGCCGGTGCTAGGAATTGCGGGGCCCAATTAGAAAATTGATAGTGGGGCCCTCTACTCTACAAAGTCGAAGATTGATGTTTTATATTTCGTGTAGTATGCCCGCCTTAGCCAAAAAGCATTAATTACTTGATATACTAAAAGTTTAAAAACAGTATAAAAGTTTTGATTTTTTATTACAAGTTAAGACAATTACAGACAAACTGTTTATGCACGGACCTTTTAGAAACACACTTTTCTGGCTTTTTTATTTGCAAAATCTTTCAAAATCATTTTAAAGTCAAGGGTTTTGGTAATGTCACTTTCTATAGATAGCATCGCCAAATTGTTTAGTCTTTCTTGTGAAATTGTTGACCGTAAGTATGTTTTAATCAATTTTAGTTTAGAAAAACTTCTCTCACCCGATGCGACTGTTACGGGCATTGTTAAGTAAATTCTCAAAGCAACAAAAACATTAGGAAATGCAGTGAATCGATTGTTTACTACCAGGTATTCAAACAGGGCTTGGGGCTTGGCGACACTGGTGGGCAGAAAAGTTTTCAGAGCTTCAAGTTCTTCAGCCAACAGATAACCATCTACATCTTTACTTGTTACAGTACCTACCTCTACATCAGTGTTCTGTTTTAGTTTGGTGTCAATTAAAGCTGCTTCAAGGTCTACTGTGTGTTTCCTTATTTCTGCCTTTTGTAAGCCCTGAAAGTTATTTAAAAATCCAAATAATTTTATATGGCTTTTAAGCTGCATAAATCTAGATTCTGGAGATTGAATAGCTTTGTCTAGCACTAAGGTAAAGCACTGAACTCTATATGCTTCTTTTGGATCATCAAAAGCTTGATCTTTTGCCTCATATGAAAACATTCTCTTCCTTCTTTGTAGTCGTTTATCTTGAAATTTCCTAAATTCTAGTGGTAATTCAACAGCTTCAGCCAAATCATTTGCGCCTATTAGGACATCATTAAAACCACTCTCTCTATATTTTCTTAGCCATGATAATAGTTTTTCAAATGACTCCATGCCTTCATCAATGTCCTTTGTTTTACCTTGTAGTTCCTTGCTAACATAGTTAACTTTAAAAAGTAAATCATGCCAAAATATCAAAGAAACTAAAAATTTATAGTCTTTTAGCTGGTTTGCTAAACCTTCTGTCTCTGCTTTTACCTTGGGCTCATCTGTTATCTCTGATGTTTCCACAAGTGCATCATATACTTCTCCAACCTGATAACGAATAGCTTTAACACTATCAATCCGACACTCCCACCTTGTGTCGCTCAAGGGTTTCACTGATAACCCAGGTACATGGTTCTTAAAAACTGCCCACCTCTTTGTTGATGCTGAGAACATTATGTAGATCCTTTGCAAGATCCCAAAAAATGTTATAGCATCTGGACAGCACTTGGCTACATCTCCTAGTAACAGGTTATAATTGTGACATGCGCAGGGTACAAAGAAGGCTCTTGGATTATCCTGCAACAGCCGTGCTTGTACTCCCGATGTGTGACCTTTCATGTTGCTACCGTTGTCATAACCTTGGCCTCGAATGTCTTTCACATCCAATTTTAATTCCTCTAGTGCAGGGGTGGGCAACCTTTTTGAGTGTGTGTGCCAAAATCGACCAAATCTTTGATACAAAATTTTCTCTCGTGCCAACCAAAATTTCCGGGTCACATATTATTTGGTATCTTTTACGTAATGGGAGAACCTTTTCAATACCAAGCTCAATATCGATTTACTCGACTAAAACACAATAAAAGGATATAAAACTAAAGATATTCTTTTATTGATTCTTAATCCTTTATGAATGATGCATAAAAACCACAGAGAAAATATAAAAGTTATTTTACCTACAAAAATACACACTGTATTATATTAAACCAAAGCGAATCCTTAATATTTTTAACAGAATACATCAAATGAAAATTAGAGAACGAATAATTGTGAACCTTTTCTTTATTTAGAATCAATGAGACTTCTGCTGCTGCATCCCTGATGATAGATAATTTATATCCGGTTTATATTTTGTAACCTTGAGAGATATACATGCGCTACTAGTTTCATCAGTAAGGCTACTTCTATTATGAGACTTAACAGAGTTCATCACTGAGAACAATGATTCACAAGAATATGTAGATGAAAAAATGGATAGTAATGTTGTTGCAAGTTTTTTTAAACAGACAAAAGTTTCTGGAATAGTATTCCAAGTCCTCAGTACCTCGTTTTCGGCATTTCTCTCTCTTACTCCCTTCTCTAATTGATCCTTTTCAATACTTTCCAAGTCAGCTCTAAGCTCAACAAATTTCTGCCTCCAAATTGAGCTAGTTTGAAATTCAATCAATTGCATTTCAAAATCATCCATATCTATCCATGAAAACTTCTGCAAGTTTAGTTCATCCAGTTTTATACTGTCTGGAAACTTAATGAATTTTGCAGTCTCTTCTAATTCTCTGAACCTAGCAAATCTTGTTGAGAACTGCTCAACAGTTGACTCAATGATGTTTACAAATAGCTTCTGAAGACACTGGCAGTCTGTTTTGTCATCCTTTGTGAGATCATTGATGTATTTCTTTAGGTTTGGAAAGTATCTAAATCTTTCACTATCTACATCCCTCTTAAAAACTCCTAGTTTCATTTCAAATGCCTTTATGTAATCAAACATAACATCAAGTGTCTTACCAGAGCCTTGTAATTTAACATTTAAGTCATTTAAATGTTCACATAAATCTGCAAAAAACATTAGTTTACAAACCCACACGATGTCAGACATTTCTTTATAAGACATTTGTTGGTTAATCAGAAAGAGATTTATCTCATCCATGCATTCAACAAATCGTTTCAAAACAAATCCTCGACTAAGCCAACGAACATTGTTGTACATTGTTAGTCCTTTGTACACCGAATCCACCTCATTCAATAAATTCCGAAATTGTCTTTTATTTAAGGCACGTGCAGAAATGTAATTAACAACCTTGGTGACTGTTTGCATCACTTCTTGAAGTTCCCTTAGACCAGCTTTAGCACATAAAGCCTCCTCATGTATGATGCAATGAAAACCTATCAGCGGATGACCAACATGTTTTGCAAACAGATTTACAAATCCTGCTTCCTTACCAATCATACTGGGTGCACCATCTGTTGTGACGGATACTACTTTTGAAATGTCAATTTGTCGAATAGATAATTCGTTCACAACTGCTTTACATATGTCAGCCCCAGTGGTACGCTCAGGTAGTGTTACAAGGTTAATCATCTCTTCGCATACCTCATCATCCCTACAAAATCGAGAAAAAATTGCTAGCCTAGCTGATGATGTAATATCTGTGCTTTCATCAACACAAATAGAAAAGAACTTACATGAAGCTAAATCCTTTGTTAATTGGTCAGTTGTATTCATTTCCATCTTAAGTATCCTATCCTTAACTGTTTTTCTACTCAGACAAATCTTTAATGCGCTGAATAATCTTGTCCTTTTCTGAAAGGTTATCAAAAAGGAAAGGAGCACATTCTAGCCATGCTTCTTTAATATACTCCCCATCACTGAGTGGCTTTCCATGTTGGGCAATAACTTTTGAAACCTCAAAACCAGCAGCAACTAAGTTGGAACTTGGCCTACCTGAAATAAATTTCATCAAAACATCAGACTGTTTTTTTGTCTTAATCATTTCACGAGAAATTAATTCTCTTCGTTCTTGCTCAGTTACATTACTTAAGTTTTTATGAACAGTTTCAAAATGTCTCTTCACAGAAGAAGTCCTACAAACAACTCTCTGCATACATATACCAAGGTTTATGAAAATCAGTTGGTGGATAATAAAAAAATAAAAAATAAAATAAATTGGTACAATTATAGGCATGCCTACACAATGCAAATCAACGAGAAAGGCATGCATGCTATCTGATCACGTGCAGATAACACTTCATAATCCTGAATATTAATAATACATTTCCCTTAGCTTTAATAATAACTTATGTTTATGGCACATACAGTATGCTGAAGAACAGGCTTCATTAACCTCTTTTGGACCTTCTGACCAGTGTGCCAGATATGTCACGCTCCATAAATATACTCACTACCAACAAGTTCATAAAATTTTCAGCAAAGGTTTGCTTTACTCACTTAAGCGGGGTGAGATCTATTATTCAGCTTAAAAAAGGTCACATTTTAGGGGCAAAATTTAAATCGCCTTGCTAAGGTAAGTTGCGCCAAATTTTCCTTGTGCACAGGAGTATACAGATTCAGCAGTGTCTTAGGAACATCGATAAATTTATGGGTAAGCATGACAAACACTATGACAGCTGATAATTTGGACAGTAAATAAAAGCTTACTTGCACGTGGTCAGCGATTCTCCCTCTTGCTATGTTTACTTTGCTGGTTCACACTTCACACATTCACCACCAGAGGAACAATGATTAGAGAGAACGGATATGCATGTGACATTTATGGGACACTGAGCAAAAAAGCCATGTTCCCTTCCATGAAAGTTAAGACACCTTTTAAGTTAATGTGCCATATAATGACCCAGTGATCTAAAAGAGGTTGACTTTTGATATAATGTTTTTAATGCAATCTCTGATAGCCAGATAATTATTACAGATCTTGGTGTAATATTTGTTTTTCTTTTAATTAAATTTAAACATTCATATAGCTGAACTTGGATTTTGCTAACCGATAAATTCTTTGCTTAACTGCAAAACTCGAAAAAATATATAAAATATTAATGATGGTAAAGGAGTCACACCACATCTGGCCGCATGGCTAATTATTTAACAACAGAACGGGAAACAATCCTTCCACCGGCTGCCGCCAAGGCGGCATGCGGTTGCCATATAAAGGTTTTTTTTTATTGAGGTGAGCCCGGGTCTCGCGTGCCGGAAAGAAGCCGTTAGCGTGCCATGTTTGGCACGCGTGCCAAGGGTTGCCCACCCCTGCTCTAGTGTGTTTAATAATGTTTTATATAAATTTTCTCCTGTGCTACTTTCAACCTGCATAAACTGTATGAAATGTTCATAAACACCTGAAGGAGCCAAGTTGCCATCAGAAACATACCTGATCGTTAGAGACATTTGCTCCTGGTGGCTCAAGTCGGGTGTGCAGTCTAAAATTATGGCATAGTACTTAGCTGCTTTTACGCGATTCAGTATCTCATTCAAAACAGCTGTAGCCATAATGTCTAGTAGTTCATTCTGAGTATCTTTTCCTAAATAGTGATTATGAATTTCGTTGGCCTTGACTTTACGTAAATGTTCTTCAAGAACAGAGTCAAACTTTGCAAACAGCTCCACTAAACCTAAAAAGTTTCCATTGTGTACACTCTCATTACCAACTTTTTCTTCTGTCCCTCTTAACGCTAGATTTCTCTCAGCAAGAAACTGCACTATTGCCACTAGCCTTTTGAATACTTGCTGCCAGTACTTTGCATGTTTATTAATAGTTAGTTCACGTTCTTTGTCAATACAGTGAAACTTAGAAAAACACAATCCCTTTTCATTTCGTGGAAACTTGTTCACTGGAATATCAGGAGGCCCTTTCATTGTTAAATAATCTCTTATATTTCTATTTATATTCGATGGCCAACTTGCCGGGTCATCATTAATGTTAATTACAACTGTACTTGTGGATGATCCATCACTGTTTGATGTTTGGGCTTGGCCTTCTGACTCTTCTTTAGCTATAAGTGGACTTCTCACTTTGGCACTGTCTTCTGTTGTATTAAGATCGTCTTCAGTTTGATTCAACTGTGTCTGTGTGTCAACTTGAACTTTTTCAAACTGAATATCAATTTCTTCATTGTATTCATCAACTGTAATTGGACTAATGGCTGTATTGTCATTTTCTGAATCGTTTTTGTCTTCTTCATCTTCAATACATGGGCGTTTCAAAGGTGGAGTGACAAGAAATTTTTTGATAGCACCTCGATGTTTTTCATTTTCAAGCACCTTTGCCTTTGCCAGTGCTCGCTTCTGGTTGCCATTTAAATACTTACGCCCTCTGCCTCTATCTCTGCTTGTGCTTGCCATGATGAAAGGGCTTTTTATATTATCTTTTCAGAAATGACATATAATAAACTGAAATGAAAAAACGAACAAAATTATTCACAATGAGAAGTCCCTGGCACTTAAAAAATAAGTATGTGCATATATGAATGCTATAATTAAAACAAAAAATCGAAACACTGATCCTATAAAATAAAAACCACACAATGTTTATCACCACTTCACCGGACAAAAAAAGCTTTAACCGGACATATAACACTTTGGCATGGATAGCACACCGCTACGTACGCAAAGATTCGGTTACCTACATAGAGCTATAGTATGTGCTTGCATGTGCTCAGAATCACAAGTCATTTTCTGATTCATCATCGCTATTGTCGCTATCAATCATGTACTCAGGATCAACAATTATCATCACTGTCCAGCACAAAAATTATAAACAAACCACGCCTCGGTCGCCACCCAGTGGCCATGCTTCTCATTTTCAAGGTCAACACTGCAAAACTCATCTCAAATCATGTCTATGGCAACGACCGGAGTTTTGTCACTGTCTGACGATGATCACTGATTCACTGGTTATTACAGGACATGCTGATATACACAGCACAACGTTATCACTCGTATTTCCCCCTGAAAACAGCCAAAAATACAGACCCGACACACTTACACCGTCCAAGCGTTGGGAGAGAGTGAAAACTGTGTTCTGATTGGCTCGCACCCTTCCCGCTCCTGTAAATGATTATGAAAGTCAGGGCGTGTGGACCAACACCAGAGTTAATTCCCTTGGACTTTTGACAAAACAGAAAATTCTCGCACGTGACTGGGATCTATTATTTTGATGACAATAACAATGATTTTGTGTCTAACGTTAGCTTTTTTACCAATATCGTATACAGTTTAAAACTAACACACGTGTGTGCGGGGCCCCCTTGCGGCGCGGGGCCCAATTTGATTAAATTGGTCAAATAGGCTTAAAACCGGCCCTGCACACACCTCCTCCTCCTCCTCCTGCCTGGCGGTCCTCGCTCCTCCTCCTGCCTGGCGGCCCTCGCTCCCGCCGGCGAGCATGGCGACCCACAAGTTGTCCTCCTCTGAGCGTCCTCACCAACCAGCTAGCAACACACACACCTCCTCCTCCTCCGCCTGCCTGGCGGTCCTCGCTCCTCCTCCTGCCTGGCGGCCCTCGCTCCCGCCGCCGAGCATGGCGACCCACAAGCTGTCCTCCTCTGAGCGTCCTCACCAACCAGCTCTCTCTACATCACGCTTGTAACCACGCTGCCACTTCCCAGCACCAAGCTGCATTGTACATCCAATACAACATGTATATAGAGAGCACATTGTGAGTTTCCTTTCTCCATTCCATCCTGAGTGTGAACCAAACATCCTGAACCCCACAATACTTATGTAATGAGATGCACCCAATTTAAAGCGCTGCATTACATCTCCCTATTTCACTGCACTTTCCTACAAGATTTACATAATCTTTTTTTCTTGTAATCATAGATAAAGTTAAAATGCATGGTATATATACTAATAGGTATGGATTATCTTTTGAATTGAGTGTAAGTAATCTTGGGTACGTCTACCTCGTGAGATGGGTACGAGTTATCTTGGGTATGAATTGTCTTTGGTACGAGTTGACCCTAACCCATGGCAGTGAGTAGTGCCTCCCAGTGAGTGTTTATCTCACTCAGGCTCAGGGACAAGACAATGATAAGGCGGGTGTTGTCTACCGGCGCCTCTGTGATGGCCAACAAGAAAATAGAGTTATATTATGATATTGTGTCTCCGTATACATGGTTTGCATTTGAGGTAAAGAGTAAGATTTAATCATTGTCTTAATAGGTAATATGACACCAACACGTTTTTCTCATAGAATATTCTTCGACACTTTTTTCTATAGCATTTCCGTCTTAAATTTATACTGTAGTTTGTTTGTGTTATATTTAGTATTTTACTCCACATTTTCCCTCTACTTCGAGGCCCTGTTCACTTGAAACAAGTAATACTGTTGGTAAATTTATCGGTGAATTTGCAGTATCACACCGGTCTTTATTTCCATATTAAAAATATGTATCATAATGTTTACACAATTTTAAGACATATTTTTAATGTGATATTTCCACCGGAAATTAAGGATAACCGAGATATTAATTTTTCAAGATTATTACTTTGGCTCAGTCACAGTGTGTCACCATGATTTGTTTACTGATGGCCTCACCCAGGGGGGCTTGGTTAGGTTAGGTTTTCTTGGTTGGTTGGTAATATAATTTATTTCTTAAAAAAATAAATGCAACTTATTCCGTTAGGACGGTTTGTTGGGGAGGGGGTGTATCTGAAAAACACATGATTTCCAGTGAAAATTACTATAAAATTCGTTCGAAACTCATCAAAATACATAGGAAAAACCTATTTTGAATAGCGGAATAAACACCGGTGTGATACTATAAATTGAACTTATTTAGAATAAATAACAAACTATATTACCAACCATCCAAGAAAATCTAACCTAACCAAGCCCCCCTGGACCCCCTGTCGGAGTCCTGGAGTGATACATTAGCAGGGGGTCAGACCACCTCTGCCATAAGTAAAGAAATCATGGTGACACTTGTGACTGAGTGAAAGTAATAATCTTGAAAAATTAATATTTTGGTTATCCTTAATTTCCGGTGGAAATATCATAGAACAAAAATGTCTTAAAATTGTGTAAACATTATGAGATACATATTTTAATATGGAATTAAAAACTGGTGTGATACTGTAAATTGATCATTTTATCTATTAATATACAGTACTCTAAAAATATTAATTTCCGACAGGAATGCCAAAGAAGAAAAGTGGGTAAATTTTTACTTACCCTAGGGGTTGACCAATATTTTTTTCCAGTGTATTTTGTTGTGTTTTAAGCGAATCTGACCCTCATTTTTTTTAATTGCTTGTTTTTGCCCCCCCCCCCTCCCCCCCTAACAATAATGGGGGAGAGCCTGGGAAATTGGGGTTTTTGGGTGGGGGAGAACACGATAACGAGTCATCTACCCTAACCTAACTTATCCTAACCTAACGTAACCTAAATGCTTCAGTAGTTTAAAACTTTGGGATGCGCCATGTCCGAAAGTACATTACCTTAGTTAGAAGTTGAAGGACCAGGGATAGGTTCAGGGTCACCAACCTCCTCCTCGTAGGACCCTTCTTCTAGTGGCACAGGTGCAGCACGTTCCTGGCAAGGGTGGTTTCTTGGTCCTTGAGGTGGGTATAGTCGAGCAGCTGTAGTGTAGAACCTGTAGGAGCACAAATCACACCCACCCTCCACCACGGCCATTGTCAAACTGGTCATTGAAATACAAATCTCTACCCAGGCTGCTTCCTTTGAAAAAATTCAAATGTGATTGGTCGAAAAAAAATCGTGTGATGATATCGATACATCATTGGTCACGACTGGAGGGCGTCGGTCAATATTGTGCATGCGTGATGCATAATTAACTTGGTTTCACGCAGATAACATCTCCTCACAGACGAAGACTGAAAAGTTAGTAAATTCAATTGAATTCAATTGTATCGCTATTATCCATTTCCGACCCATATAAATGGGGTTCAAAATGCTCAGAATAGGGAGATTTAAATGTTTCAGTAGTTATAACTTTAGGGTGTGCTATGTCCTAAAGTAAAATAATACTGAAAAGTGCCTTAGAATAGTCTGAATTATGCGAAAAACATGTTATTAATTAAGAAATTCAGTTGGATCCACTTATGCAAATTTACCGATGCATTTCAGTGACACCTCTAAAACTACTAACAAAACTAGGTTTTCCTAGTGTATTTTGTGCTGTTTCTGACGAATCTGGGTATTATTATCGTTTTGTTCATCCAGCAAATTTTAGGATTCTAAGTTACCACCGTCCTAGAGAGCTCCTGTGTGTTCATTTGTTGGTTACTATGCTACATTACATATGCTCTAGAGTTAGATGTATGCACAGTTGTTCTTTGAATGTTGTTTGGGGGTATGATTTTGTATCAACCAATCTCTGATCGGTTTATGTTAGGGGACTAAAAAATTCGTGATTTGTGGTAAAAATGGTCAGAATCATTCAAAACACATCAAAAACCATCGGAAGAACATAACTTCAACTTTCAAATTGGTGGATAACTGAAACTTTAATTTTACATGAATCTGACTTAATTTTTTTTTTTTTTTTTTACGGGAATTAGCCAACCCGGGCACAGGTCAAACGACCCACAACGGAGCCTGGGGGGCGAAAAAAAAGAACGGAAAGAAATTGAAAATATAGAAAAAAGGTTATACTGTATTAATCTACACCACGAAGATGCCAGAAAACCAGCTTTTTAAAGTGAGACAGATTGTAAGAGCATGGAAACACAGAAGAAGGCAAAGCATTCCACAGTTTGGCTGTGTGAGGAAAGAAGGAGGTACTATAACGGGCTATTCTCATGTGACCGATATCAACAGAGAAATGGTGGGCACCGCAGGCAAGACGTGTGTTACGAACCCACGGCCTTACCGGCGGTACACAGGATGCCAAATCCCCTGAACATTGCCCGTTAAAGTACCTGTAAAAGAGAGAGAGTGAAGCAACATTGCGGCGAAGAGAAAGGGGAGAGAGATTGTCGACTAAAGGAGGAGAGTTAATATGACGAAATGCCTTTGATTCCACCCTATCTAATAGTTGGACAGAAGAAGAGCCACCCCAGATATGAGAGCAGTACTCCAAGTTAGGACGAATGAATCCCTTATATACTTGGAGCAACTGCTCAGGAGTGAAGTAACTGCGGCATCTGTACAGCATTCCCAACTTTCGGGAGGCAGCTTTAGTTATACTAAGGACATATTGGAGGAAATGGTGAGGCCTAACATATTTATTTCAGAATTTGGGGGGATGATAGCGTCCTGAAATGTAATTGGTGGGAGATCGTCTACTTTACAAAGTGTAATTGGTAAATATTGAGTTTTGTTACTATTGAACTTAACCAAGTTTGTATCTCCCCATTCAGAGATGCTGCACAGATCTGCGTTGATAGAAGTAATGATATTAGTTCTAGAAACAGATCTAGTTTGAGAGTTAGGAGGAAGGGGAAAATGTGAGGAAGAGTGAAGAGTAGAATCATCAGCGTAAGAATGGATAGAATTAGTTGTAGTGTGAAGTAAATCATTGATAAAAAGAAGAAAGAGAGTTGGTGAAAGAACAGAACCCTGTGGGACGCCACTATTGGTAGAGAAAGAGCGAGAGATCGATCCCTCGACAACAACTGCCATGGATCGGTTTTCAAGAAAGCTAGAGATTAAAGAACAAAGTGGGGCAGAGAAACCATAAGAGGGAAGTTTAGAAAACAAAGACTTGTGCCATACCCTATAAAATGCTTTGGAGATGTCGAGGACCACGATGAAAGTTCCCCATAATCCCTAAGAGAGGATGACCAAAAATGGGTGCAGTAGGAGAGCAGATCACGGAGAAAATAGGAATTCAAGATAGCTTCAAAAATCTTAGAGAGGGATGAAGTCAGGGCAATGGGGCGATAGTTAGAGGCATTAGAATGGTCACCCTTCTTCGGGATGGGCTGAACCAAGGTATGCTTCCAAGAAGAAGGAAAAGTTTGGGTTTTGAGGCAAAGGCAAAAGAGGCGAGGAAGCACAGGGGCCAGAACTTCAGCACACTCCCTCAGAACAGGATTGGAAAATGTTGTAAAGAGGTGTAAAGATGCATATTTTTTTGTTGATAGTAGGGCAGCTTTGGATTCTTTGAACAGTGGGAGTCCAGTCTTTGAACACATTATTGGTTCATGTAGAAAATTAGTAAATACAATAAGGAAAAATGGCCATAATGTTCAATTTGTATGGGTCCCTTCACATGTGGGGATTGGTCTTAATGAAGCAGTAAATATAATAGCAAAAAGAGCCACGGAAAAGGCCGAGATCGATATAATATGTACTAAAACCTTGAAACAATTAAGGAGCAAATTACGGAAAATACAATCAATAGAAGATAATTTCAAAAGGAATGAAATATACGAGAAAA
>NW_024753748.1:0-11406 GCF_018991925.1 Homarus americanus | reverse complement strand
GTTTACATCTCCTAGACTAAGTACTTTACATTTGTCCACATTAAATTTCATCTGCCATTTTTCAAACCATTCGAAAATTTATTTTAGATATTTCCTGTGTTTTGCAGAGTCATCGTCAGATTGAATTACACGCCCTATTTTAGTGTCATCAGCAAAATTACTAATTACTTATGTTACTGTCTACGCCGATATCTATGTCGTTTATGAATATAATAAATGATAATGGTCAATACTGAGCGGGGTACTCCACTAGTGACGCTACCCCAATCGGATTTAGTGCCGTTAATGCTTATCGCTGTTTCCTGTCCTGTAACCACGCCTAATCCATTTTAGAATATCTCCCCAATGCCATGAGCCTCCACTTTTTGAATTAGTCTTTCGTGGGGACTCTGTCGAAGCTTTGCTGAGAGAGAGATTGTTCTGAACGTCTATGGAAGTATCCATAATTCAACGAACAGTTCATGTATTCTCTCGTGCTGCTTCTGCGATCGTTTGGAACCTTTACTATAAACTAAACAATGCATTACAGCACTGGCTCATTAAAATATTTTATTGTGTGTAAATCACATTTTAACTAACCCATTGTTATGTAACCGTTCAGAATCGGACCCATGTTTAAAACATTTTTGCCTGGAACATAAAATCAAGAAATTGCTGACAAAGTGCTCAGGTATAACAATTATACGCTGCATTGATTAAGAGCTTCATACATAACCTAACCTAAGTTACTTTAGGTACAAGTTTAGTTATCGTATGATGGTAAACATCTCGAAAGATACAATTTTTTTATCATATTCGATTTCATTTCCTTAAGTTTTAGCAAAAGAAAAAATCCGATTTTAGAAATAAATGCAAATTGCTCTTTAAAGCTTCATCGGCGGTTATCACTATGAATGGACACGGCCGGTGAATCATATTAACACTGAAAAAGAGAAGGTGTTTAGGCGCTGTTTCCTACACCCTTACAGTAATCTTGTGGTCTGGGCTTACACCACACACCTTGTCTTCATTATGTTCAACTACAGAAAGAAAAACTAACATTCATCTTCCAGCAAAAAATAATTTATCAGTAACAATTTTAAGCAGCACAAAGTTCGAGTGTTTTATCATTCATCTTACTCTCGTAAAACCTGCCAGTAATCAGCCACACCTCACCTCCAGTAGCCACGCTCTCTAACAAACAATATTTACAGTATCATATAAAAACTGAAAAAATTTTAAGTATCAATGAAATCTTAGACAGAGAACTCTGGCTGGGACATTTCAGTCAACATACTTTAGTAAGCTTTTCAGGTAAAGTCTTACTGGCCACTTATCACTCGCTGGTCGCTGGATGAAGATGAAATTATTTGAACAAAGTTGGGGTGACTCGTAGGAGCTGTTAAATCCTCGTATGTATGCGTTAAAAGTTAGGTGGAGGAAAGTTTGGCAATCTAACAAGTTTGTCTGAGGACAACTGAAGTTCACATATTGTGGAGGTGGGTGGGAGGTGCTGCCTGCCAGCGTAGGAGGTACTAGGGGTGCCTGGTGAAGGAGGTACTGGGGTGTTGCCTGCCAGTGTGAGAGTGTGGGTTGTTTGCTAGTGAAGGGGTTCTGGCGCCTACCGGTGTAGGGGGTACTGGGGTGCGTGCAGCGCGTGAAAGGAAATGGGCGCTGCCTGCTATTTAAGTAGTTACTGGGGATTTTGCCTGTCGGTGTGGAAGTAATGGAAGTGTTGCCTGCCAGAGAAGAAGGTAGTGGAGGTGTTGCCTGCCACTAAAGGAAGTACTGGGAGTCTGCCTGCAGAGAAGGTGGTACTGGAGATGTTGCTTGCCACGAACGGAAGTACTGGGGTACTGCCTGCCAGAGAAGGTGGTACTGGGGTGTTGCCGATGGAGGGGTACTGGAGGTGCTGCTTGCCGATGGAGGAGATATTAGGGCGTTGCCTGCTAGTAGAGAGTACTAGGAATTCCCTGCTAGTGAAGGAGGCACTAAGGGCGTTTCCTGTTAGCAGGGTACTGGGACATTCCCTGCTAGTGAAAGGCCTGCTAGTGGAGGTACTGGGGACGTTGCCTGCTAGTGGAGGTACTGGGGGCGTTGCCTGCTAGTGGAGGAGGTACTGGGGACGTTGCCTGCTAGTGAAAAGAGGTACTGGAGGCGTTGCCTGCTAGTGGAGGAGGTCCTGGGGACGTTGCCTAGTGGAGGAGGTACTAGGGACATTCCCTGCTAGTGAAGGAGGCACTAAGGGCGTTTCCTGTTAGCAGAGGGGTACTAGGGACATTCCCTGAGTGAAAGAGGTACCGGGGGCGTGCTAGTGGAGGAGGTACTGGGGACGTTGCCTGCTAGTGGAGATACTGGGGCGTTGCCTGCTAGTGGAGATCGGGGCGTTGCTCGTGGAGGAGGTACTGGGGACGTTGCCTGCTAGTGAAAGAAGGTACTGGAGGCGTTGCCTGCTAGTGGAGGAGGTCCTGGGGACGTTGCCTGCTAGTGGAGGAGGTACTGGGGACGTTGCCTGCTAGTGAAAGAAGTACTGGGGCGTTGCCTGCTAGTGGAGGAGGTACTGGGGACGTTGCCTGCTAGTGAAGGAGGCTGTGGGCGCCTGCTAGTGAAGGGAAGTGCCTGTTAGTGGAGGTACTGGGGGCGTTGCCTGCAAGTGAAGGAGGTACTGGGGACGTTGCCTGCTAGTGAAGGAGGTACTGGGGGCGTTGCCTGCTAGTGAAGGAGGTACTGGGGACGTTGCCTGCTAGTGGAGGTACTGGGGCGTTGCCTGCTAGTGAAGGAGGTACTAGGGACATTCCTGCTAGTGAAGGAGGTACTGGGGCGTTGCCTGCTAGTGGAGGGTACTGGGGACGTTGCATGCTAGTGGAGGAGGTACTGGGGACGTTGCCTGCTAGTGAAAGAGGTAATGGGCGTTGCCTGCTGGAGGTCCTGGGGACGTTGCCTGCTAGTGGAGGGTACTGGGGACGTTGCCTGCTAGTGAAAAGAGGTACTGGGGCGTTGCCTGCTAGTGGAGGTACTGGGGACGTTGCCTGCTAGTGAAAGAGGTACTGGGGACGTTGCCTGCTGGAGGAGGTACTGGGGACGTTGCTTAGTGAAGGAGGTACTGGGGCGTTGCCTGCTGGTGGGTACCTGGGGACGTTGCCTGCTAGTGAAATAGGTACTGGGGGCGTTGCCTGCTAGTGGAGGAGGTACTGGGGACGTTGTCTGCTAGTGAAAGAGGTACTGGGGACGTTGCCTGCTAGTGAAGGAGGAACTTTGCCTGCTAGTGGAGGAGGTACTGGGGACGTTGCCTGCTAGTGAAAGAGGTACTGGGGACGTTGCCTGCTAGTGAAGTAGGTACGGGACGTTGCCTGCTATTAAAATGGTACTGGGGTTGCCTGCTAGTGGAGGAGGTAGTGGGTACGTTGCCTGCGGTGGAGGTACTGGGGACGTTGCCTGCTTGCGAAAAGAGGTACTGGGGGCGTTGCCTGCTAGTGGAGGGTACTGGGGCTTTGCCTGCTAGTGTAGGAGGTCCTAGGGACGTTGGCTGCTAGTGGAGGAGGTCCTGGGAACGTTGCCTCTGCCTCTTCTTTTAACTTCTTCCGTCATCCACTTCTTAGTTCCTCACAACGGAGGTCATTAAGCGCGTAACACAGTTTGTAACACCTCTATATCCTAACATGATATGTTATGAGAAATAGAACTGGTTATTTTATCACTTCTTGCATGTCCAACACCACTTCTTGTTTTTTCTTGTTTAAATATTTTTTTTTTATTATTTCTTTCTTTTGTTACTTTTTTTCTTACTTCAAACATTTAGTTTTTACATTTTCACCTTCTGTAATACTATATATTCAGTAATACAAACCAATTTTGACACAATAAATTCATAAATTTTTAGTTCAAATTCCCGATGGTTTCTACGCTACCATTTCATTTACTCTTATGACAGGAAGTTTAATGCTGGCAGTTTAAGATATGAATTGTTTATGTCTACTTTGTTTATACTAGGGCAATGACGTTCAGCTGCTCGCTCCTGCTGCCCTCTTGTGAGTTTCAGAAGAATTTCAATTATAATAAACTGAACTTATTTTTTAACTTTAAACAAGATATTCTGAAACTTTAAGAAATTTCCTCTATGATCCGATCAATGCAATGAGTTATCCCAAGCTCAAGGTGTTAAAGGGACTATACAGTACGGTGTGAGGTTATTAGTGTGTTTACACTATACGCGATAAATACATACTAACAACGTCCATCCCAACTGAAAATTACCGTAGAGTAATATACTGCACGAGGCCTTGTCGATATATCACCTTGTTTAGCGTAAATACAATATCCGCTTCAAAATCACAAGGTAGATTAGTTTACCCAGGAGGTGCCAGTACAACATTACATATACAGAATATTTGTCCAACTCAAACCACAACACAAAGACTCACCCAACAATACAAAGACTCACCCAACAACAGAAAGACGCACACAACAACACAAAGACTCACACAACAACACAAAAGGCTCACTCAACAACAAAGGCTCACACAACAACACAGACTCACACAACAACACAGACTCACACAACAACACAAAGACTCACACAACAACACAAAGACTCAGGTAACAGTTTGTCTCATGTCTTGTCATATTTTCCAAACATCATCATCAGTTTTCGGGTAAATGATCAACATGTTTGGTCTCTGGACATGAAAATAATAATATTTTTCTTTCGTTTCATTTTGTAAGAGATTGTTTTGACAAGGTTCATATTTTCTCCAGCAAAACCAAAAGGCAAATAATTTCTTATTTATCTTCTTCGTGGTGTTCATCTTGGTTATCTTGTGTTACAGTTTAGTGAATCTTAAGAACAACGTGAGTACAGGGTCATATTTATTCAAGCTCCATTATGAGTGATGTAATTGTCTACAAGAACACGTTCTTCCACAGTGAGCGCCATTGTGTGAGTGAAACAATAGGACTAAGAACCACTAGAGGCGCCACTGACGGGTGAAGTACAGAGCCGTAGATAGAGTTTGGCCAACCTGGAGCCATGTTGTTACCATACTCAGCGGGTGGGACGTCTTCTCGGGTTGTCTCCCACGTAGATAAACATGTTATCCAATTGTAAACATGTATGACAATTTTGCTGAATAACAACATCATCATCTACAGTACGAGCGCAATCTTCTTCATCAGCTCAGTAACAACATGGCGCCCGGTGGCCAAGCTCTCAACGGCTCTAGTGTAGTCGACACACAGCGGTAACATGATAATTCACCTGGCAGCGAGTTACGTTGATTCTGGCTACCATAAATGTTCTTGGCAATGATCACATTTTATTCCTATTGACCTTTAGGTTCCTGTTTATTACACGTCCATAAATATATTAATCATTAAGGGTTCGGAATAAAGTCCCTGTATAAACTATCAGACAAGTGTTTCTCTTATTCTTCACTGTCATCTGTTTATAGCACATGATCCTTGTTCTTGTTTTAAGTATAATTTTTTTCTCTTAAGTAGATTTCTAGTTGGAAACATTTATAACTCTCGTCAAAAATCTTGTCACAATTAAAAGATTTGGTTCCGTATCAAAATCTGCTTCCAGTAATTGATGTTACTTATAAAGATTATCCTTCTATTTCGTTTAGTATTTTCTTGAGCTTCGTTGTTGTTGTTTGTTATGTCCAGTATTTTTTATCTTATTACTGTTTTCGGTTATTTTCTGATCAGTAAATACCATTCAAGAAGAGGTGTTGTTTCAGAGTGTCGGTCAAGTCACTGTCATATTGCCTAAGCTTCAGTATCACATTACTTCTAACCTTATACATCAGAGTACAGCAAATTGTTTTCACATGGAATTGAACTTTCTCTCATCAAGGTCTTGCTCTGAGGAAATTACTCTTCATTATTATGTTGACAAAACTCTGTCCTGATAATTCATATCTGGAAACTATGTTATGGGACGAAAGCTTTCTATATATAAAAAGATAGCCAGAAAAAAATTCATTTCTAACAATATAATAATACAGACTGACATAGGTACAAACGAGTGTTAGTGCCACGACTAGCGAGGTCATCTTAAAACTATATCTTGCGCTTGTGAGGCCTCACTTGGATTAAGCAGTTCACCGTATTACAGAATGGCTATAGAATCCTTGAAAAGAATTCAGAGGAAAATGACAAGACTAATCCCGGGCATTAGGAGCCTTGAGTACAAACACAGGCTAAACCATCTTAATTTGCACTCCCTTGAGAGACGTAGAGTGTGGGGCGATAAGACAGAGGTGTATAAATGGAATTCAGGGATGAACAAAGGTGACATTACAAAGGTACTCAAACTATCCAACCAGGAGCGAACTCGTAACAATGGTTTTAAATTAGACAAATTTAGATTTAGGGGCGAAATAGGTAAACATTGGTTTGGAAATAGAGTACTGGATGATTGGAACAAGTTACCAAATATCACCATTAACTCGAATACGCTGGATAGCTTCAAACGTAGGTTGGATGGATATATGAGCAATAGGGGTTGGGTGTAAATGGGACTGTTCAGTATGGGCCAATAGGCCCGCTGCAGTTTCCTCCATTCTTATGTTGTCCTTATATATATACTGTAAAGTTATATTTCTAATTAGTCGATGGTACAACTGTAAAACCTATATCTTTATTACTTAAAACTAAACCAAACATAAGGTAACTAACAATATTCTTATATCATGTCTGTAAGTGTCTCTGTGATATACATACACAAATATGATGGAGGCTTTTACCAGTCCATAAAGGAGTAAGTATTCACGACAAAATTTAAACCGACAACAACAGAGAGGCTTCTATGTCCCTACTAATCCATGCACAGCACAACACAGCACAGCACAGCAAACGCCCTTATCGGTGACAATCAAACTCAATTTACATGTAAGTTTGTGTACTGTACCTAGAAGCCACCAACACAAGTACCATATCGCATGTTGTGTTGCTTTGTGGCCAAGTTGTCGGTCAGTTCCCCGAAGAGAAAATTATTCATGATTACTACATCAATATTCCCTGATACTTGAAATTTATAAGAAACATTATAGGTATTGTGTATTGTCCCCTCTTGTTTACTTCCCTTCCTCCTCTTCCTTCCGTTTTGTTGGTCACCCCGTTCCTCGTCCTCTTGTTTATCCCCCCTTGTTTATCCCCTTCCTCCCCTCTTGTTTTACTCTTTTCTCTCTCCTCCTTCCCTCCCCTTGTTTACCCCTCTCTCTCCTGTTTACATCTTTCCTTCCTTAATCATCATTAAATAATCTTCATTATTTACTTAAACTGACTCTATATAAACACCCGGTAATATCATATAATACCGCCATTATTGAGGCTTAGAGCGAATTATTAATAAATGCAACACAACTGATCCTGTTAATGTTCACTGCTGCCTTACCCTTGGCCCTCACCTCTCTGTAGCTCCACCACCACACATCCTCTCTCTCTCTCCACCACCACACACCCCTCTCTCTCCACCACCACACACACCCCTCTCTCTCCACCACCACACACTCCCTCTCTCTCTCCACCACCACACACCCTCCTCTCTCTCTCTCCACCACACCACACACACTTCCTCTCTCTCCACCACCACACACCCTCCCTCTCTCCACCACCACACACCCTCCCCTCTCACCACCACACACTTCCTCTCTCTCCACCACCACACACCCTCTCCACCACCACACACTTCCTCTCTCTACCACCACACACTTCTCTCCTCCACCACCACACACTCCTCTCTCTCCACCACCACACACTTCCTCTCTCCACCACCACACACTCCTCCTCTCTCTCCTCCACCACCACACACCTCCACCACCACACACCTCCTCTCTCCACCACCACACCTCCTCTCTCCACCACCACACACTTCCTCTCTCCACCACCACACACACTTCCTCTCTCTCCACCACCACACACCTCCTCTCTCCACCACCACACACACACTCTCCACCACCACACACTTCCTCTCTCTCCACCACCAACACACTTCTCCCCACCACCACCACACACTTCCTCTCTCCACCACCACACACACTCCTCTCCACCACCACACACACTCCCTCTCTCCACCACACCCACACACTCCTCTCTCCACCACCACACACACCACCTCTCCACCACCACACACCTCCCTCTCTCCACCACCACACACTTCCTCTCTTCACCACCACACACTTCCTCTCTCCACCACCACACACCACATCTCTCCACCACCACACACCTCCTCTCTCCACCACCACACACTTCCCTCTCTCTCCACCACCACACACACTCTCCACCACCACACTTCCCTCTCTCCACCACCACACACCTCCTTCCACCACCACACACCTCTCCACCACCACACACCCCTCTCTCCACCACCACACACACACTTCCCTCTCCACCACCACACACTTCCTCCTCACCACACACCACCTCACCACCACACACCACCTCTCTCCACCACCACACACCTCCTTCTCCACCACCACACACCTCCTCTCTTCTCACCACCACACACTTCCTCTCTCCACCACCACACACCACATCTCTCCACCACCACACACCTCCTCCCCACCCCACACACATACTCTCCACCACCACACACTCTCCACCACCACACACACCTTCTCTCCACCACACACTTCCTCTCTCCACCACACACCACCTCTCCACCACCACACACCTCTCCACCACTACACACCTCCTTCTCCCCAACACCGCTTAACGTGCCACCTTTTCTCCGTCGCTCGATGTAAGGAATTAACCTAAATATTAAAAGATAAACATATTCATAACTCCTTGATAATGGCGTATGAGGGAGCTAGAGTGGCTGGAGTCTGTATACTGTGTCTCAATGTATGTAAATGGCTACGGTAAAGCTAGGCTACTATAGCTGTTCATTAGGTATACAGTATGCATATGTATAATGGCTACGGTAAACAGCGCTACAATAACTGTTCATGAGGTATATACATACAGTATGTTTGTATAAGGGTAAAAGTCATCTGGTTTTGCCCATTCAGCACAGAAGGAAAAGATACGAGTCACTGTTACGAGGCTTTATGGATTATAATTTGGTTTACATCATCAACTATATCCCAAGTGTAGGGAAACACCTCCCTGCCACCCCCTTACCTGACACACAACCCCTCCCTGCCCTCCCCCTACCTGAACACACAACCCCTCCCTGCCCTCCCCTACCTGACACACAACCCCTCCCCTGCCCTCCCTCTACCTGACACACAACCCCTCCCTGCCCTCCCCTACCTGACACACAACCTCCCTCCCCTGCCCTCCTTCTACCTGACAACCCTCCCTGCCCTCCCCTACCTGACACACAAACCCTCCTGCCCCTCCCCTACCTGACACACAACCCCTCCCTGCCCCTCCCCTACCTGACACACAACCCCTCCCTGCCCCTCCTACCTGACACACAACCCTCCCCTGCCCTCCCCTACCTGACACACAACCTCCCTGCCCTCCTCCTACCTGACACACAACCCCTCCCCTGCCCTCCCCTTACCTGACACACAACCCTTCCCTGCCTCCCTCTACCTGACACACAACCCTCCCCTGCCCTCCCTCTACCTGATACACAACCCCTCCCTGCTCCTCCCCTACCTGAAACCCCCCTGCCCTCCCCCTACCACACACAACCCCCTCCCCTGCCCTCCTACCTGACACACACAACCCCTCCCTGCCCTCCCCCTACCTGACACACAACCCCTCCCCTGCCCTCCCCTACCTGACACACAAACCCTCCCTGCCCTCCCCCACCTGACACACAACCCCTCCCTGCCTCCCCTCACCTGACACACAACCCTCCCTGCCCCTCCCTCTACCTGACACACAACCCCTCCCTGCCCTCCCCTACCTGACACACACACAACCCTCCCCTGCCCTCCTCTACCTGACACACAACCCCTCCCTGCCCTCCCCTTACCTGACACACAACCCCTCCCCTGCCCTCCCCTACCTGACACACAACCCCTCCCTGCCCTCCCCTACCTGACACACAACCCTCCCTGCCCTCCCCTACCTGACACACAACCCTCCCCTGCCCTCCCTCTACCTGACACACAACCCTCCCTGCCCTCCCTCTACCTGACACACAACCCCTCCCTGCCCCTCCCCTACCTGACACACAACCTCCTGCCTCCCTCTACCTGACACACAACCCTCCTGCCCTCCCCTACCTGACACAACCCTCCCTCCCTGCCCGCCCCCTACCTGACACACAACCCCTCCTGCCCTTCCCCTACCTGACACACAACCCCTCCCTGCCCGCCCCCTACCTGACACACAACCTCCTGCCCGCCCCCTACCTGACACACACAACCCTCCTGCCCGCCTCTACCTGACACACAACCCTCCCTGCCCGCCCCTACCTGACACATACAATCCCTTCCTACCATCTTCCCATGTAAGACACAGCCTCCCACCTCCCCCTTCCCTCCCTCCCTAAACGTGAGACACAGCCCTTCCCACCCCCTCCCCCGTGTGAGATACAACTCCTTCCTGCCTTCCCCTCCCTCAAGCGAAACACGGCCCCTCCTCCCTCCTCCGAGGCACAACCGTTTCCTGCCTCCCTACTTCCATGTGAAACACAGCCCTCCTCCCCACCCTGCCTCTCCCTAAACGTGAGACACTGCCCCTCCCTACCCTCCCCACGTGAAACACAGCCTCGTTCCTCCCCACGTGAGACACAGCCCTCCCACCCTCCCTCTCCCCCACGTGAGACACAGCTCCTCCTTCCCCTACAAAACGAGAGAGAACACAATATCCCTACACAATATCCTGTCATATATAATTACCTACCATACACTGTGTACACTGGTCATGGTTACCAACAAAGTACAACTATGAATAGTAAAAGAGTCTAGTGAATTAGAGAATTTTCCTAAATGGCCCACAATCACAAGTTAACACATAACATCTTAATTTGCTTCAGTCATCCTTCTATAGTATAAGGGAGGAAGGAGAGGGGACCCCGTCCACCTCGCCGCCCCTCCTGCCTGCTCTCTCTGGGAGTCATTAGCAGCGTCGAGGTATTTTCAGTAAATCTAACTATCCCGAACCTTAGTCGTAATGTTAGCCTAGGTGTTTGTACAATTACATCCCCAAACATTACTTCCTCCAAAGCTGTAAACACAAAGAAAATGTGTATATAAAATTGATCGGTTACTTGAGTTTATCTTGCAAATCTCCATTCTAAAAAAGACATTGAGAACCAGGAGGACTATAGGTGATAATTTATTGTGTGTAGCCATGGAAAGTACTCTAACACGATGACTTATTGTGTGTAGCCATGGTAAAGGCCTAACATGACTCATTGTGTTGCCAGGTGAGTACTCTAACACGATACTTATTGTGTGTAGCCATGGTGGATCACACGAGACTTACTGTGTGTAGCAGGTAAGTACTCTAACAGACGAC
>NW_024753747.1:0-11325 GCF_018991925.1 Homarus americanus | reverse complement strand
TCTGAATTCTTTCCAATGATTCTATATCCATTCTGTAATACGGTGACCAGAACTGAACTGCGTAATCCAGGTGTGGTCTCACAAGCGCAAGATACAGTTTTAGGATGACCTCGCTAGTCTTGTAACTAACACTCCTTTGTGTGAACCCAAGTACTTTATTAGCCTTGTTACGAGCAAAAACACATTGTTTACTTGGCTTAAGGTTCCTGCTTATCATTACTCCTAAATCTCTCTCGCAGTCGGATTTCTCTATGGCATCGTTGTTCATCTGGTATCTGGTTTCCTTGTTCACATCTCCTATACTGAGTACTTTACATTTGTCCATGTTCAATTTCATCTGCCATTTTTCAGACCATTCGAAATTTTTTTTAGATCTTCCTTTAGTTTTGCGGAGTCCTCGTCAGATTTAATAACACGTCCTATTTTAGTGTCATCAGCAAAAACCCCACTTATGTTGCTGTCTGTACTTAAATATCTATGTCGTTTTATGTATATAATAAACAATAATGGTCAATGCTGAGCATGGGAACTCCACTTGTGACGTTGCTCCAATGGGACTTGATGCAGTTAATGCTCACCGCTGTTTCTGTCATAACCACTCCGTAATCCATTTTAAGGATGTCGCAGCACGATGCCGCAGGCTTCTACAATTAGACTTTCGTGGGACTCTGTCGAAGGCTTTGCTAAAGTCGAGATATACCACATCATAATTATTGCCCCTCGTCCACCGATTCGAAAACTGATGAAAAGAATGTTAATAGATTAGTTAGACATGAACGCCCGCTTGTGAAGCCATGCTGGGAATCATTGATCAATCTGTGCTTCTCCAGGTGATTTCGAATAGAATTTGAAATGATTGCTTCCAGTTATTTGCCTACTATTGATGTTAGACTGATTGGGTGGTAGTTAGAGGATAGTGATCTATCCCCTTCTTGAAAATCGGTATTACATTCGCTATCCTCCAGGATTCTGGTACTACACCTGTTTTTAAGGACATGTTAAACAACTTTGCTAAGGGCATACTAAGCTCTTCCTTACATTCCTTTAATACTCTGGCAAATATCTCATCGGGACCAGGTGACTTATTAGGCTTTAATTTGTCTATTTGCTTACTAACATCGTTACTAGTCACTACTATCTCACTTAATTTGTTTTCTTCACTATCTCTGAATAAAGTCGGTGCCTCGGGTATCATGTTTAAATTTTCGGTGGTGAAAACTGTTGAAAATATTTATTCAAATTATTGCTCATTTCTCCGTCGTTATCAGTGAGCTCGCCGAAGTCTGACCATATTGGTCCAATCTTTTCTCGTGTTTTAGTTTGATACATTTGGTAGAATCCTTTGGGGTTTGTCTTCGCCTCCCTTGCTATCCTTACCTCATTATTCCTCTTTGCTTTCCTTATCTCGGTTTTAACCCTACTCGCCATTACCCTATAATAGTCCCGGAGGTGAATTTCGCCACGATTTATCCTTCTACCTATATAGCCTTTCTTTGGCCAATGTTCTTCAAATAATTATTATTTATCCATTTAGGGTCATTGTTGTCTGATCTGGAGTTTTTGTATGGTATGTTCTGCCTTTTGGCATTAAGTAACTCACTATTTAAATTGTTGTGGAGGGAGACTCGGCAATCTCAGACTTCTCGTTATCAGAGTCAGTGTCATCTGTCAGGTTCCACGGCCAAGCTAGCGACACCCATCTCTCAGCTGCCTCTCTTTAAACTGTCAAGTTTGCCCTTCTGAAATCTGGTACTTTAGTGGAATTTTTCCTTCGTCTGCCCTGAAAAATCTAACTGGAATCGAATTTCTTTGGCGATCTCTGTTGCAAGTTCGTTTCCCTTTCCTCGGCTTATTACTAATAAGGTTTTCTCTGTTCGACAGAACTAAATCCAGTATATTATTACCCCGTGTGGGTTCGGTTATATGTTGACTGAGGAAACAGTCCTGGATCGTCTCGAGAAAATCCTCCGATTCTGAGTTGCCCGTATGGTCAGTCCAATCTATTTGGCCAAGGTTAAAGTCGCCTACTATACAGACTTTGTTGTGTATGGAAGCCCTGCGCATTTCATCCCAGAAAGTCGCTCATTGATGCTATCAAGATTGGGGGGGTCTATATATTACTTCTGTGATTAATTTTTCCCGACCGTCGCTTAATTCTATCCAAATTGTTTCTGTATTCCTCTCAGTTTTTATTTCCTTATTTATTTCACACTTCAGATTATGGTGATGATGGTGATGATGTTCGTGGAGATGATGGTGGTGAAGGTAGTACTGGTGGTGATGGTGGTGAAGGTAGTAATGGTTGTGATGGTGGAGATACCGGTGGTGTCTCAA
The DNA here is from genome assembly GCF_018991925.1 of Homarus americanus. Lineage (NCBI taxonomy): Eukaryota > Metazoa > Arthropoda > Malacostraca > Decapoda > Nephropidae > Homarus > Homarus americanus. The sequence goes on along the minus strand of NW_024753747.1, from coordinate 8,991 downwards.
GCGGAAAATGACCAAGGTAGGAGGAGGTTTTGTCGGCTGTTGGAGATAGAATTAGCCTCTCTTTTCTGCGGGCCGAGTAATGTGATATATTCTGGACGGGTTTTTGAGGTGTTGGAGAGAGGAACAACTGGTGGTTGTGGTGGTGGAGGAGGTGAAGGTTGTGGTGGTGGTGGTGGAGGAGGTGAAGGTTGTAGTGGTGGTGGTGGAGGAGGTGAAGGTTGTGGTGGTGGTGGTGGTGGATGAGGAGGTAAAGATTGTGGTGGTGGTGGTGATGGAAGTGGTGGAGATGGTGGTGGTGAATATGGTGGAGGTGGTGTGGGTATGGTGGAGAAGGAGAAGGGTGATGAAAGTAGTGAAGGTGGAAAAGGTTAGGTTAGGTTAGGTCAGATCAGGTCAAGTCAAGCCAGGTCAGCTCAGGTCTAATTAGGTTAGGTTAGGTCAGGTCAGGTAAAGGTCCAGTTAGGTCAGGTCAGGTCAGGGTCAGGGCCAGTTAGGTTAGGTTTATAGCCAGATATATTCCTATTACAACACACCTCCCCTAAACACCTGTAATAATCAACAGGTAAAAATCTCACCTGTCCAATTCAACCTTTTATACAAGAGATAAATTATCGACAGGTAAAAACCAATCACCTATGAATAATGAAGCACAGGTAGAGACATTCCAGGTGAGGGAGTATTATTATTTTTTTTTCCATTTAATGTTAGTTGATTGGGTATTAGTTAAGACGAGTACACCTGAGCACACGGGTTCGAATTTTTGTCTTAATGTACTGTAGTTATGTTATTGTGTGAGTGTGTTTGTTTGTTTGTTTGTTTGCTTTGTTTGTTTTTGTGTGTTTGTATATTTTTTGTGAGTTTGTTTGTTTATTTATGTTTGTTTGTTTGTTTGTTGTTCTTGTTGTAATTTTGTGAGGTTAGGACGAATGGTTGTTACCTATAAGGACATATATTATATTACTCATCAATAATGTGTTTGTTTTTTGTTTTTTTAAGCCGAAGAAAGTTTATATATTTTGACAAGTAATTTTGCCCAGGATACTGTCCAGTTCTTTTGTCCAGGATGTTGTCCAGTTATTTTGTCCAGGATATTGTCCAGTTCTTTTGTCTATGGTATTGTCCAGTAATTTTGTCTTGGGTATTGTTGAGTTATTTTGTCCAAAGTAGTGTTCAGTTATTTTGTCCACGTTAATATCCAGTTCCTTTCTCCAAGGTATTGTCAAGTTATATTGTCCAGGGTATTGTCGAGCTATTTTGTCCAGGGTAGTGTTAAGTTATTTTGTCCAAGGTATTGTCGAGTTATTTTATCCGGGTATTGTCTAGTTATTTTGTCCATGGTGTTATCTACATATTTTGTCCAGGGTATTGTCGAGTTATTTTGTCCAGGGCATTGACCAGCTATTTTGTCCGGGGTATTGTCCAGTAATTTTGTCCATATATTTTGTCTAGGGTATTGTACAGTTTTTTTGTCCAGGGTATTGTCCAGTAATTTTGTCCAGGGTAACGTCCAGATATTTTGTCCAGTGTATTGTACAGCTATTTTGTCTGGGATATTGTCCAGTTATTTTGTCCAGGGTATTGTCCAGTAATTTTGTCCAGGGTATCATGCAATTATTTTGTCCAGGGTAATGTCCAGATATTTTGTCCAGGGTATTGTACAGTTATTTTGTCCATGGTAATGTCCAGATATTTTGTCCAGGGTATTGTCCAGTTATTTTGTTAAGGGTATTATCCAGTTATTTTGTCCAGGTTAATGTCCAGATATTTAATCTATGGTATTGTCTAGTTATTTTGTCCAGGATATTGTCCACTTAGATGTACCAGTAACTTTGTCCAGGGTGCTGTACAGTCTGTGTTGTTCCATTTATTTTCTTCTATGGTATTGTACAGTTATTTTGTCTAACGTATTGTCCGGTTATTTTGTCCAAGTAATTTCCGTTTTAGTGTATTTTCCAGTTATTTTCATCCAGGGTAATGTTCAGTAATTTTGTCCAGTGTATTATATAGTTATTTTGTCCAGAGTACTGTCCAGTAATTTTTCCATGGTATTGTCCAGCTATTTTATTCAGGGTAGTGTCTTGTACTTTTGTCAATTGTATTTTAGTCCAGTTAGTGAGATTATCAGTTATTTTGTCCAGTCATTTATCTAATTAATGAGATGTTTCAATCATTCTGTCCAGAGAAATGTCCAATTACTATGTCCCACTAGTATGTCACAGTCTAACCAATATGTCCAACCAGTGTGTGCGTTGTCCGATCATTCTGTCCAAAATTACTATCTTATTGCCATTTAGACAGCCATTATGTCCAGACAAGTTGGAAACCTCTTAGAGTATCCAAGATGATGATGACAAACTCTTAGAATAGCCAAGATGATGATGGTAACCTTTAGAGTAGCCAAGATGATGATGACAATCTTTAGAGTAGCCAAGATGATGATGATGGCAACCTCTTAGAATAGCCAAGATGATGATGGCAACCTTTAGAGTAGGAAAAAAAAGATGGAACCCTTTTAGATTAAGCAAGAAGCCCTGAGAATCGTGAAGGAGCTAACAGGGGATAAAAGCACATATTGATCAATGATTCCCAGCATGGCTTCACAAGCGGACGTTCTTGTCTAACTAATCTATTAACATTCTTTTCATCAGTTTTCGAATCGGTGGACGAGGGGCACAATTATGATGTGGTATATCTCGACTTTAGCAAAGCCTTCGACAGAGTCCCCCACGAAAGACTAATTCGAAAGGTAGAAGCACATGGCATCAAAGGTAACATCCTTAAATGGATTAGGGCGTGGTTGCAGGACAGGAAACAGCGAGTGAGCATTAACGGCACTATGTCCCATTGGAGCAACGTCACAAGTGGAGTTCCCCAAGGCTCAGTACTTGGACCATTATTATTTATAATATACATAAACGACATAGATATCGGCATAGACAGCAACATAAGTAAATTTGCTGATGACACTAAAATAGGACGTGTTATTAAATCTGACGAGGACTCCACAAAACTACAGGAAGATCTAAACAAATTTTTCGAATGGTCTGAAAAATGGCAGATGAAATTCAACGTGGACAAATGTAAAGTACTCAGTATAGGAGATATAAATAGGGAAACCAGATACCAGATGAACAACGATGCCATAGAGAAATCCGACTGCGAGAGAGATTTAGTAGTAATGATAAGTAGGAACCTTAAGCCAAGTAAACAATGTGTTTTTGCTCGTAACAAGGCTAATAAAGTATTTGGGTTCATACAAAGGAGTGTTAGTTACAGGACTAGCGAGGTCATCCTAAAACTGTATCTTGCGCTTGTGAGACCACACCTGGATTACGCAGTTCAGTTCTGGTCACCATATTACAGAATGGATATAGAATCATTGGAAAGAATTCAGAGGAGAATGACAAGACTAATCCCGGGCATTAGGAACCTTGAGTATAGAGACATGTTCAAGCATCTTAATTTGCACTCCCTCGAGAGACGTAGAGCGAGGGGCGACCTGATAGAGGTGTATAAGTGGAAGTCAGGGCTAAACAAAGGGGACATTACAAAGGTACTCAAACTATCCAACCAGGAGCAAACTCGTAACAATGGTTTTAAATTAGACAAATTTAGATTTAGGCGTGAAATAGGTAAACACTGGTTTAGAAACAGAGTAGTGGATGAATGGAACAAGTTACCAAATATCATCATTAACTCGAATACGCTGAATAGCTTCAATCATAGGTTGGATGCTTATATGAGCAATAGGGGTTGGGTGTAAACGGGACTGCCCAGTATGGGACAATAGGCCCGCTGCAGTGTCCTCCATTCTTATGTTCTTATGTTAAAAGCCTAAAGTATTTTTTCTTTCCTCTCTCTCTCTCTCTCTCTCTCTCTCTCTCTCTCTCTCTCTCTCTCTCTCTACTTCTCCATATTTACTTTTTTCTCATTCCCTTTTTTCCTCCTTCACCCTCCTTCATTTTCCTCCTCTTCACCCTCTTCATTTTCCTCCTCCTCACCCCACCTTCTCATTTTCCTCCTTCTCTTCCTCATCATTCTTTTTCCTCTATCTCTCCATTTTGTTCATATTCCTTACCCCATCATCTCACTTCTGTAATTCTTATTCATTTTTCCCTTTCTTCCTCTTCTATTGCATTTTCTCTTCTTCCCCTTCCTTCTTCTCCTCGTCTTCCCCCTCCTCCTTCTCCTCCTCCTCTTCCACTTATCACATTCCCTCATCTTCTTCCCTCCTCTTCCTCTTCCTCCTCCCTTCCTCTTCCTCCCCCTTTCCTCTTCCTCCTCCCTTTTCCTCTTCCCTCCCTCCCTTCTTTTCTCCCCCTTCCTCTTCCTCCTCCCTTCCTCTTCCTCCCCCTTCCTCTTCCTCCTCCCTTCCTCTTCCTCCTCACCTCTCCCTAGGGTAGGAAGTATCGCCTAGGTAGGTAATCAAATATTCCACCCGAGTCAATATTAACGGCGCTTACTTTGCCACACGTTTTACCCGGCCAAGACCCCGATATAGAAAGACAATTGGTATACCTCTCTCTCTCTCTCTCTCTCTCTCTCTTTCTCTCTCTGTGTGGTGAGAGAGAGAGAGAGAGACAGACAGAGGGTAAGAAAGGAGATAGTGGAGGAAAGGAATATGAGAGAAAGAGAGAAAGGGAGAGGAATGAAAGAAGGAGCATGGGGAGAGAGAGAGGGTAGGGAGAGGTGGGAGGAGGGGAAGAAGAGAGAGAAAGAGAGAGAGAGAGAGAGAGAAGGGGGAAGAGCGGATGGGCTAAGGTTGAGGGATTGAGAAGGGAGGGAAGTGAAGGAGGGGTTTGGAGGGAAGAGGAGAGAGAGGGAGAAAGAGAGGGAGAGGAGGGAGTGTTAGAAGTGGTAGCGAGAGAGAGAGAGAGAGAGACGACAAATACACAGACAAACACAAAAGATGAATACATGTCTACCGGACAACTTAGCAACTGCACTGGCTAACCATTACACCGCACGTTGCCTTTTTAACTATTCACGTAATAATAACCTAACTAACGACCCCCTATATGATAACAAAGATGGCGTCCAAACTACTCTGAGACTTGTTCCTAGATCTTCACACTTCCATACACAGAGTAATTTATGTTGTGAAATAATGACACAAATTAATACTTTCTCATAACATGGAAGAAATTTACCTTATGGGTTGAGAGGCGCCAGGTGTTGTTGTTGTTGTTGTTGTTGTTGTTGTTGTCGTTGTCGTTGTTGTTGTTGTTGTTGCTGTTGTTGTTGTTGTTGCTGTTGTTGTTGTTGTTGTTGTTGTTGTTGTTGTTGTTGTTGTTGTTTCACATAACATTATCCGGGTCACGTGAACATTACCATCACTGAGTCACCATCACGCACTAGGGTCACTATCACGTATTATGGTGTACGTCACTTATTACGACCATAATCACGTATTACAGTCACCATCACGAAGTCAGTATCACCATCACTTATTACGTTCACCATCACGAAGTCAGTAACCACCTAATACGGTCACCATCACACACTATAGTCCACACCTTCCCCCTCTCACTACTCACGAGACACTGACGGTAACACACACACACACACACTTGACCTCAATATCGTCAACACACACAAATGGTCAAATTACTAGTTGGGTATAATTAGCCGTGATAACCGCTTGTTTGGCAATTACACCACTCAACCACTTATCATATCATCCTAATTCTTATATCAACTATATAACTGTTTGGGTAGACAGACAGACAGACAGACAGACAGACACAGACAGACAGACCCCCCCCCCTCCCTCCTCCCCTACCTACCTAATCTTACAAACAGACTAACATGGAACCCGGATCTGAACAGAAGTCAGATCATAAAACCGGGTCGCGTAGTCGTGCAAATATTAAGCCAGATGAGAAAGGTAAACAGAGCGATCGTGAGTGAGGCAGATTGTGGTCTTGCGTGTTTATATGTTTTACCATTATCTCACACGTATGATCAGTTAGTAGTGTTAGGTAAACCTTGGCTAGCTCTCCTGAACCTACTCCTCTGATTATTCACACAAGTATTAGCTTAATGTTGGCTGTAATGTGTGTGGGAGGAGTGAGTGTTTTGGGGGTAAGGTGAGGGGGAGGGGGTAGAGGAGGGGAGGGTTGTGTGTGTGTGGGAGGGGTGAGTGTTTTGGGGGTAAGGTGGTGGGGAGGGTAGAGGAGGGGAGGTTGTGTGTGTGGGTAAGGGAGGGGAGGAGGTGTGGGAAGGTGTTAAAACTCAGTCAACACCTACATACACCTCCACCACACCTCCCCGTCCCCCACCACACCTCCCCGTCCCCCACCACGCCTCCCCGTCCCCCACCACACCTCTCCACCCTCCACCACACCTCCTCCTCGCCTTCCCACTCTCTACCACACTTTTTCATCCTCTACCACACCGTCCCAGGGGAGGGAGAGAGAGGGTAGAGGGAGGAAGGGAGAGGCCAGGGAGAGGGAGAAGGGGGATAGAGAGGCTTGGAAGAGGACGGAAGAGGGAGGGAAGGAGGGAGAGAGAGAGAGAGGTCACGGATAGAGAGGGAGAGAAGCCAGGGAAATGGAGGGAACGAAGCCAGGGAGAGAGAGGAAGAGGCCAGGGAGAAGGAGGGAGGGAGGGAGGGAGAGAGAGTAATATGAGGTAATTAAGTTATCGTGGCGGTGATTGTGTTACGTCTTAGCTTCTCTGTTACTTGTCCCGCCATTGATTCCTCAGACACTGTCACCTACACGTGTCCCCGATACTACTGGGGAAAAAATATATCCCGGTTAAGGTGTTAATTTTTCCAATACTGGGATAAAAAATGGTGGTGTGGTAGCGTTTCAAATACTAGGATGAACGTCGGTGCTTTTATAGCATTAAATTCGTTAATACTAGGATTTAAAAAATGCGTTTCAAATACTAGGATGAAGTTGGTGCTTGAAGATGTTTATTTTACCAATACTGGGATAAAAAAAACTAGACAGTGGTGTTGATAATTTTAATACCAGGATGAAATAAAATAAACAACCGTATACGTTACTAATACTGCGATAAAAATAATATAGTTCAAGTGATAACATAATAAAAATACGTACTTAATATATGAGCCATACATTATATATTATCTTATTATTACTGGGAAAAAAATACCCTACCCAGCTGACCCCCCCTTACCCCCTTCACACCTACCCCTCTCCCACCCCCCCCCATCATCCTCAATTAACACAATACTATATCTAATGCTATTTTTCCTCGCCTCGTGATTGGTGGCAGATTGGGCCAATCATCCATTAAGAGCGACGCGGGGGGTGGGGAGGGGTTAGTCTCGATTACTTTGTCGGGAATTAAAGAGTGGTTACGGGTTTAATAGAGCTCCATATATATTGGTTATCGCTCTTGTATATAACCAGCCGACTATATAGGAGACACAACTCCTATATTATTATCATCTACTCTTAACTAAGCCTCCAAGACCTGACTATAAGACCTTAAACTGCTGGTATAATATTTCTCTATATAATATTACTGTATCTAAGAGCGTTATATAGACTCCTATTTATATATATACACACAGAGGTATATTATTATTATTATTGTTATTATTATTATTATTATTATTATTATTATTATTATTATTATTATTATTATTATTATTATTATTATTATTATTATTGTTGTTGTTGTTGTTGTTGTTATTATATGATACCGATTATATGGTAGTTTTAGAGAGAGAAAGAGAGAGAGAGAGAGAGAGAGAGAGAGATAATCTTCCTCCTTCTCTTCCCCTTCCTCCTCTTCCTCTTCCCTTCTTCTTCTTCTTCACCTCCACCTTCTCCATCCATCACTGCTTTCATTTCCTCCCTCTCTTCTCACTTACCTTCCCTACCTCCACTTCCACCTCCTCCCCCCCCTTACACAACCTCTCCTTTCCTCACCCCTCACCCCACTCACCTCACCTCGTACCACTCATCTCACCCTTCCCTCACCCCCCCCTTACCTCACCCTCTTTCCTCACCCCTCACCCCACTCACCTCACCCCCTCACCACCACCAAGTGCCAGACAATACAAGCACGCCCGCGTTCACAGCCAGACCTCCTTGGAATGTTTTAATTTAAGCTTCTCCTCCTCCTTTACCTCCTCTTCCTCCTCCTCCTCCTTCTCCTCCTCCTCTTCCTCTCCTTCCTACTCCCCTTTCTCCTCCTCCCATAGAATCTGCCATAGGACTTACCTAAAGAACCTATCCATAGGACTTACCCAAAGGATCTGCCCATAGGATATCCCCCATAGGACCTACCCATAGAACCTACTCATAGAACCTGTCCATAGGAACTCCCATAGGCTCTACTTATAAGATATCACCATAGGATCTCTCGTAGGACCTCCCCGAGATTTTTATTTAATGAAACACGAGAGTAGAGAAGATAGTTTTTTAACTCTGACTCGAGACCTTGATTCGAAACCAATGTTCTCTAGTTATGAGGTCGAGGATGCTGCCCTTGATGCCACTATGAAGTGGGTAGGAGTGAGGAAGTGGGGGAGGAGGAGCTACTAATTAACCAGGGGTGTGAGTGGGGAGGGGAGGTACTGGTGTTGGGGTGTGAGGGATGTGGGTGTAAGGGTGTGTGGTTATAGGTGTGGCTGTGGGGGTATGGTGGACACATGAAGAAAAGACACACACACACACACACACACACACACACACACACACACGTGGTCAATACTACAGTTGTTTATAAAGAGTACACTGACCGCCCACTCCTTCTCGTAAACTCAATTTTCCCGCCTGACTGTCCCTTGAATGGCTCCCTCTTGTCTTCCTGTTAGACTGGTCCCTCCTGCCTATCTGTTAAACTGTTAGACTGGTCCCCCTTCTCTCCTTGTTAGACTGTTAGACTGGTTCCTCTTCTCTCCCTGTTAAACTGTTAGACTGGTCCCTCTTCTCTCCCTGTTAGACTGGTCCCTCTTCTCTCCCTGTTAAACTGGTCCCTCTTCTCTCCCTGTTAAACTGGTCCCTC
>NW_024753746.1:0-21094 GCF_018991925.1 Homarus americanus | reverse complement strand
ATGTCACTGAAGGTGCCCGCCCTCACACCCCCGGGTCATGTCACTGAAGGTGTGCCCGGCCCTCACACCACGGGTCATGGCACTGATGAGGTGCCCGGCCCTCACACCCCTGGCCATGGCACTGTAGGTTTGCCCTGCCCTCACACCCCTGGCCATGGCACTGTAGGTTTGCCCTGCCCTCACACCCCTGGTCATGTACGTTATGAGGTGCCCGGCCCTCACACCCCGATTCATGGCACTGAATGGGTGCCCGGCCCTCACACCCCGGGTCATGTCACTGAAGGGGTGCCCAGCTCTAACACTCCGGGTCATGGCACTGAAGGGAAGCCCGGCCCTCACACCCCGGGTCATGGCATTCAAGGGGTGCCTGTCCCTCACACCCCGGGTCATGGTGTTGAAGGGGTGCCCGGCCATTACACCCCGGGTCATGTGAAGGGGTGCCCGGCCCTCACACCCCGGTTCATAACACTGTAGGGGTATTCTGCTCCCACACCCCGTTTCATGACACTGAAGGGGTGCCTGGCCCTCACACCCCGGGTCATGTCACTGAAGGGGTGCCCGGCCCTCACACCACGGGTCATGGCACTGATGAGGTGCCCGGCCCTCACACCCCTGGTCATGTACGTTATGAGGTGCCCGGCCCTCACACCCCGATTCATGACACTGAATGGGTGCCCGGCCCTCACACCCCGGGTCATGTCACTGAAGGGGTGCCCAGTTCTAACTCTCCGGGTCATGGCACTGAAGGGGAGCCCGGCCCTCACACCCCGGGTCATGGCATTGAAGGGGTGCCTGTCCCTCACACCCCGGGTCATGGTGTTGAAGGGGTGCCCGGCCATTACACCCCGGGTCATGTGAAGGGGTGCCCGGTCCTCACACCCCGGTTCATAACACTGTAGGGGTGTTCTGCTCCCACACCCCGTTTCATGACACTGAAGGGGTGCCTGGCCCTAACACCAGGGTTCCTGTCACTTATGGGGTGCCCCGCCCTGACACCCCGGGTCATGGTGCTGGAGGGGTGCCCGGCCCTGACACCCCGGGTCATGGTGCTGGAGGGGTGCCCGGCCCTGACACCCCGGGTCATGTGAAGGGGTGCCCGCCTCACAACCTGGTTCAAAGCACTGTATGGTGCCTGCACTCACACCCCGTGTCATGTCACTGAAGGTGCCCAGCTCTCTCACACCTGTCATGGCATTGAAGGGGTGTCGGCCTCAAACCCCGGATCATGGGTGTTGAAGGGGTGCCTGGCCCTACACCCTGGGTCATGTGAAGGGGTGCCTGGCCTCACAACCCTGCTTCCTATGGCACTGAAGGGGTGCCTGGCCCTAACACCTTGGTTCTGCGCCACTGGTGGGGTGCCTGGCCTCACACCCTGGGTCATGTCACTGGAAGGGGGGCCTGGCTCACACTCCGGGTCATGGCACTGAATGGGAGCCTGGCCTCACACCCCGGTGGTCATGGCACTGAAGGGGTGCCCCAGCCTCACACCCCGGGTCATAGTGCTGGGCGGGGTGACTACCCTCACACCCTGGGTCATGTCACTGAAGGGGTGCCCGGCCCTCACACCCCGGGTCATGTCACTGAAGGGGTGCCCGGCCCTCACACCACGGGTCATGGCACTGATGAGGTGCCCGGCCCTCACACCCCTGGCCATGGCACTGTAGGTTTGCCCTGCCCTCACACCCCTGGTCATGTACGTTATGAGGTGCCCGGCCCTCACACCCCGATTCATGGCACTGAAAGGGTGCCCGGCCCTCACACCCAGGGCCATGGTGCTGGAGGGTTGTCAGGCCCTGACACACCCGTGTCATGACACTGAAGGGGTGCCCGGCCCTCATACCCCAGGCCATGGTGCTGGAGGGGTGCCCTGCCCTCACACCCCGGGTCATGTCACTGAAAGGGTGCCCGGCCTCACACCCCAGGTCATGTCACTGAAGAGGTGCCCGGCCCTCACACCCCGGGTCATGGCACTGAAGGGGAGCCCGGCCGTCATACCCCGGTTCATGACACTGAAGGGGTGCCCGGCCCTCACACTCCGGGTCATGGCACTGAAGGGGTGCCTGGCCCTCACACCCCGGGTCATGGTGCTGGAGGGGTGCCCTGCCCTCACACCCCGGGTCATGTCACTGAAAAGGTGCCTGGCCCTCACACTCCGGGTCATGGCACTGAAGGGGTGCCTGGCCATTACACCTCAGGTCATGGTGCTTGAGGGGTGCCCGGCCCTGACACTCCGGGTCAAGAAGGGGGAGCCCGGCCCTCACACCCCGGTTCATGGCACTGAAGTGCCTGGCCCCTCACACCACCCCTGGCTGGTCAGGTGCTGGAGGGGTGCCCTGCCCTCTACACCGGGGTCATGTCACTGAAAGGGTGCTCCTGCCCTCACACCGGTCATGGCACTGAAGGGGTGCCTGCCTCACACCCCGGGTCATGGTGCTGGAGGGGTGCCCAGCCCTGACAACCCGGGTCATGTGAAGGGGTGCCCGGCCCTCACACCCAGGTTCATGACACTGAAAGGGTATCCGGCCCTCACACCCCGGGTCATGTCAGTGAAGGTGTGCCCGGCCCTCATTCTCCGGGTCATGGCACTGAAGGGGAGCCCGGCCCTCACACCCCGGGTCATGGCACTGAAGGGATGCCTGGCCCTCACATCCCGGGACATAGTGCTCAAGGGGTGCCCGGCCCTCAAACCCCGGGTCATGTCACTGAAAGGGTGCCCGGCCCTCACACCCCGGGTCATGTCACTGAAGGGGTGCCCAGCTCTAACACTCCGGGTCATGGCACTGAAGGGGAGCCCGGCCCTCACACCCCGGCTCATGGCATTGAAAGGGTGCCTGGCCCTCACACCCCGGGTCATGGTGTTGAAGGGGTGCCCTGCCCTTACACCCCGGGTCATGTGAAGGGGTGCCCGGCCCTCACACCCCGGTTCATAACACTGTAGGGGTGTTCTGCTCCCACACCCCGTTTCAAGACACTGAAGGGGTGCCTGGCCCTAACACCAGGGTTCCTGTCACTTATGGGGTGCCCCGCCCTGACACCCCGGGTCATGGTGCTGGAGGGGTGCCCGGCCCTGACACCCCGGGTCATGTGAAGAGGTGCCCGGCCCTCACACCCTGGTTCAAAGCACTGTATGGGTGCCCGGCACTCACACCCCGGGTCATGTCACTGAAGTGGTGCCCAGCTCTCACACTCCGGGTCATGGCATTGGAGGGGTGCCTGGCCCTCAAACCCCGCATCATGGTGTTGAAGGGGTGCCCGGCCCTTACACCCCGGGTCATGTGAAGAGGTGCCCGGCCCTCACAACCCCGTTTCATGACACTGAAGGTACTGGCCTCAACACCTTGTCTATGTCACCATGGGGTGCCCGGCCCTCACACCCTGGGTCATGTCACTGGAAGGTGCCCGGCCTCACACTCCGGCCATGGCACACTGAATGGGAGCCCGCCCACACCCCTGCGGTCATGGCACTGAAGGGGTGCCCACCACACCCTGGGTCAGTAAAGGAAGGTGCCTGGCCTCACACCCCTGGGTCATGTCATCGAAGGGGTGCCTGGCCCTCACACCCCGGGGTCATGTTATTGAAGGGGTGCCCGGCCCTCACACCCCGGGTCATGTCAAGGAAGGGGTGCCCGGCCCTCACACCCCGGGTCATGGCACTGTTGAGGTGCCCGGCCCTCACAACCCCTGGCCATGGCATTGAAGGTTTGCCCGGCCCTCACACCCCTGGTCATGTACCTAAAGTGGTTCCCGGCCCTCACTCCCCGATTCATGGCACTGAAAGGGTGCCTGGCCCTCACAGCCCGGGCCATGGTGCTGGAGGGGTGTCAGGCCCTGACACACCCGGGTCATGACACTGAAGGGGTGCCCGGCCCTCACACCCCCAGGCCATGGTGCTGGAGGGGTGCCCGGCCCTCACACCCCAGGTCATGGCACTGATGAGGTGCCCGGCCGTCACACCCCTGGCCATGGCACTGAAGGTTTGCCCGGCCCTCACACCCCTGGTCATGTACCTAATTTGGTGCCCGGCCCTCAAACCCCGTTTCATGGCACTGGAAGGGTGCCCGGCCCTAACACCCCGGGCCATGGAGCTGGAGGTTTGTCAGGCCCTGACACACCCGGGTCATGACACTGAAGGGGTGCCCGGGCCTCACACCCCAGGCCATGGTGCTGGAGGGGTGCCCTGCACTCACACCCCGGGTCATGTCACTGAAAGGGTGCCCGGCCCTCACACTCCGGTTCATGACACTGAAGGGGTGCCTGGCCCTCACACCCCGGGTCATCGTGCTGAGGGTGCCCTGCCTCACACCTCCCGGGTCATGTCACTGAAAGGGTGCCTGGCCCACACTCCGGGTCAGGCACTGGAAGGGGGTGCCTGGCCCTCACACCCCGGGTCATGGTCTGAGGGTGCCTGGTCCTGACAAATTGGGTCATGTGTGTAGTGTGCCCTGGCTCACACCTGTGTTCATGACACTGGATAGGGGATCCGGCCTCAGCAACCCACAGAAGGGGTGCCCACCCTCACCTCCGGGACATAGTGTCATGGGGTGCCTGCCCCACACCGGGTCATGGCACTGAAGGGGAGCCCGGCCTCACACCCTGGGTCATGCATTGAAGGGGTGCTCTGGCCTCACACCCTGGGTCATGGTGTTGAAGGGGTGCCCGGCCCTTACATCCCGGGTCATGTTTAGGGGTGCCCGGCCCTCACAACCCCGTTTCATGACACTGAAGGGGTGCCCGGCCCTAACACCTTGGTTCATGTCACTTATGGGGTGCCCGGCCCTCACACCCTGGGTCATGTCACTGAAGGGGTGCCCGTCCCTCACACTCCGGGTCATGGCACTGAATGGGAGCCCGGGCCTCACACCCCGTGTCATGGCACTGAAGGGGTGCCCACCCTCACACCCTGGGTCAAGGTGCTGAAGGGGTGCCCGGCGTCACACCCTGGGTCATGTCACTGAAGGGGTGCCCGACCCTCACACCCCTGGTCATGTTACTGAAGGGGTGCCCGGCCCTCACACCCCCGGGTCATGTCAAGGAAGGGGTGCCCGGCCCTCACACCCCGGGTCATGGCACTGATGAGGTGCCCGGCCCTCACAACCCCTGGTCATGGCACTGAAGGTTTGCCCGGCCCTCACACCCCTGGTCATGTACCTAAAGTGGTTCCCGGCCCTCACACCCCGATTCATGGCACTGAAAGGGTGCCTGGCCCTCACAGCCCGGGCCATGGTGCTGGAGGGGTGTCACGCCCTGACACACCTGGGTCATGACACAGAAGGGGTGCCCGGCCCTCACACCCCCAGGCCATGGTGCTGGAGGGGTGCCCGGCCCTCACACCCCCGGTCATGGCAATCATGAGGTGCCCGGCCGTCACACCCCTGGCCATGGCACTGAAGGTTTGCCCGGCCCTCACACCCCTGGTCATGTACCTAATTTGGTGCCCGGCCCTCACACCCCGTTTCATGGCACTGGAAGGGTGCCCGGTCCTCACACCCCGGGCCATGGTGCTGGAGGGCTGTCAGGCCCTGACACACCCGGGTCATGACAATGAAGGGGTGCCCGGCCCTCACACCCCAGGCCATGGTGCTGGAGGGGTGCCCTGCCCTCACACCCCGGGTCATGTCACTGAAAGGGTGCCCGGCCCTCACACTCCGGTTCATGGCACTGAAGGGGTGCCCGGCCCTCACACCCCGGGTCATCGTGCTGGAGGGGTGCCCTGCCCTCACACCCCGGGTCATGTCACTGAAATGGTGCCCGGCACTCACACTCCGGGTCATGGCACTGAAGGGATGCCTGGCCCTCACACCCCGGGTCATGGTGCTGGAGGGGTGCCCGGCCCTGACAATCCGGGGCATGTGAAGGGGTGCCCGGCCCTCACAACCCCGTTTCATGACACTGAAGGGGTGCCCGGCCCTAACACCTTGGTTCAGGTCATGTCACTGAAGAGGTGCCAGCCCTCCCCACACCCCGATTCGTGACACTGAAGAGTGCCCAGCCCTCCCACACCCCGAGGTCATGAGTGCTGAAGGGGTTGCCTGGCCCTCACACCCGGGTCATGGTGCTGGAGAGTGCCAGCCTTCACATCCCAGGTCATGTCACAAAAGAAATTGCCAGCCCTCACACCCCGGGTCATGTCACTGAAGGAGTGCACGGCCATGACACCCCTAGTCATGGACCTAAAGCGGTGCCCGGCCCTCACACCCCGGGTCATGGAGTTGAAGCGGTTCCCGGCCCTCACACCCCGGGTCATGGTGCTGATGGGGTGCCCGGCCCTCACACCCTGATTCTTGGCACTGAAATCGAGCCCGGCCCTAACACCCTGGGTCATGGTGCTGAAGGGGTGCGCAGTCCTCACACCCCGATTCATTTCACTGAAGGGGTGCCCGACCCTCACACCCCAGGTCATGTGAAGGGGTACCCGGCTCTCACACCCCGTTTCGCATCACTGTAGGGGTGCCCGGCCCTCACACCCCGTTTCATGGCACTGAAAGGGTGCCCGGCCCTCACACCACGGGTCATGGCACTGAAGGGGTGACTGGCCCTCACTTCCCGGGTCATGGTGCTGGAGGGGTGCCCGGCCTTCACACCCCAGTCATGTCATTAAAGGGGTGCCCGGCCCTCACACCCCGGGACATGTCACTGAAGGGGTGCACGGCCATGACACCCCGGGTCATGGTGCTGAAGGGGTGCCCGGCCCTCACACCCCGGGTCATGTCACTGAAAGGGTGCCCGGCTCTCACACCCGGGGTTTGTCACTGAAGGGGTGCCCAGCTCTCACACTCCGGGTCATGGCACTGAAGGGGTGCCTGGCCCTCACACCCCGTGGCATGGTGCTGAAGGGGTGCCAGGCCCTTACACCCCGGGTCATGTGAAAGGGTGCCCGAACCTCACACCCCGGTTCATAACACTGTAGGGATGCCCTGCCCCCACACCCCGTTTCATGTCACTGAAGGGGTGCCCGGCCCTAAAACCCCTGTTCATGTCACTTATGGGGTGCCAGGCCCTCACACTCCGGGTCATGGTGCTGGAGGTGTGCCCAGCCCTGACACCCCGGGTCTTGTGAAGGGGTGCCCTACCCTCACACCCTGGTTCAAAGCAATGTATGGGTGCCCGGCACTCACACCCCGTTTCATGGCACTTAAGGGGTGCCCGGCCCACACACCCCGGGACTTGGCACTGATGAGGTGCCCGGCCCTCACACCCCTGGCCATGGCACTGTAGCTTTGCCCGGCCCTCACACCCCGTGTCATGTGAAGGGGTGCCCAGCCCTCACACCCCGGTTTATAGCTCTGTAGGGTTGCCCAGCTCTCACACTCCGGGTCATGGCACTGAAGGGGTGGCTGGCCCTCACACCCCGGGTCATGGTCCTGAAGGTGTGTCCGGCCCTTACACCCCGGGTCATGTGAAGGGGTGCCCGGCCCTCACACCCTGGTTCGTAACACTGTAGGGATGCCCTGCCCCCACACCCCGTTTCATGTCACTGAAAGGGTGCCAGGCCCTCACACCCCGGGTCATGTCACTGGAGGGGTGCCCAACCCTCACACACCGGGTCATGGCACTAATGAGGTGCCCGGCCCTAACACGCCTGGCCATGGCACTGAAGGTTTGCCCGGCCCTCACACCCCTGGTCATGCACCTAACGTGGTGTCCGGCCCTCACACCCCGATTCATGGCACTGAAAGGGTGCCCGGCCCTCACAACCCGGGCCATGGTGCTGGAGGGGTGTCAGGCCCTGACACACCTGGGAAATGACACTGAGTGGGGTGCCTGGCCTCACACCCCTGGGTCATGTCACTGAACGGGTGCCCAGCCCTCACACCCTGGGTCAAGGAGACTGAAGGGTGCCCGGCCTCACACCCCAGTTCATGGCACTGAAGGGGTGCCCGGCCTCACACCCTGGGTCAGGCACTGAAGGGGTGCATGGCCCTCACACCCTGGGTCAAGGTGCTGAAAGGGTGCCCGGCCCTCACACCCTCGGTCATGTCACTGAAGGGGTGCCCGGCCCTCACACCCCGGGTCATGTTACTGAAGGGGTGTCGGGCCCTCACACCCCGGGTCATGTCAAGGAAGGGGTGCCCGGCCCTCACACCCCGGGTCATGGCACTGATGAGGTGCCCGGCCCTCACAACCCCTGGCCATGGCACTGAAGGTTTGCCCGGCCCTCACACCCCTGGTCATGTAACTAAAGTGGTTCCCGGCCCTCACACCCTGATTCATGGCACTGAAAGGGTGCCTGGCCCTCACAGCCCGGGCCATGGTGCTGGAGGGGTGTCAGGCCCTGACACACCCGGGTCATGACACTGAAGGGGTGCCCGGCCCTCACACCCCCAGGCCATGGTGCTGGAGGGGTGCCCGGCCTTCACACCCCCGGTCATGGCACTGATGAGGTGCCCGGCCGTCACACCCCTGGCCATGGCACTGAAGGTTTGCCCGGCCCTCACACCCCTGGTCATGTACCTAATTTGGTGCCCGGCCCTCACACCCCGTTTCATGGCACTGGTAGGGTGCCCGGCCCTCACACCCCGGGCCATCGTGCTGGAGGGCTGTCAGGCCCTGACACACCCAGGTCATGACACTGAAGGGGTGCCCGGCCCTCACACCCAGGCCATGGTGCTGGAAGGGGTGCCTGCCCTCAGACCCCGCGTCATGTCACTGAAAGGGTGCCCGGCCTCACACTCCAGGTTCATGGCACTGAAGGGGTGCCTGGCTCACACCCCAGGTCATCGTGCTGGAGGGTGCCTGCCCTCCACACCCCGGGTCATGTCTCACTGAAGGGTGCCCGGCCCTCCACTCCGGATCATGGCACTGAAGGGGTGCCTGGCCTCACACCCCGGGTCATGGTGCTGGAGGGGTGCCCAGCCCTGACAACCCGGGTCATGTGAAGGGGTGCCCGGCCCTCACACCCAGGTTCATGACACTGAAAGGGTATCCGGCCCTCACACCCCGGGTCATGTCAGTGAAGGTGTGCCCGGCCCTCATTCTCCGGGTCATGGCACTGAAGGGGAGCCCGGCCCTCACACCCCGGGTCATGGCACTGAAGGGATGCCTGGCCCTCACATCCCGGGACATAGTGCTCAAGGGGTGCCCGGCCCTCAAACCCCGGGTCATGTCACTGAAAGGGTGCCCGGCCCTCACACCCCGGGTCATGTCACTGAAGGGGTGCCCAGCTCTAACACTCCGGGTCATGGCACTGAAGGGGAGCCCGGCCCTCACACCCCGGCTCATGGCATTGAAAGGGTGCCTGGCCCTCACACCCCGGGTCATGGTGTTGAAGGGGTGCCCTGCCCTTACACCCCGGGTCATGTGAAGGGGTGCCCGGCCCTCACACCCCGGTTCATAACACTGTAGGGGTGTTCTGCTCCCACACCCCGTTTCAAGACACTGAAGGGGTGCCTGGCCCTAACACCAGGGTTCCTGTCACTTATGGGGTGCCCCGCCCTGACACCCCGGGTCATGGTGCTGGAGGGGTGCCCGGCCCTGACACCCCGGGTCATGTGAAGAGGTGCCCGGCCCTCACACCCTGGTTCAAAGCACTGTATGGGTGCCCGGCACTCACACCCCGGGTCATGTCACTGAAGTGGTGCCCAGCTCTCACACTCCGGGTCATGGCATTGGAGGGGTGCCTGGCCCTCAAACCCCGGATCATGGTGTTGAAGGGGTGCCCGGCCCTTACACCCCGGGTCATGTGAAGAGGTGCCCGGCCCTCACAACCCCGTTTCATGACACTGAAGGGGTGCCCGGCCCTAACACCTTGGTTCATGTCACTTATGGGGTGCCCGGCCCTCATACCCTGGGTCATGTCACTGAAGGGGTGCTGGGCCCTCACACTCCGGGTCATGGCACTGAATGGGAGCCCGGCCCTCACACCCCGTGTCATGGCACTGAAGGGGTGCCCACCCTCACACCCTGGGTCAAGGTGCTGAAGGGGTGCCCGGCGTCACACCCTGGGTCATGTCACTGAAGGGGTGCCCGACCCTCACACCCCGGGTCATGTTACTGAAGGGGTGCCCGGCCCTCACACCCCCGGGTCATGTCAAGGAAGGGGTGCCCGGCCCTCACACCCCGGGTCATGGCACTGATGAGGTGCCCGGCCCTCACAACCCCTGGTCATGGCACTGAAGGTTTGCCCGGCCCTCACACCCCTGGTCATGTACCTAAAGTGGTTCCCGGGCCTCACACCCCGATTCATGGCACTGAAAGGGTGCCTGGCCCTCACAGCCCGGGCCATGGTGCTGGAGGGGTGTCAGGCCCTGACACACCCGGGTCATGACACTGAAGGGGTGTCCGGCCCTCACACCCCCAGGCCATGGTGCTGGAGGGGTGCCCGGCCCTCACACCGCCGGTCATGGCACTGATGAGGTGCCCGGCCGTCACACCCCTGGCCATGGCACTGAAGGTTTTCCCGGCCCTCACACCCCAGTTTTTTAGCTCTGTAGGGGTGCCCAGCTCTCACACTCGGGTCATAGCACTGAAAGGGGTGCCCTGGCCCTCACACCCCCAGGTCATGGTGCTGAAGGGGTGCCCAGCCCATACACCCCGGGTCATGTGATGGGGTGCCAAGCCCTCACACCCTGGTCATGTCACTGGAGGTGCCCAGCCCTCACACACACCGGGTCATAGCACTGATGAGATGCCCTTCCCTCCACACCCTAGCCCTGGCACTGAAGGTTGCCCGGCGCTCACACCTCTGGTCATGTACCCTAACGTGGTGTCCGGCCCTCACACCCCGGTCCATGGCACTGAAGGGTGCCCGGCCCCTCACACACCCTGGGCCATGGTGCTGGAGGTGTCAGGCCCCTGACACACCCGGGTCATGACACTGAAGGGGTGCCCGGCCCTCACACCCCGGGCCATGGTGCTGGAGGGGAGCCATGCCCTCACACCCCGGGCCATGGTGCTGGAGGGGTGCCCGGCCCTCACATACCGGGTCATGGAGCTGAAGGGGTGCCCAGACATCACACCCCGGGTCATGTCACTGAAGGGGTGCCCGGCCCTCACACCCTGGGCCATGGTGCTGGAGGGGAGTCAGGCCCTGACACCCCGGTTCATGTCACTTATGGGGTGCCCGGCCCTCACACCCCTGGTCATGGTACTGGAGGGGTGCCCGGTCCTGACACCCCGGGTCATGCGAAGGGGTGCCCGGCCATCACACCCTGGTTCAAAGCACTGTATGGGTGCCCGGCACTCACATCACGTTTCATGGCACTTAAGGGGTGACCGGCCCTCACACCCAGGTTACTGACCCTGAAAGGGTGCCCGGCTCTGACACCCCGGTTCATGTGAAGGGGTGCCCGGCCCTCACTCCCCGGTTCATAACACTGTAGGGGTGCTCTGCCACCACACCCCGTTTCATGACACTGAAGGGGTGCCCGGCCCTGACACCCAGGGTCATGGTGCTGGAGGGGTGCCCGGCCCTAACACCCAGGTAAGGTGAGAGGGGTGCCCGGCCCTCACACCCTGGTTCAAAGCACTGTATGGGTGCCCGGCACTTTCTACTCCGGGTCTCATGTCACTGAAGGGGTGCCTGGCCCCTCACACCCCGGATCATGGTGTTGAAGGGGTGCCCGGCCATTACACCCCGGGTAATGTGGTCAGGTGCCCGTCCCTCGCTTGATTCATGACACTGAAGGGGTGCAGCTCTTTACCTTGGTTCATGCCACTTATGGGGTGCCCTGCCCCCTCCACCCCGGGTCATGTCCTGAAGGGGTGCCGGCCCTCCCACTCAGGTCATGGCACTGGAAGAGCCAGCCCTCACCCCGGGTCATGGCACTGAAGGTGCCCACCCCTCACACTCCGGGTCATGTAGCACTGAAGGGGTGCCAGCCCCTCACCCCACCGGGTCATGTCCTGGAAGTGCGGCTTTCACACCACGGGTCATGGCACTGATGAGGTGCCCGGCCCTCACACCCCTGGCCATGGCACTGAAGGTTTGCCCGGCCCTCACACCCCTGGTCATGTACCTAAAGTGGTGCCCGGCCCTCACACCCCGATTCATGGCACTGAAAGGGTGCCTGGCCCTCACAGCCCGGTCCATGGTGCTGGAGGGGTGTCAGGTCCTGACACACCCGGGTCATGACACTGAAGGGGTGCCCGGCCCTCTCACCCCCAGGCCATGGTGCTGGAGGGGTGCCCGGCCCTCACACACCGGGTCATGGCACTGATGAGGTGCCCGGCCCTCACACCCCTGGCCATGGCACTGAAGGTTTGCCCGGCCCTCACAGCCCTGGTCATGTACCTAACGTGGTGTCCGGCCCTCACACCCCGATTCATGGCACTGAAAGGGTGCCCGGCCCTCACACCCCGGGCCATGGTGCTGGAGGGGTGTCAGGCCCTCACACCCCGGGTCATGTAACTGAACGGGTGCCCGGCCCTTACACCCCGGGTCATGTCACTGAAGGGGTGTCCAGCTCTCACAGTCCGGGTCATGGCACTGACGGGGTGCCTGGCCCTTACACCCCGGGTCATGGTGCTGAAGGGGTACCCGGCCCTTACACCCCGGTTCATGTGAAGGGGTGCCCGGCACTCACACCCCGGTTCGTAACACTGTAGGGGTGCCATGCCCCCACACCCCATTTGATGGCAATGAAGGGGTGCCTGGCCCTAACACCCCGGTTCATGTCACTTATGGGGTGTCGGGCCCTCACAACCCGGGTCATGGCACCGAAAGGGTGCTCGGCCCACACACTCCGGGTCATGTCATTGAAGGGGTGCCCGGCCCTCACACCCCGGTTCACAGTACTGTAGGGGTGCCCGGCCCTCACACCCCGCTTCATGGCACTGAAGGTGTGCCCGGCCCTCACACCCCGGCTTATGGCACTGAAGCGGTGCCTGACCGTCACACCCGTGGCCATGGCACTCAAGGTGTGCCCGGCCCTCACACCCCTGGTCATTGACATAAACGGGTGCCCGGCCCTCACACCCCGGGTCATAGCACTGAAGGGGTGCCCGGCCCTCACACTCCGGGTCATGGTGCTGGAGGGATGCCCGGCCCTCACACCCCGATTCATGGCACTGAAATCGAGCCCGGCCCTCACACCACGGGTCGCCATGAAGGGTGCCAGCCCTCACACCCCGGGTCGTGGCACTGAAGGGAATTATGGCCCTCCACCTTTGAGTCGTAGTGCTGAAGAGGTGCCCGGCCCTCACCTCGGGTCATATAAGAAAAAGGTGCAACCCTCACCCCGGGTCATGGCACTGATGAGGTGCCTGGCCCTCCCAACCCAGCCGCCCAGCACTGAAGGTTTGCCCGGCCCTCACACCCCTGGTCATGTACCTAAAGTGGTTCCCGGCCCTCACACCCCGATTCATGGCACTGAAAGGGTGCCTGGCTCTCACAGCCCGGGCCATGGTGCTGGAGGGGTGTCAGGCCCTGACACACCCGGGTCACGACACTGAAGGGGTGCCCGGCCCTCACACCTCCAGGCCATGGTGCTGGAGGGGTGCCCGACCCTCACACCCCCGGTGATGGCACTGATGAGGTGCCCGGCCGTCACACCCCTGGCCATGGCACTGAAGGTTTGGCCGGCCCTCACACCCCTGGTCATGTACCTAATTTGGTGCCCGGCCCTCACACCCCGTTTCATAGCACTGGAAGGGTGCCCGGCCCTAACACCCCGGGCCATGGGCTGGAGGGTTTGTCAGGCCCTGACACACCAGGTCATGACACTGAGGTGCCGGGCCCCTCACACCCCAGGCCATGGTGCTGGAAGTGCCCTGCCCTCCCCACCCAGGTCATGTCACTGAAAGGGTGCCCAGCCCTCACTCCGGTTCATGATGACACTGAAGGGGTGCCTGGCCCTCACACCCCAGGTGTCGTGCTGGAGGGGTGCCCTGCCCTCACACCCCAGGTCATGTCACTGAAAGGGTGCCGGCCCTCATACTCCGGGTCGCCCAGCACTGAAGGGGTGCCTGGCCCTCACACCCCGGGTCATGGTCTGGAGGGGTGCCCGGTCCTGACAACCCGGGTCATGTGAAGGGGTGCCCGGCCCTCACACCCAGGTTCATGACACTGAAAGGAGATCCGGCCCTCACACCCCGGGTCACGTCAGTGAAGGGGTGCCCGGCCCTCACTCTCCGGGACATAGTGCTCAAGGGGTGCCCGGCCCTAATACCCCGGGTCATGTCACTGAAAGGGTGCCCGGCCCTCACACCACGGATCATGTCAATGAAGGGGTGCCCAGCTCTAACACTCCGGGTCATGGCACTGAAGGGGAGTCCGGCCCTCACACCCCGGGTCATGGCATTGAAGGGGTGCCTGGCCCTCACACCCTGGGTCATGGTGTTGAAGGGGTGCCCGGCCCTTACATCCCGGGTCATGTTTAGGGGTGCCCGGCCCTCACAACCCCGTTTCATGACACTGAAGGGGTGCCCGGCCCTAACACCTTGGTTCATGTCACTTATGGGGTGCCCGGCCCTCACACCCTGGGTCATGTCACTGAAGGGGTGCCCGTCCCTCACACTCCGGGTCATGGCACTGAATGGGAGCCCGGGCCTCACACCCCGTGTCATGGCACTGAAGGGGTGCCCACCCTCACACCCTGGGTCAAGGTGCTGAAGGGGTGCCCGGCGTCACACCCTGGGTCATGTCACTGAAGGGGTGCCCGACCCTCACACCCCGGGTCATGTTACTGAAGGGGTGCCCGGCCCTCACACCCCCGGGTCATGTCAAGGAAGGGGTGCCCGGCCCTCACACCCCGGGTCATGGCACTGATGAGGTGCCCGGCCCTCACAACCCCTGGTCATGGCACTGAAGGTTTGCCCGGCCCTCACACCCCTGGTCATGTACCTAAAGTGGTTCCCGGGCCTCACACCCCGATTCATGGCACTGAAAGGGTGCCTGGCCCTCACAGCCCGGGCCATGGTGCTGGAGGGGTGTCAGGCCCTGACACACCCGGGTCATGACACTGAAGGGGTGTCCGGCCCTCACACCCCCAGGCCATGGTGCTGGAGGGGTGCCCGGCCCTCACACCGCCGGTCATGGCACTGATGAGGTGCCCGGCCGTCACACCCCTGGCCATGGCACTGAAGGTTTTCCCGGCCCTCACACCCCTGGTCATGTACATAATTTGGTGCCCGGCCCTCACACCCCGTTTCATGGCACTGGAAGGGTGCCCGGCCCTAACACCCCGGGCCATGGTGCTGGAAGTGGGCCTGACACACCAGGTCATGACACTGAGGGGTGCCCAGCCATACCCCAGGCCATGGTGCTGGAGGTCCCCCCCCCACACCCCGTCATGAACTAAAGGGTGCCCGGCCCTCACACCCCGGGTCATGCACTGAAGGGGTGCCTGGCCCTCACACCCCGGGTCATGCACTGAAAGGTTCACGGGTCATGCACTGAAAGGGTACCCGGCCCTCACACCCGCGCGTGGCCCTCACACCCCGGGTCATGGTGCTGGAGGGGTGCCCAGCCCTGACAACCCGGGTCATGTGAAGGGGTGCCCGGCCCTCACACCCAGGTTCATGACACTGAAAGGGTATCCGGCCCTCACACCCCGGGTCATGTCAGTGAAGGTGTGCCCGGCCCTCATTCTCCGGGTCATGGCACTGAAGGGGAGCCCGGCCCTCACACCCCGGGTCATGGCACTGAAGGGATGCCTGGCCCTCACATCCCGGGACATAGTGCTCAAGGGGTGCCCGGCCCTCAAACCCCGGGTCATGTCACTGAAAGGGTGCCCGGCCCTCACACCCCGGGTCATGTCACTGAAGGGGTGCCCAGCTCTAACACTCCGGGTCATGGCACTGAAGGGGAGCCCGGCCCTCACACCCCGGCTCATGGCATTGAAAGGGTGCCTGGCCCTCACACCCCGGGTCATGGTGTTGAAGGGGTGCCCTGCCCTTACACCCCGGGTCATGTGAAGGGGTGCCCGGCCCTCACACCCCGGTTCATAACACTGTAGGGGTGTTCTGCTCCCACACCCCGTTTCAAGACACTGAAGGGGTGCCTGGCCCTAACACCAGGGTTCCTGTCACTTATGGGGTGCCCCGCCCTGACACCCCGGGTCATGGTGCTGGAGGGGTGCCCGGCCCTGACACCCCGGGTCATGTGAAGAGGTGCCCGGCCCTCACACCCTGGTTCAAAGCACTGTATGGGTGCCCGGCACTCACACCCCGGGTCATGTCACTGAAGTGGTGCCCAGCTCTCACACTCCGGGTCATGGCATTGGAGGGGTGCCTGGCCCTCAAACCCCGGATCATGGTGTTGAAGGGGTGCCCGGCCCTTACACCCCGGGTCATGTGAAGAGGTGCCCGGCCCTCACAACCCCGTTTCATGACACTGAAGGGGTGCCCGGCCCTAACACCTTGGTTCATGTCACTTATGGGGTGCCCGGCCCTCATACCCTGGGTCATGTCACTGAAGGGGTGCTGGGCCCTCACACTCCGGGTCATGGCACTGAATGGGAGCCCGGCCCTCACACCCCGTGTCATGGCACTGAAGGGGTGCCCACCCTCACACCCTGGGTCAAGGTGCTGAAGGGGTGCCCGGCCCTCACACCCTGGGTCATGTCACTGAAGGGGTGCCCGGCCCTCACACCCCGGGTCATGTTACTGAAGGGGTGCCCGGCCCTCACACCCCGGGTCATGTCAAGGAAGGGGTGCCCGGCCCTCACACCCCGGGTCATGGCACTGTTGAGGTGCCCGGCCCTCACAACCCCTGGCCATGGCATTGATGGTTTGCCCGGCCCTCACACCCCTGGTCATGTACCTAAAGTGGTTCCCGGCCCTCACTCCCCGATTCATGGCACTGAAAGGGTGCCTGGCCCTCACAGCCCGGGCCATGGTGCTGGAGGGGTGTCAGGCCCTGACACACCCGGGTCATGACACTGAAGGGGTGCCCGGCCCTCACACCCCCAGGCCATGGTGCTGGAGGGGTGCCCGGCCCTCACACCCCAGGTCATGGCACTGATGAGGTGCCCGGCCGTCACACCCCTGGCCATGGCACTGAAGGTTTGCCCGGCCCTCACACCCCTGGTCATGTACCTAAATTGGTGCTCGGGCCTCACACCCTGGTTCATGGCACTGAAAGGGTGCCCGGCCCTCACACCCCGGGCCATTGTGCTGGAGGGGTGTCAGGCCCTGACACACCTGGGTCATGACACTGAAGGGGTGCCCGGTCCTCACACCCCAGGCCATGGTGCTGGAGGGGTGCCCGTTCCTCACACCCCGGGTCATGTCTGAAAGGGTGCCCTCACCCCTCCAGGTCCTTAACAGAAGGGTGCCTGGCCCTCACACCCCAGGTCATGGTGCTGGAGGGTGCCCAGCCCTGACAACCCCAGGTCATGTGAAGGGGTGCGGCCTCACCCAGGTTCATGACGCACTGAAAGGGTATCCGGCCTCACACCCCAGGGGTCATGTGTCACTGAAGGGGTCCCCGGCCACACTCTCAGGGTCATGGCACTGAAGAGAGCCAGCCCTCACCCCGGGTCATGGCACTGAAGGATGCCCGGCCCTCACATCGGGACATAGTGCTCAAGGGGTGCCCGGCCTCACACCCTGGGTCATGTCACTGAAGGGGTGCGGCCCTCACACCACGGGTCATGGCACTGATGAGGTGCCCGGCCCTCACACCCCTGGCCATGGCACTGTAGGTTTGCCCTGCCCTCACACCCCTGGCCATGGCACTGTAGGTTTGCCCTGCCCTCACACCCCTGGTCATGTACGTTATGAGGTGCCCGGCCCTCACACCCCGATTCATGGCACTGAATGGGTGCCCGGCCCTCACACCCCGGGTCATGTCACTGAAGGGGTGCCCAGCTCTAACACTCCGGGTCATGGCACTGAAGGGAAGCCCGGCCCTCACACCCCGGGTCATGGCATTCAAGGGGTGCCTGTCCCTCACACCCCGGGTCATGGTGTTGAAGGGGTGCCCGGCCATTACACCCCGGGTCATGTGAAGGGGTGCCCGGCCCTCACACCCCGGTTCATAACACTGTAGGGGTATTCTGCTCCCACACCCCGTTTCATGACACTGAAGGGGTGCCTGGCCCTCACACCCCGGGTCATGTCACTGAAGGGGTGCCCGGCCCTCACACCACGGGTCATGGCACTGATGAGGTGCCCGGCCCTCACACCCCTGGTCATGTACGTTATGAGGTGCCCGGCCCTCACACCCCGATTCATGACACTGAATGGGTGCCCGGCCCTCACACCCCGGGTCATGTCACTGAAGGGGTGCCCAGTTCTAACTCTCCGGGTCATGGCACTGAAGGGGAGCCCGGCCCTCACACCCCGGGTCATGGCATTGAAGGGGTGCCTGTCCCTCACACCCCGGGTCATGGTGTTGAAGGGGTGCCCGGCCATTACACCCCGGGTCATGTGAAGGGGTGCCCGGTCCTCACACCCCGGTTCATAACACTGTAGGGGTGTTCTGCTCCCACACCCCGTTTCATGACACTGAAGGGGTGCCTGGCCCTAACACCAGGGTTCCTGTCACTTATGGGGTGCCCCGCCCTGACACCCCGGGTCATGGTGCTGGAGGGGTGCCCGGCCCTGACTTACCCAGGTCAGTGAAGGGGTGCCCGGCCCTCACTCTCCGGGACATAGTGCTCAAGGGGTGCCCGGCCCTAATACCCCGGGTCATGTCACTGAAAGGGTGCCCGGCCCTCACACCACGGATCATGTCAATGAAGGGGTGCCCAGCTCTAACACTCCGGGTCATGGCACTGAAGGGGAGTCCGGCCCTCACACCCCGGGTCATGGCATTGAAGGGGTGCCTGGCCCTCACACCCTGGGTCATGGTGTTGAAGGGGTGCCCGGCCCTTACATCCCGGGTCATGTTTAGGGGTGCCCGGCCCTCACAACCCCGTTTCATGACACTGAAGGGGTGCCCGGCCCTAACACCTTGGTTCATGTCACTTATGGGGTGCCCGGCCCTCACACCCTGGGTCATGTCACTGAAGGGGTGCCCGTCCCTCACACTCCGGGTCATGGCACTGAATGGGAGCCCGGGCCTCACACCCCGTGTCATGGCACTGAAGGGGTGCCCACCCTCACACCCTGGGTCAAGGTGCTGAAGGGGTGCCCGGCGTCACACCCTGGGTCATGTCACTGAAGGGGTGCCCGACCCTCACACCCCGGGTCATGTTACTGAAGGGGTGCCCGGCCCTCACACCCCCGGGTCATGTCAAGGAAGGGGTGCCCGGCCCTCACACCCCGGGTCATGGCACTGATGAGGTGCCCGGCCCTCACAACCCCTGGTCATGGCACTGAAGGTTTGCCCGGCCCTCACACCCCTGGTCATGTACCTAAAGTGGTTCCCGGGCCTCACACTCAAGTCATGATACTGGCAAGTCCGTCTCACACCCCCAGGCCATGGTGCTGGAGGGGTGCCCGGCCCTCACACCGCCGGTCATGGCACTGATGAGGTGCCCGGCCGTCACACCCCTGGCCATGGCACTGAAGGTTTTCCCGGCCCTCACACCCCTGGTCATGTACATAATTTGGTGCCCGGCCCTCACACCCCGTTTCATGGCACTGGAAGGGTGCCCGGCCCTAACACCCCGGGCCATGGTGCTGGAGGGCTGTCAGGCCCTGACACACCCGGGTCATGACACTGAAGGGGTGCCCGGCCCTCACACCCCAGGCCATGGTGCTGGAGGGGTGCCCTGCCCTCACACCCCGGGTCATGTCACTGAAAGGGTGCCCGGCCTCACCTGTTCATGGCACTGAAGGGGTGCCTGCCCACACCCCGGGCTGCCGCTGAGGTGCCCTGCCTCACACCCCGGGTCATGTCACTGAAAGGTGCCTGGCCTCACACCTGGGCCGCGAGACTGAAGGGTGCCTGGCCCAAGGCCCCAAATATGGCAGCTGAGGAGCCTGGCCTCACAACCTGGGCCATCTGAAGTGTGCCTGGCCCCACACCAGGTTCATGGACACTGGAAAGGGCATCTGGCCCCACACCCCGGGTCATGTCACTGAAGGGGTCCCCTGGCCCTCACTCTCAGGGTCATGCACTGAAGGGAGCCTGGCCCTCACACCTCAGGTCATGGCATTGAAGGGATGCCTGGCCCTCACATCCTGGGACATAGTGCCTGGCAAGTCGCCCTCACACACCCCAAGGCCACCACTGAAGGGGTGCCCGGCCCTCACACCACGGGTCATGGCACTGATGAGGTGCCCGGCCCTCACACCCCTGGCCATGGCACTGTAGGTTTGCCCTGCCCTCACACCCCTGGCCATGGCACTGTAGGTTTGCCCTGCCCTCACACCCCTGGTCATGTACGTTATGAGGTGCCCGGCCCTCACACCCCGATTCATGGCACTGAATGGGTGCCCGGCCCTCACACCCCGGGTCATGTCACTGAAGGGGTGCCCAGCTCTAACACTCCGGGTCATGGCACTGAAGGGAAGCCCGGCCCTCACACCCCGGGTCATGGCATTCAAGGGGTGCCTGTCCCTCACACCCCGGGTCATGGTGTTGAAGGGGTGCCCGGCCATTACACCCCGGGTCATGTGAAGGGGTGCCCGGCCCTCACACCCCGGTTCATAACACTGTAGGGGTATTCTGCTCCCACACCCCGTTTCATGACACTGAAGGGGTGCCTGGCCCTCACACCCCGGGTCATGTCACTGAAGGGGTGCCCGGCCCTCACACCACGGGTCATGGCACTGATGAGGTGCCCGGCCCTCACACCCCTGGTCATGTACGTTATGAGGTGCCCGGCCCTCACACCCCGATTCATGACACTGAATGGGTGCCCGGCCCTCACACCCCGGGTCATGTCACTGAAGGGGTGCCCAGTTCTAACTCTCCGGGTCATGGCACTGAAGGGGAGCCCGGCCCTCACACCCCGGGTCATGGCATTGAAGGGGTGCCTGTCCCTCACACCCCGGGTCATGGTGTTGAAGGGGTGCCCGGCCATTACACCCCGGGTCATGTGAAGGGGTGCCCGGTCCTCACACCCCGGTTCATAACACTGTAGGGGTGTTCTGCTCCCACACCCCGTTTCATGACACTGAAGGGGTGCCTGGCCCTAACACCAGGGTTCCTGTCACTTATGGGGTGCCCCGCCCTGACACCCCGGGTCATGGTGCTGGAGGGGTGCCCGGCCCTGACACCCCGGGTCATGGGAAGGTGCCTGGCCCTCACAACCTGGTTCAA
>NW_024753745.1:0-13390 GCF_018991925.1 Homarus americanus | reverse complement strand
CAAGTCCCTCGGAGTTCCTGCACACGAGCTCCTCAGTGTATACACAACATTCATACTTCCCAACCTCACCTATGCCTCCCCCACCTGGTCTTCCTCCCTAAATGCCACACAACGTAAACACCTAGAAAAAGTTCAAAAGAGGGCATGCAAAATTATTCTCTCCTCTTCCTACTCCACATATCAAGAAGCGCTCAACACACTGACCCTTTCGACTCTCACTGACCATCACCACGACCTTATCTGCAAATTTGGTAAGAAGTTTCTACACCAATCCTCGACACCGGCCCTACTACCACCTGAGATCCCTGGGTCCGGAGAATTGTTGTTCGACACCACAACCGCATCCAGCCCATACGTGCACGAACTGATCGCTATAAGAACAGCCCAGTCCCAACCATTGTAAAAATTATCAATAACTTGTAATAAACCAGTGTATTCACTCCCAGTAAATACTACTTCTTGCACTGTCACTATGTTGAAATGAACTGTAGTTTGAGCTTTTCCCCATCTAGTTATTATATGTCTTATTTGTATCACTTATGTTATTTGTATATTTTTTTGCAATTCGAAACCCATTCCCCAAATATGTAACTGTATACTTTCAGCCTTCTGGCTGCCAAGCTCTTTCAATAAACCGTTAAAAATAATTATTATTATTATTATTATTATTATTATTATTATTATTATTATTATTATTTTGTGTTATAGTGATGTTAGTGTTGGCTTAAGGTGATGTTAGTGTTGTGTTGTAGTGATGATGTTAGTGTTGTGTTGTAGTGATGTTAGTGTTTTGTAGTGATGATGTTAGTGTTGGCTTAAAGTGATGATGTTAGTGTTGGCTTAAAGTGATGTTAGTGTTGTGTTATAGTGATGATGTTAGTGTTGTGTTGTAGTGATGAACACACACACACACACACACACCCTCTGCCCCAAACCAAACTTTTTTACGGTTCTCAAAATATAACACAACAAATCTCTTCCCACAGAAACCCATTAGAGTGTACAGTAATCTGACCCTATCCCTCCCTCACTCACTCTTCTCTCTCTTTTCCCCCATTCCCTCCCTCCTCTCACTCTCTCTTCCCCTTACTCTTTGTTTACCCTCCCTCCACTCACTCTCCCTGGCCTTACTTACTCTCAATGCTCTACACATTCACTTACACACAAACAACATTTTTCTTGTTTTTTATTAGTGAGCTGCCGATTTTTTTAAGTTTCATTATTTATTATTTTTTTTTGTGTGGTTTATTCATTTATATTATTGTTGTAACTATTATTTTTTAATTATTATTTTATTATTTTACTAACATTGTTATTATTTATTATTATTATTGTTGTTGTTGTTGGAGGTGTTGGTGTTTTGATATTTGAGTTGTGTTCTTGTAAAACATCGTGTTATAGAAATTCGCGTAATAGAAATAACAGGGCTTATGGAGAAAATAGGGTTAGGTGCAGATTACTACTCGAAATCCCCAAAAAATTAGTAGTTAGCCAAACACAAAGGATAGCACAGCCTAAATAAATGTTACATTCATATCTAATAATGAAATCATACAGTAAATGTAACACTTTACCTTGAAAAAATATGAATATAACTTGATGGGGGAGAAGGGTGATTTTGAGGTTGATAACATAGAGCTTCTCTTCAAGGGTTATCCCCTTTCTGTTAAGATCATCACCAGGAATGTGATCACCAGAATGCTTCTTGGAGATATTCTTCTTTACCATATTCACAGTTAATACCACAAAATTGGAGAAATAGTAAGCAAAAATCGCGTTACAGCAAACAAGCGTTCGCGTTATACAAATATCGTACCTCTATTCATAAATCGCGTTAGAGCCAATTCGCTTTGTCAAAACAAGAGTTATAGCAGAACTCACTGTACCCGGAAAATTCCTGGGATGAGGGCCTGGGGGGCGAAAATGTAATAATTTTCATAATAATACTAATAATAATAATAATAATAATAATAATAATAATAATAATAATAATAACAACACTGCAATAATAATAATAATAATAATAATAATAATAATAATAATAACAATAATAATAATAATAATAATAATAATAATAATAATAATAATAATGTAATAATAATAATAATAAATAATACTAATAAAGAACCATAAAGAAATAAAAAAATAAAAAAAGATCAAGAGTGAGAAACCATATATTCTGTGCTGTGCCTGTATGTATGTTGTGTTGTCAATGGTAAGAGAAACAATATTGTATATAGTTTTGACTCATTGTCTGGGCAACAGTTTTTATTATAAATTATGTACTTGTGGGTTAAGCTGAAAAAGAATAAAATGACTGACAATTGTGATGTTTATAAGGAAAATTAAAGTATTTAATAATAAATGAAAATTTTTATTTAAGAGAATCAGAGATCCAAGAAATCATATTCCTCCCACATTTGGTCTATGATTTCGTCCAGATTGAGGTCAAATCTTTGGGGTGTTTCTTCTGGTGTGACCTTGGCCTCGTTGGGTGTGTGTTGGTCGGGTGAGATCATGGCCACGTTGGGTGTGTGTTGGTCGGGTGAGATCACGGCCACGTTGGGTGTGTGTTGGTCGGGTGAGATCATGGCCACATTGGGTGTGTGTTGGTCGGGTGAGATCACGGCCACGTTGGGTGTGTGTTGGTCGGGTGAGATCACGGCCACGTTGGGTGTGTGTTGGTCGGGTGAGATCATGGCCACGTTGGGTGTGTGTTGGTCGGGTGACATCACGGCCACGTTGGGTGTGTGTTGGTCGGTAGATGGGTGTGTGTTGGTCGGGTGCCACGTTGGGTGTGTGTTGGTCGGGTGAGATCATGGCCACGTTGGGTGTGTGTTGGTCGGGTGAGATCACGGCCACGTTGGATGTGTGTTGGTCGGGTGACATCACGGCCAGGTCCTCTATGAATTGAGACAGGTCGTATAAGTCCTGGTTGGGTTCGACCTCATCCTGGCCGGGTTCGACCTTGGCCACGTTAGTCGTGTGTTGGTCCGGTTCGACCTCGGCCTGGTTTGGTTCGACCTCGACCTCAGATTCGACCTTGGCCACGTTGGGTGTCTGTTGGTCGGGTGAGATCATGGCCACATTGGGTGTGTGTTGGTCGGGTGAGATCACGGCCACGTTGGGTGTGTGTTGGTCGGGTGAGATCACGGCCACGTTGGGTGTGTTGGTCGGGTGAGATCACGGCCACGTTGGGTGTGTGTTGGTCGGGTGAGATCATGGCCACGTTGGGTGTGCGTTGGTCGGGTGAGATCATGGCCACGTTGGGTGTGTGTTGGTCGGGTGAGATCACGGCCACGTTGGGTGTGTGTTGGTCGGGTGAGATCACGGCCACGTTGGGTGTGTGTTGGTCGGGTGACATCACGGCCACGTTGGGTGTGTGTTGGTCGGGTGACATCACGGCCAGGTCCTCTGTGAATTGAGACAGGTCGTATAAGTCCTGGTTGGGTTCGACCTCATCCTGGCCGGGTTCGACCTTGGCCACGTTAGTCGTGTGTTGGTCCGGTTCGACCTCGGCCTGGTTTGGTTCGACCTCGACCTGGTCGGATTCGACCTTGGCCACGTTGGGTGTCTGTTGGTCGGGTTCGACCTTGACCAAGTCGGGTTCGACCTCCATCAGGTTGGGTTCGACCTCAAACAGGTCGGGTTCGACCTCGAATATGTCGGGTTCGACCTCGATTAGGACAGGTGAGATCTGGTCGAGTTTCACGTGGTGGTGGAGTGTTTTGCAGGGTCTTGGTGGTTTAGGAACATCTTTACACATTCCACTGTCGGTCCATTTTAAGCATTTATAATAATACAGTCGCTTATTTTCTGGTCCAACCCTCGTGGTGAACTCCAGACCTCGGGTGGCCATTAAACGTCCGATCTGGAACTTGTGTATCTCCTGAAGCCCATTTTGTTGACAGTACGTGTTATATTCTTGAAATAGGTCGTGTCGACCTACTATGTCGTTACTGTCGGATGAAGGAGAGAGAAACTTCTCGAAAAATGACGAAAAGTTTTCCGTTTTTTCAGTTGACGTTTTAACTCGTTTTGGCTGCTCGACGTTTTCCATGTCTGATTTGCGTTTTCTGTTGACAGAAGTATTTTGGTTTGAGGGAATATCCACCGACTTGCTTTTTACAGCTGGCTACGAGCACGAGGCAAGGACTTCCACACAAGGCTGAAAGACGACGCCTGGGAAGGCGTACTTCTGGCCGACGCCGTTAGAGCCCCCCACGCGCACATTGCATTTCGCACCTAACTTGGACATTAACCGTCCAATATTAACAACTGAAGCCGGGGAGATGCCTTGGCCATCACAGTACTTCTTATACTCGCGGACTAAATCTTCCCGTAAGATCAATTGTGTCGAAATACCAGTGAAAATTACTTTTTCTTCAAGGAATTTAAGGAATTCCTTCTTGCCGTTGAATCGTTGTTCAGGTTGCGTCTTTGCCATTTTATTCAAAGTTTTCCTGGGTGATGTCTTAAATTATTGTACAGTAATGAACAAGAATTAGTGAGATGTCAAAAAATATAGTAAGAGGCTGTGTTAAAGTAATGTTAGTGTTGTATTGTAGGGATGTTAGTATTTTGTAGTGATGCTGTTAGTGTTGGCTTAAAGTGATGTTAGTGTTGTGTTGTAGTGATGATGTTAGTGTTGGCTTAAAGTGATGTTATTGTTGTGTTGTAGTGATGATGTTAGTGTTGGCTTAAAGTGATGTTAGTTTTGTGTTGTGCTGTAGTGATGTTAATGTTGTGTTGTAATGATGATGTTAGTGTTGTGTTGTAGTGATGGTAGTGTTTTGTAGTGATGATGTTAGTGTTAGCTTAAAGTGATGTTAGTGTTGTGTTGTGCTGTAGTGATGTTAATGTTGTGTTGTAGTGATGTTAGTGTTGGCTTAATATGATGGTATTGTTGTGTTGTAGTGATGATGTTAGTGATGTGTTGTAGTGATGTTAGTGTTTTGTAGTGATGATGTTAGTGTTGGCTTAAAGTGATGTTAGTGTTGTAGTGATGATGTTAGTGATGTGTTGTAGTGATGTTAGTGATGTAGTGATAATGTTAGTGTTGTGTTGTAGTGATGTTAGTGTTTTGTAGTGATGATGTTAGTGTTGGCTTAAAGTGATGTTAGTGTTGTAGTGATGATGTTAGTGATGTGTTGTAGTGATGTTAGTGTTTTGTAGTGATGATGTTAGTGTTGTGTTGTAGTGATGTTAGTGTTATGTTGTAGTGATGATGATAGTGATGTGTTGTAGTGATGTTAGTGTTTTGTAGTGATGATGTTAGTGTTGGCTTAAAGTGATGTTAGTGTTGTAGTGATGATGTTAGTGATGTGTTGTAGTGATGTTAGAGTTTTGTAGTGATGATGTTAGTGTTGTGTTGTAGTGATGTTAGTGTTGTGTTGTAGTGATTTTAGTGTTTTGTAGTGATGATGTTAGTGTTGGCTTAAAGTGATGTTAATGTTATGTTGTAGTGATGATGTTAGTGATGTGTTGTAGTGATGTTAGTGTTTTGTAGTGATGATGTTAGTGTTGTGTTGTAGTGATGTTAGTGCTGTGTTGTAGTGATGATGATAGTGATGTGTTGTAGTGATGTTAGTGTTTTGTAGTGATGATGTTAGTGTTGGCTTAAAGTGATGTTAGTGTTGTAGTGATGATGTTAGTGATGTGTTGTAGTGATGTTAGAGTTTTGTAGTGATGATGTTAGTGTTGTGTTGTAGTGATGTTAGTGTTGTGTTGTAGTGATTTTAGTGTTTTGTAGTGATGATGTTAGTGTTGGCTTAAAGTGATGTTAATGTTGTGTTGTAGTGATGATGTTACTGTTGGCTTAAGGTGATGCCCTGGATCACACCTCGGATCAAAAGACTTGTGAACAGGGAGAGAGAGCCTTTTATCTCAATGACCACATCCGCTACAGGTCCCTTTGCAACTGAGTCATCCGCGAAATACACACTGCAAAGAAGTCTCACTACCCAACCAAACTGCAACACCTGAAGCAGACCAACATCAGTCAATGGTATGGTAAGCTTAAAGAGCTCTGTGGACTAAACAATAAGACACACCCCCTCCCCTTCCTTAGCCATCTCCCTAATGTTGGCGCAGCTGAGCAATCAAATAACCATTTCGCTACTATATGCCAGACACCTCCCCGGCTTGACACAACCACTCTCCCTGCTTACCTACCAGCCCCCCTTCCCACTGACTTAGTAGAAGAATTTGAAGTAGCAAAACGTCTGGACAAACTAAAGTTAAAACGCTCCACCAAACCCATTGACTTACCAATGAAACTCTTCAAGGAGTTCTCCCCGGAGCTTGCTAAACCCCTATGCTCCATCATCAATGCTTCTCTCAGTCAAGCCAGATGCCCAGCTGACTGGAAGACCTCCTATGTATCACCAGTGCCCAAGTCAACCAGCCCACAATCCTTAAATCAGCTACGACCTATTGCAATCACCCCAATACCCAGCCTAATCTGTGAAAGCTTTATGTTCGACTCGGCTTATGCTGATATTGCAGGAGTCGTAGACCCTCAGCAATTTGGCACTATGAAAACTTCCTCCACCACTCACTGTCTTGTCAGCTTTCTCGATTACATATACCGCCATCTCGAGAAACGAAAAAGTCTGTAGCTGTTGCCTTCATTGATTTCACTAAAGCATTCGACCTAGTCGACCACAATTTAATCATCAACAAAGATATTGACCTCGGGCTTCGGAGAAGTCTTATACCATGGCTTCTAGACTTCCTCAGTGACCGACGCCAAGCTGTACTCTTCCGAGGGGCTGTCTCCACCTTTCAGTCACTCACCTGTGGCGTCCCCCAAGGCACCAAGATGGGACCACTCTGCTTCCTTATGCTTGTCAATGATGCCCTAAGAGAAACCCCTGCTCGCTGGAAATATGTCGACGACTCCACCATTGGGATCAGCGTCAACAATTCTGCTCCCGACTATACCGCCCTTCAGGATTTATTGAACAGTCTCCAAAACTGGGCCACCAACAACCACGTCACCATCAACCATACCAAGACCATGGTTATGCACATCAACCTCTCCTCCGACATTGTCTCACCCCCTTCCATTACTTTATGTCCGAACACACTCCAGGTTGTAGATTCCACTAAGCTCCTCGGCGTCACCATAGACAACAAACTAAATTGGAAACCACACGTCAGTGAAGTTGTCAAATCCTCCAGTTTCCGTCTCCATCTCCTCAAGCCGACTCAAGTCCCTCGGAGTTCCTGCACCCGAGCTCCTCAGTGTTTACACAACATTCATACTTCCCAAGCTCACCTATGCCTCCCCTACCTGGTCTTCCTCCCTAAATGCCACACAACGTAAACACCTAGAAAAAGTGCGAAAGAGGGCATGCAAGATTATTCTCTCCCCTTCCTACTCCACATATCAAGAAGCGCTCAACACACTAACCCTCTCGGCTCTCTCTGATCATCACACGACCTCATCTGCAAATTTGGTGAGAAGCTTCTGCACCATCCTCGACACCGGCTCCTACTACCACCTGAGATCCCGAGCCCGAGAATTGCTGTTCGACACCACAACCGCATCCAGCCCATACGTGCAAGAACTGATCGCTATAAGAACAGCCCAGTCCCAACCATTGTAAAAATTATCAATAACTTGTAATAAACCAGTGTATTCACTCCCAGTAAACACTACTCCTTGCACTGTCACTATGTTGAAATGAACTGCAGTTTGAGCTTTTCCCCATCTAGTTATTATATATCTTATTTGTGTCACTTATGTTACTTGTATATTATTTGTAATTCGAAACCCATTCCCCAAATATGTAATTGTATATTTTCAGCCTTCTGGCTGCCAAGCTCTTTCAATAAACCGTTAATTATTATTATTATTATTATTATTTTACACTCATCACCTTGTGTAAAGTTGCACATTCTGGCAAGCTATCAATTAATCACCAGGTGTTTTTTTCCCGCCCTCACTGGTGAAATTGCAACACTTAGACACAGGGAGAGAGTTTAGTCACACTTGCAACACACACACACATACCTACACCTACACACTTACATAACCCACACACACACACACACTCTAGAGGAAAAAGTAACTGAGTTTGATATAGGATTATTTACTCGTTTCCTTACCGAGATTACTCGATTATTTTCAATGGGAAATTATATAACTATTATAATTTGATGGATTTTTTCAGATTAATATAATAATAATAATAATAATAATAATAATAATAATAAAAATAATAATAAAAATAATAATAACAATAACAATAACAATAACAATAACAATAACAATAACAATAATAATAATAATAATAATAATAATAATAATAATAATAATAATAATAATAATAATAATAATAATAATAATAACAACAGTAATAATAAATAATAATAACTAAAAACAAATACATTAAAAACGATAAAAAAAAAAAATTACCATACACAAAAATCTCAAAAAAATAAAAAATAAAATCTTGCCACAAATAATCTCACTCACCTGGGAAGACATTAACACCGTACAGGTAAGTAAGAACAGGTTAATGAGAGCTCAGATAAGGGTGTCTCAAGGTTGATTATTTTCATTCTTTCATAACTGTTCAGAGTACCGTTAATATTGGTGGTGGTGTGTGTGTGTGTGTCTGTGTGTGTGTGTGTGTGTGTGTGTGTGTGTGATAACCAGGGTAAGGTAACAACAAGGGAAGAGGAGTGAAGGTAGATAGATACCCAGGTAGATAGAGAGTAGATGGATAGGTAGATAGACAGGAGTAGATGGATAGGTAGATAGACAGGAGTAGATGGATAGGTAGATAGAGAGTAGATGGATAGGTAGATAGATACAAAGATATTATAGACAGGTAGAAATGTACAGACAATTTTATATAGATAAACAGAAATAGCGAGATTAACAGAGGACTATACAGACACCACTATCACCTGCCCTAATTAACACCGAGGACCAGGTAGCTCACCTTGCACAGGTAACTGATGACGTCAACAAATGCTACAAGACTGCTTCACTAATAACTGTGTGGAGAAAACTGAACACGACAACTGGACAATGGGGGGACACACACACACACACACACACACACACACACACACACACAAAATGCCTTCAGTAAATATAATATCCTTTCAAAACACTGTCTTCCCCCCTCCTCCTCCTCCTCCTCCAGGTACTCGAGACGTGTATCATATAGGACCGTAGGACACTTAAATTCAGGTATCCTTGAAAATCCTTAACATAAAACCTCTCCCCTTCTTGCAGTATTATAAGGAACTTTGACATCTACTAACACTCACCCACCCAGAACTGTAACTGTTTTTATATTATGTTTTTTGTATAAGAGAATGACCCCCCCCACCTCCCTACCTCCCTCTACCTTCCCCCCTCCCCCCCTGAGAGATGAGGTGTTTTGAGCCGGTGATGGATGACGCGTGTTGGTAATAATACGTCTGAATGTGTTCGTGGCGTCCGTGGAATACGTCCGTGGGATGACAATAAAGTCATTTCTGTCGCCGTGTTCGTGGCTACATACATACATACATACATACATACCCCTATATACATACGTTCATATATACATACATACATACATACACATGTGTATATACATACTATACATACCTATATACATACGTTCATATATAGACAGACATACATACATACATACATACATACATACATACATACAATCAATTTCCCTTATCATATCACACAGTCCAGTTAGGAGACTTTAATGGGTGACGTGTACGAAACTTGGCAAAAGTAACCCTCACCCTGCCCTTATATACACACTGAGTTATTTATTATAGGATAAAACTCCCTGTAATCTTGTACAGGTAAGGTTTGTCACTCCCTATAATCTTGTACAGGTAAGGTTTGTCACTCCCTATAATCTTGTACAGGTAAGGTTTATCACTCCCTATAATCTTGTACAGGTAAGGTTTATCACTCCTATAATCTTGTACAGGTAAGGTTTGTCACTCCCTATAATCTTGTACAGGTAAGATATATCACTCCCTATAATCTTGTACAGGTAAGGTTTGTCACTCCCTATAATCTTGTACAGGTAAGGTTTGTCACTCCCTATAATCTTGTACAGGTAAGGTTTATCACTCCCTATAATCTTGTACAGGTAAGGTTTATCACTCCCTATAATACAGGTAACGTGAATTATATAGTATTCTGTTATATTATACGAATTTTAGGATTATATTGATGTGTATGTGTATAATTTGTGTGTGTGTGTGTGTATATGTGTGTGTGTGTGTGTGCGTGTGTGTATGTGTGTGTATATGTGTGTGTATGTGTCTACCCATCTTCCTAATGTTGGAAAATGTCAAGTACACTGGAATTAGAACCTGCATTTTATTCTTTTCTGTCTGTCTGTCTGTCTGTCTATCAATATATCTCTATCTATCTATCATCTATCTATCTGTCTTTCTATTTAACTATCTATCAATATATGTTTCTCTCTCTCTCTCTCTCTCTCTCTCTCTCTCTCTCTCTCTCTCTCTCTCATTATATTTCGTCATTAATTTACATTCTATTAATTACCATCAACTTAAGGTCACTTTCTTATGATATCAATATTCCTTTTAAGTCTTATTGACTCTTTGAACGCATTGACCTTAATATGCGTTGATTATTATTATTATTATTATTATTATTATTATTATTATTATTATTATTAACATGAAAGCAAAAACCGATACAAGGAAGACCCAATGTAAGGAAGAACCGACATAAGGAAGAACCGATGTGAGGAAGAACCGATGTGAGGAAGAACCGATGTGAGGAAGAACCGATGTGAGGACGAACCGATGTAAGGACGAACTGATATAAGGAAGAACCGATGTAAGGACGAACCGATATAAGGTAGAACCGATGTAAGGAAGAACCGATTTTAGGAAGGACCGATACAAGGAAGAACCGATACAAGGAAGAACCGATATAAGGAAGAACCGATATAAGGAAGAACCGATATAAGGAAGAAATAACGCAAACAACTTCGTCTCTCTCAAGAACTAAGTCAATCGGGAATCTCACGGAGGCACGATTCAAGAACTACACAATCAGGAACCAGGCAAACAGAACCCTTCCAGTCATGAACCTAGCCAATCAGAGGCCTCACAAACACATACCACAGTTCAGGAAGCAAACAATCCGGAACCAGACACATCAGAACCTTTCCAGTCATGAACTTAGTCAATCAGAGGCCTCGCAAGCACATTCCAGAGTTCAGGAAGCAAGCAATCCGGAACTAAGGCCTAGAGAGTAGAGAGAACTTATCCTGGGGACTATTATTATGGTCTATAAACACCTGAGTGAGTTGAGCAGGTAAAGGTAAGAGTTCACCTTCATTATAGACTGTCTGCCTCTTGCCTCGGTTACCTGTCCGGATCACACCTGGGCAATACCTTTCTTGGAGCTTATTTGGTGAATTTAATGTACGTTTCTGTACTCTTATTTCATACTAGTGTACAGTTTTATGTGTTTGATGTACAACTTGTCCCCTAAAAGTGTACATGATTATATCCTTGTGTTTATTTGATGTACAATTTGTCCCTCAGCATAGTGTACATTTCTACATACTTAGTAATAAATAATGTAAAATTTGTGGGATGTCATTGTATTTTTTTAGTGTACATTTTTTTACAGTCGGTAAAGGTTATTTTTGTACACATGTTCACCTTACTGGTCACCTTAACTGATGTACAACCTGCTGAACAAAAATGGTACAGTTCTATTACACCTATAAATGTACAATCTAGTGTTTACTGTACCTTAATGTACCTTAATGTACTTGTACCACGAACTGATGAACAACAGGACCCTATAAATGTACAAATCTATAAGTTAATTTTAAGCAATGTACTTCACTGTAATTGTAACTTCCGTATGTACTAAACCAAACACTATCTTCCCCAGTCAGTGTACATATCAACAATCTTTCACAATGTACACTTTGATTGTTGTACATTTCTTTCCTGTAATAGTTGCCCCAGTTAGTGTGTACAATGTGTGGGATAACAAAAATGTACAAGGGTGTGTGTGTGTGTGTGTGTGTGTGTGTGTGTGTGTGTGTTCCTTGACGTAGGACAGACAGATATGACTGCATTCCTCTCAACACTAAATGTCACTTGATTTCAGCACCAAGTCAGCAGAAGGATTGAATGTGGAGGACAGTCGAGTTTGATTTCTTCCCGGCAACACGTCTACCCAGTCCATCACACGACCTTACCAGGGTACCACTTAGCGTTCTTTGAGGTTAACAATTACACCTTTGGTAAATGGCTTCATTTATATCCGTTTTATTTCAGGGAGGACAGAGAGGGAGGCCAGTCTAGTAAATGGCTCAGTTTGGGTGCCATTTTTTTTATGAAATTTTGATTAGTAATTAGGACCAGTTTGCTAAATGGCCCAACAACACTAATTAATGTTTTTGAGATTATCTTTTAAGTCCAACTTGTTAAAAGGCTCTACCTGGTGACCATTTAATGTCTCTGAGGTTACTAATTAGGATGATTCTACCTGACTGAAAACCACCAACGTGTCTCAACTTGTGTGAAAAATGAATACATAAATAATTACCTATAATTAGTAAACATGTACCTGGAGAGTCACACAGAATATAGACGATATTATTA
Organism: Homarus americanus; assembly: GCF_018991925.1. Taxonomy (NCBI): domain Eukaryota; kingdom Metazoa; phylum Arthropoda; class Malacostraca; order Decapoda; family Nephropidae; genus Homarus; species Homarus americanus. The sequence goes on along the minus strand of NW_024753745.1, from coordinate 748 downwards.
GTAAGGACCTACAGGAATCTAGCTAAATAGACTGTGTGGTCAGCAATTCGTCCTTTTCCCAAGTATGTATCTTAGTTCCTGGTGACCTTTACACACTTCCCTAGAGGTCAAGTTCACCGAGATGATTGAAAGTTGATAGATCCATTAACTCATAATTATTTTTTTTACCCCCATGAGTTGACCAGCAGTTGGCCCACACGTGTTAGGGGTTTTTACTTCAGTTTTTGCATGGGTTGGCGTGGGTCGTGTATCGCCTCAGGGAATATTTGGTTATCTCTTTACCGAGTCTTGTTTGTAGAGCTAAGATCTGTTCACTTATTTATTACAGACCATAGTAGATCAAATGATTAATAAGTACAGTATAGCAGGTGTGTAGTTGTGTCTTAGCAGGTGTGTAGTTGTATCTCACCAGGTGTGTAGTTGTGTCTTACCAGGTGTGTAGTTGTATCCCACCAGGTGTGTAGTTGTATCCCACCAGGTGTGTAGTTGTGTCTTACCAGGTGTGTAGTTGTGTCTTACCAGATGTGTAGTTGTATCCCACCAGGTGTGTAGTTGTGTCTTACCAGGTGTGTAGTTGTATCTCACCAGGTGTGTAGTTGTGTCTTACCAGGTGTGTAGTTGTACCCCACCAGGTGTGTAGTTGTGTCTCACCAGGTGTGTAGTTGTGTCTTACCAGGTGTGTAGTTGTATCCCACCAGGTGTGTAGTTGTATCCCACCAGGTGTGTAGTTGTGTCTTACCAGGTGTGT
>NW_024753744.1:0-16919 GCF_018991925.1 Homarus americanus | reverse complement strand
CTTATAATCATAGTCGTGGTTGTTATAATCATGGTCGTGGTTGTTTTAATTTTGGTCGTGGTTGTTATAATCATGGTCGTGGTTGATATAATCATGGTCGTGGTTGTTATAATCATGGTCGTGGTTGATATAATCATGGTCGTGGTTCATATAATCATGGTCGTGGTTGTTATAATCATGGTCGTGATTGTTATAATCAGACTCAGTGTTGTTATAATCATAGTCGTGGTTGCTATAATCATGATCGTGGTTGTTATAATCATAATCGTGGTTGTTATAATCATGGTCGTGGTTGTTATAATCATTGTCGTGGTTGTTATAATCATGGTCTTGGTTGTTATAATCAGACTCGTGGTTGTTATAATCATGGTCGTGGTTGTTATAATCATGATCGTGGTTGTTATAATCATGGTCGTGGTTGTTATAATCATGGTCGTGGTTGTTATAATCAGACTCGTGGTTGTTATAATCATGGTCGTGGTTGTTATTATCATGATCGTGGTTGTTAAAATCATGGTCGTGGTTGTTATAATCATGGTCTAGGTTGTTATAATCATGATCGTGGTTGTTATGATCATAGTCGTGGGTCTTATAATCATGGTGTGGTTGATGTAATCATGGTCATGGTTGTTATAATCATGGTCGTGGTTGTTATAATCATGGTCTTGGTTGTTATATTCATGGTCGTGGTTGTTATAATGAGACTCGTGGTTGTTTTGATCATGGTCGTGGTTGTTATAATCATGGTCGTGGTTGTTATAATGAGACTCATGGTCGTTATAACTATGGTCGTGGTTATGATCATAGTCGTGGTTGTTGTAATCATAGTCGTGGTTGTCATGATCATAGTCGTTGTTGTTATAATCATGGTCGTGGTTGTTATAATCATAGTCGTGGTTGTTATATTCGTGGTCGTGATTGTTATAATCATTTTCGTGATTGCTATAATCATAGTCGTGGTTGTTATAATCATGGTCGTGGTTGTTATAATCATGGTCGTTGTTGTTATATTCATGGTCGTGGTTTTTATAATCATGGTCGTTGTTGCGATCAGTCGTGGTTGCATTACGGTTTTCGGCCGTTATAACTGGGCGGTTATGGTTGTTATAACCGCGGCCGCGCTGTTAGTAACCCGCGTCTTACATGTATTCATGGCCGGGTTGTTATAATCATGGTTGTTATTGTTATAATCATGGTCGTGGTTGTTATAATCATAGTCGTGGTTGATAGAATCATGGTAATGGTTATTATAATAATGGCCGTTGTTGCTATAATCATAGTCGTGGTTGTTATAATCATGGTCGTGGTTGTTATAATCATGGCTGGCTATTATAACCGTTATCGGGTTGTTATGCAATCATGGTCGTGGTTGTTATAACCATGGTTGTGGCCATAATCATGGTCATGGTTGTTATAATCATGGTCCTGGTTGTTATAATCATGGTCCTGAAGTTGTTATATTCATGGTGGTGATTGTTATAATCATGTCTTGATTGCTATAATCATAGTCGGTTATATCTATGGTCGTGATTTTTATAATCATTTTCGTGATTGCTATAATCATAGTCGTGGTTGTTATAATCATGGTCGTGGTTGTTATAATCATGGTCGTTGTTGTTATATTCATGGTCGTGGTTGTTATGATCATAGTCGTGGTTGTTATGATCATAGTCGTGGTTGTTATAATATTGGTCGTGGCTGTTATAATCATGGTTATGGTTGTTATAATCATGGTCATGGTTGTTATAATCATGGTCTTGGTTGTTATATTCATGGTCGTGGTTGTTATAATCATGGTCGTGATTGCTATAATCATAGTCGTGGTTGTTATAATCATAGTCGTGGTTGATATAATCATGGTCCTGGTTGTTATAATCATAATCTTGGTTGTTATAATCATGGTCGTGGTTGTTATAATCATGGTCGTGGTTGTTATAATCATGGTCATGGTTATTATAATCATGGTCGTGGTTGTTATAATCATGGTCGTGGTTGTTATAATCATGGTTGTGGCTGTCATAATCATGGTCATGGTTGTTATAATCATGGTCCTGGTTGTTATAATCATGGTCCTAGTTGTTATATTCATGGTGGTGATTGTTATAATCATGGTCTTGATTGCTATAATCATAGTCGTGGTTGTTATAATCATGGTCATGGTTGTTATAATTATGGTCGTGGTTGTTATAATCATAGTCGTGGTTGTTATAATCATGGTCGTGGTTGTTATAATCATAGTCGTGGTTGTTATAATCATGGTCATGGTTGTTATAATCTTGGTCCTGGTTGTTATAATCATGGTCGTGGTTGTTATAACCATGGTCGTGGTTGTTATAATCATAGTCGTGGTAGTTATAATCATGGTCATGGTTGTTATAATCATGGTCCTGGTTGTTATAATCAAGGTCATGTTTGTTATAATCATGGTCCTGGTTGTTATAATCATGGTCCTGGTTGTTATAATCATGGTCGTGATTGCTTTAATCATAGTCGTGGTTGTTATAATCATGGTCGTGGCTGTAATAATCATGGTCATGGTTGTTTTAATCATGGTCCTGGTTGTTACAATCATGGTCCTGGTTGTTATATTCATGGTCGTGATTGTTATAATCATGGTCGTGATTGCTATAATCATAGTCGTGGTTGTTATAACTGGCGGTCGTGCTGTTATGTTCCATGGTCGGTTGTTATAACTGCGTAGCCGTTATAACTATGGTCGCGGTTGTTATAACTGTATCCTGGTTGTTATAACTGCGGTCCTGGTTAAGGTAATCGGCGGTCCCGGCGTTAAGTATTCATGGTCGTGATTGCTATAACTCACCGTCGTGACTGCTATAATCATGGCTTGCCGATATAACTGCGTCGTGGTTGTTATAATCATGGGTCGTGGCTGTTATAATCAGACCCGTGGTTGTTATAATCATGGTCGTGGTTGTTATAATCTTGGTCGTGGTTGATATAATCATGGTCGTGGTTCATATAATCATGGTCGTGGTTGTTATAATCATGGTCGTGGTTGTTGTAATCAGACTCGTGCTTGTTATGATCATGGTCGTGGTTGTTGTAATCATGGATGTGGTTGTTATAATTATGGTCGTGGTATTTGGCAATCATGGCCGGTCGCTATAACTGGCGGTCGTGATCGCTATAATGATGCGGTCGGGTTGCTATAACGAGACCTCGTGGTTGCTTTGATTTGCCGTGGTTGTTATAATCATGGTCGGGTAGTTATACGAGACTCGTGGGTCTTGTTATCCGCGGTCGTGGCTATGATCATAGTCGGTTGTTGTAACTGCTAGTCGTGGCTGGGTTGCGACTGTAGTCGCTGCTGCTATAATCATGGTCGGTTATAATCATGGTCGTGGTTGTTATAATCATGGTCGTGGTTATTATAATCATGGTCGTGGTTGTTATAATCATGGTCGTGGTTGTTATAATCATGGTTGTGGCTGTCATAATCATGGTCATGGGTGTTATAATCATGGTCCTAGTTGTTATAATCATGGTCCTAGTTGTTATATTCATGGTGGTGATTGTTATAATCATGGTCTTGATTGCTATAATCATAGTCGTGGTTGTTATAATCATGGTCATGGTTGTTATAATCATGGTCGTGGTTGTTATAATCATGGTCGTGGTTGTTATAATCATGGTCGTGGTTGTTATAATCATAGTCGTGGTTGTTATAATCATGATCATGGTTGATATAATCTTGGTCCTGGTTGTTATAATCATGGTCGTGGTTCATATAATCATGGTCGTGGTTGTTATATTCATGGTCGTGCTTTGTTATAATCATGGTCTTGATTGCTATAATCATAGTCGTGGTTCTTATAACCATGGTCGTGGTTGTTATAATCATAGTCGTGGTTGTTATAATCATGGTCATGGTTGTTACAATCATGGTCCTGGTTGTTATATTCATGGTCGTGATTATTATAATCATGGTCCTGGTTGTTATAATCATGGTCCTGGTTGTTATAATCATGGTCCTGGTTGTTATAATCATGGTCCTGGTTGTTATATTCATGGTCGTGATTGTTGGTAATCCGCGTCGCAGCATAATCGCGGTCGTGGTTGCTATAACCGCGGTCGTGGTTGTTGTAATCAGACTCGTGGTTGTTATGATCATGGTCGTGGTTGTTGTAATCATGGATGTGGTTGTTATAATTATGGTCGTGGTATTTATAATCATGGTCGTGGTTGTTATAATCATGGTCGTGATCGTTATAATCATGGTCGTGGTTGTTATAATCAGACTCGTGGTTGTTTTGATCATGGTCGTGGTTGTTATAATCATGGTCGTGGTTGTTATAATGAGACTCGTGGTCTTTATAACTATGGTCGTGGTTATTATCATAGTCGTGGTTGTTGTAATCATAGTCGTGGTTGTCATGATCATAGTCGTTGTTGTAATAATCATGGTCGTGGTTATTATAATCATGGCCATGGTTGTTATAATCATGGTCGTGGTTGTTATAATCATGGTGGTGATTGTTATTATCATGGTCGTGATTGCTATAATCATAGTCATGGTTGTTATAGTCATAGTCGTGGTTGTTATATTCATGGTGGTGATTGTTATAATCATGGTCGTGATTGCTATAATCATAGTCATGGTTGTTATAATCATAGTCGTAGTTGTTATAATCATGGTCCTGGTTGTTATAATCATAGTCGTGGTTGTTATAATCATGGTCGTGGTTGTTATAATCATGGTCGTGGTTGTTATAATCATGGTCGTGGTTGATATAATCATGGTCGTGGTTGTTATAATCATGGTCGTGGTTGTTATAATCATGGTTGTAACTGTCATAATCATGGTCATGGTTGTTATAATCATGGTCCTGGTTGTTATATTCATGGTCCTAGTTGTTATATTCATGGTCGTGATTGTTATAATCATGGTCTTGATTGCTATAATCATAGTCGTGGTTGTTATAATCATGGTCATGGTTGTTATAATCATGGTCGTGGTTGTTATAATCATAGTCGTGGTTGTTATAATCATGGTCATGGTTGTTATAATCATGGTCATGGTTGTTATAATCATGGTCGTGGTTGTTATAATCATAGTCGTGGTTGTTATAATCATGGTCGTGGTTGTTATAATCATAGTCGTGGTTGTTATAATCATGGTCGCGGTTGTTGGCAATCATGGTCGGTTGTTATATTCATGGTCGCGGATTATTATAATCATGGTCCTGGTTGTTATAATCAGTGGTCCTGGTTGTTATAATCATGGTCCCGTTGTTATAATCATGGTCCTGGTTGTTATATTCATGGTCGTGATTGGTTATAATCATGGTCGTGGTGCATATAATCAGCGGTCGTGGGCATATAACTGCGGTCGTGGTTATGTAATCAGACTCGTGGCTGGCGGTGATCGCGGTCGCGGGTTGCTGTAATCGCGACGTGGTTGTTATATTCATGGTCCTGGTTGTTATAATCATGGTCGTGGTTGTTATAATCATGGTCGTGATCGTTATAATCATTGTCGTGGTTGTTATAATCAGACTCGTGGTTGTTTTGATCATGGTCGTGGTTGTTATAATCATGGTCGTGGTTGTTATAATGAGACTCGTGGTCTTTATAACTATGGTCGTGGTTATGATCATAGTCGTGGTTGTTGTAATCATAGTCGTGGTTGTCATGATCATAGTCGTTGTAATAATCATGGTCGTGGTTGTTATAATCATGGTCATGGTTGTTATAATCATGGTCGTGGTTGTTATAATCATGGTGGAGATTGTTATTATCATGGTCGTGATTGCTATAATCATAGTCATGGTTGTTATAATCATAGTCGTGGTTGTTATATTCATGGTGGTGATTGTTATAATCATGGTCGTGATTGCTATAATCATAGTCATGGTTGTTATAATCATAGTCGTGGTTGTTATAATCATGGTCCTGGTTGTTATAATCATAGTCGTGGTTGTTATAATCATGGTCGTGGTTCTTATAATCATGGTCGTGGTTGTTATAATCATGGTCGTGGTTGATATAATCATGGTCGTGGTTGTTATAATCATGGTCGTGGTTGTTATAATCATGGTTGTAACTGTCATAATCATGGTCATGGTTGTTATAATCATGGTCCTGGTTGTTATATTCATGGTCCTAGTTGTTATATTCATGGTCGTGATTGTTATAATCGCGGTCTTGACGGCGGTAATCATAGTCGGTGGTTGTTATAACCGGCGGTCATGGTTGTTATAACTGCGGTCGTGGTTGCTATAATTGCTAGTCGGTTGTTATAACTGGCGGTCGTTGTTGTTATAATCATAGTCGTGGTTGTTATAACTGCTATCGCGGTTGTTATAATCATGGTCCTGGTTGTTATAATCATAGTCGGTTCGCATAATCGCGGTCGCATGTTATATTCATGGTCGCATTGCTATAACTGGCGGTCTTGATTGGCAAAATCATAGTCGTGGTTGTTATAATCATGGTCATGGTTGTTATAATCATGGTCGTGGTTGTTATAATCATAGTCGTGATTGTTATAATCATGGTCATGTGTGTTATAATCATGGTCCTGGTTGTTATAATCATGGTCCTGGTTGTTATAATCATGGTCGTGATTGCTATAATCATAATCGTGGTTGTTATAATCATTTTCGTGGCTGTTATAATCATGGTCATGGTTGTTACAATCATGGTCCTGGTTGTTATAATCATGGTCCTGGTTGTTATATTCATGGTCGTGATTGTTATAATCATGGTCGTGATTGCTATAATCATAGTCGTGGTTGTTATAATCATGGTCGTGGTTGTTATAATCATGGTCGTGGTTGTTATAATCATGGTCGTGGTTGTTATAATAATGGTCGGCTGTTATAATCATGGTCATGGTTGTTATAATCATGGTTCTGGTTGTAATAATCATGGTCCTGGTTGTTATAATCATGGTCTTGGTTGTTATATTCATGGTCGTGATTGTTATAATCATGGTCGTGATTGATATAATCATGGTCGTGGTTGATATAATCATGGTCGTGGTTGTTATAAACATGGTCGTGGTTGTTATAATCACACTCGTGGTTGTTATAATCATGGTCGTGGTTGTTATAATCATGGGCGTGGTTCATATAATCATGGTCGTGGTTCATATAATCATGGTCGAGGTTCATATAATCATGGTCGTGGTTGTTATAATCATGATCGTGGTTGTTGTAATCAGACTCGTGGTTGTTATGATCATGGTCGTGGTTGTTGTAATCATGGATGTGGTTGTTATAATTATGGTCGTGGTATGTATAATCATGGTCGTGGTTGTTATAATCATGGTCGTGATCGTTATAATCATGGTTGTGGTTGTTATAATCAGCCTCGTGGTTGTTTTGATCATGGTCGTGGTTGTTATAATCATGGTCGTGGTTGTTATAATGAGACTCATGGTCGTTATAACTATGGTCGTGGTTATGATTATAGTCGTGGTTGTTGTAATCATAGTCGTGGTTGTCATGATCATAGTCGTTGTTGTTATAATCATGGTCGTGGTTGTTATAATCATAATCGTGGTTGTTATATTCGTGGTCGTGATTGTTATAATCATTTTCGTGATTGCTATAATCATAGTCGTGGTTGTTATAATCATGGTCGTGGTTGTTATAATCATGGTCGTTGTTGTTATATTCATGGTCGTGGTTGTTATGATCATAGTCGTGGTTGTTATGATCATAGTGGTGGTTGTTATAATATTGGTCGTGGCTGTTATAATCATGGTCATGGTTGTTATAATCATGGTCGTGGTTGTTATAATCATGGTCTTGGTTGTTATATTCATGGTCGTGATTGTTATAATCATGGTCGTGATTGCTATAATCATAGTCGTGGTTGTTATAATCATAGTCGTTTTTGTTATAATCATGATCCTGGTTGTTATAATCATAGTCGTGGTTGTTATAATCATGGTCGTGGTTGTTACAATCATGGTCGTGGTTGTTATAAATACGGTCGTGATTATTATAATCATGGTCTTGATTGGTTATAATCATAGTCGTGGTTGTTATAATCATGGTCGCGGTTGTTATAATCATGGTCGTGGTTGTTTATAATCAGTCGTGGTTGTTATAATCATGGTCGGTTGTTACAATTCATAGTCGTGGTTGTTATAACGTGGCCGTGGTTGTTATAACTGCGGTCCTGGTTGTTGGCAATCATGGTCATGTTTTGTTATAATCATGGTCCTGAAGAGTATAATCATGGCCCAGTTGTTATAATCATGGTCGTGATTGCTAAGTAATCATAGTCGTGGTTGTTATAACTGGCGGTCGTGGGTTTTATAATCATGGTCATGGTTGTTATAACTGCTATCCTGGTTGTTATAATCAGTGGTCGTGGCTGTTATAACTGGCGGTCGTGTTTGTTATAATCATGGTCGTGGTTGTTATAATCATGGTCGTGGCGGTTATAATCATGGTCCTGGTTGTTATATTCATGGTCGTGATTGTTATAATTATGGTCGTGATTGCTATAATCATAGTCGTGGTTGTTATAATCATGGTCGTGATTGTTATAATCATAGTCTTGATTGTTATAATTATAGTCGTGGTTGTTATAATCATGGTCCTGTTTGTTATAATCATGGTCATGGTTGTTATAATCATGGTCGTGGTTGTTATATTCATGGTCGTGGTTGTTATGATCATAGTCGTGGTTGTTATGATCATAGTCGTGGTTGATATAATATTGGTCGTGGCTGTTATAATCATGGTCATGGTTGATATAATCATGGTCGTGGTTGTTATAATCATGGTCTTGGTTGTTATATTCATGGTCGTGATTGTTATAATCATGGTCGTGATTGCTATAATCATAGTCGTGGTTGTTATAATCATAGTCTTTTTTGCTATAATCATGGTCCTGGTTTTTATAATCATAGTCGTGGTTGTTATAATCATGGTCGTGGTTATTATAATCATGGTCGTGGTTGTTGTAATCATGGTCATGGTTGTTATAATCATGATCGTGGTTGTTATAATCATGGTCGTGGTTGTTATAATCATGGTCGTGGTTTTTATAATCATAGAGTCGTCGTTGTTATAATCATGGTCATGGCTGTTATAATCATCGTCGTGGTTGTTATAATCATGGTCGTGGTTGTTATAATCATGGTCGTGGTTGTTATAATCATGGTCGTAGTTGCTATAATCATGGTCGTGGTTGTTATAATCATGGTCGTGGTTGCTATAATCATAGTCGTGGTTGTTATAATCATGGTCGTGGTTGTTATAATCATAGTCGTGGTTGTTATATTCATGGTCGCGGTTGTTATAATCCCGGTCCTGGTTGTTATAATCATGGTCATACTTGTTATAATCATAGTCCTGGTTGTTATAATCATGGTCCTGCTATAATCATGGTCGTACTGTTTGGCAATCATTGTCGTGGTTGTTATAATCATGGTCGGCTGTTATAATCATGGTCATGGTTATGTTATAATCATGGTCCCGGTTGTTATAACTCATGGTCGGCTGTTATAATCATGGCTTTGTTTGTTATAATCATGGTCGTGGTTGTTATAATCATGGTCGTGGCTGTTATAATCATGGTCCTGGTTGTTATATTCATGGTCGTGATTTTTATAATTATGGTCGTGATTGCTATAATCATAGTCGTGGTTGTTATAATCATGGTCATGGTTGTTATAATCATGGTCGTGGTTGTTATAATCATGGTCGTGGTTGTTATAATCATGGTTGTGGCTGTCATAATCATGGTCATGGTTGTTATAATCATGGTCCTGGTTGTTATAATCATGGTCCTAGTTGTTATATTCATGGTCGTGATTGTTATAATCATGGTCTTGATTGCTATAATCATAATCGTGGTTGTTATAATCATGGTCATGGATGTTATAATCATGGTCGTGGTTTTTATAATCATAGTCGTGGTTTGTTATAATCATGGTCATGGTTGTTATAATCATGGTCGTGGTTGTTATAATCATGGTCATGGTTGTTATAATCATGGTCCTGGTTGTTATAATCATGGTCTTGGTTGTTATATTCATGGTCGTGATTGTTATAATCATGGTCTTGATTGTTATAATCATAGTCGTGGTTGTTATAATCATGGTCCTGTTTGTTATAATCATGGTCATGGTTGTTATAATCATGGTCGTGGTTGTTATAATCATGGTCGTGGTTGTTAAAATCATGGTCCTGGTTGTTAAAATCATGGTCCTGGTTGTTATATTCATGGTCGTGATTGTTATAATCATGGTCGTGATTGCTATAATCATAGTCGTGGTTGTTATAATCATGGTCGTGGTTGTTGCAATCATGGTTGTGGTTGTTATAATCATGGTCGTGGTTGTTATAATCATGGTCGTGGCTGTTATAATCATGGTCATGGTTGTTATAATCATGGTCCTGGTTGTTATAATCATGGTCCTGGTTGTCATAATCATGGTCGTGGTTGATATAATCATGGTCGTGGTTGTTATAATCATGGTCGTGGTTGTTATAATCATAGTCGTGGTTGTTATAATCATGGTCATGGTTGTTATAATCATGGTCCTGGTTGTTATAATCATGGTCGTGGTTCATATAATCATGGTCGTGGTTGTTATATTCATGGTCGTGATTGTTATAATCATGGTCTTGATTGCAATAATCATAGTCGTGGTTGATATAATCATGGTCATGGTTGTTATAATCATGGTCGTGGTTGTTATAATCATATTTGTGGTTGTTATAATCATGGTCGTCGTTGTTATAATCATAGTCGTGGTTGTTATAATGTGGTCATGGTTGTTATAATCATGGTCCTGGTTGTTATAATCATGGTCATGTGTAGGGCCCGGATAGTTATGCATTTGCATATTTCATATGCAAATGCATATTTTGCGTGATTTCTATGATAAGTGCATATTACCTAGATAACTGCATATAAATGCATATTTTGGTAAAATATTCATCTGGCAGTATCTCTTTGTTGCCACTGAATGAGCACTCGTGGTACTGGGAGGTGAGGTGTGGTTAGGTGAAGTGAGGTGAGGTCACGTCGCTTTAATCTGTCGTTTCCACACCTGGTCATGACTCATTGGACTAGTGAGTTAGTCAGTCAGGAGCAGTGCTGCTGTGTGGAGCTACTCTCTTCTGCTGCTCGTGAAAATGCCGAAAGTACAAAGAAACCAAAATGAAGTGCTGAGATCATATGTAAAGGAATTTGATGCATTTACTACTGATGGAAGTGTACTGTTTTGTAAATATTGTGAAGCACCAGTGACAGCGAGCAAGAAATTTCAAGTCCAACAACACCTTAAAACAAGCAAGCACATCCGACTCGAAGCTGTTAAGTCCAATAGTGCACAAAAGGAGCAACAACTACTTCTTGCATGTTCCAGTAAGTCAGTCTATAATGTAAATACATGTTCATATATATTTTTTGCAGCACTTTCACATATATATGTTAAATACATTACGTATATTGCTTAATAAACATTAACATTAGTTTATATTAACTATTTTGTTTCCGTATAACCTGCATTCTTGGCTTTATAAGTGACATTTTTAGTGCATATAAATGCATATTTCCCCTGGTTTTTAGTGCATATTTGCATGCATATTTCATGGTTTTTTAGTGCATAACTATCCTGGCCCTAGTCATGTGTGTTATAATCATGGTCCTGGTTGTTATAATCATGGTCCTGGTTGTTATAATCATGGTCGTGATTGCTATAATCATAATCGTGGTTGGTATAATCATGGTCGTGGCTGTTATAATCATGGTCATGGTTGTTATAATCATGGTGCTGGTTGTTATAATCATGGTCCTGGTTGTTATATTCATGGTCGTGATTGTTATAATCATGGTCGTGATTGCTATAATCATAGTCTTGGTTGTTATAATCATGGTCGTGGTTGTTATAATCATGGTCGTGGTTGTTATAATCATGGTCGTGGTTGTTATAATAATGGTCGTGGCTGTTATAATCATGGTCATGGTTGTTATAATCATAGTCCTGGTTGTAATAATCATGGTCCTCGTTGCTATAATCATGGTCCTGGTTGTTATATTCATGGTCGTGATTGTTATAATCATGGTCGTGATTGCTATAATCATGGTCGTGGTAGATATATTCATGGTCGTGGTTGTTATAATCATGGTCGTGGTTTTTATAATCAGACTCGTGGTTGTTATAATCATGGTCGTGGTTGTTATAATCATGGTCGTGGTTGATATAATCATGGTCGTGGTTCATATAATCATGGTCGTGGTTGTTATAATCATGGTCGTGGTTGTTGTAATCAGACCCGTGGTTTTATGATCATGGTCGTGGTTGTTGTAATCATGGATGGTTGTTATAATTATGGTCGCGGTATTTATAATCATGGTCGTGGATGTTATAATCGTTTATCGTGATCGTTATAATCATGGTCGTGGTTGTTATAATCAGACCCGTGGTTGTTTTGATTCATGGTCGTGGTAAGTAGTTATAATCATGGCCGGTTATAATGAGACCTACGGTCAAGCTTGGCGAACTATGGCCGGTTATGATCATAGTCGGTTGTTGTAATCATAGTCGTGGTTGTCATGATCATAGTCGTTGTTGTTATAATCATGGTCGTGGTTGTTATAATCATAGTCGTGGTTGTTATATTCGTGGTCGTGATTGTTATAATCATTTTCGTGATTGCTATAATCATAGTCGTGGTTGTTATAATCATGGTCGTGGTTGTTATAATCATGGTCGTTGTTGTTATATTCATGGTCGTGGTTTTTATAATCATGGTCGTTGTTGTTATATTCATGGTCGTGGTTGTTATGATCATAGTCGTGGTTGTTATGATCATAGTCGTGGTTGTTGTTATAATATTGGTCGTGGCTGTTATAATCATGGTCATGGTTGTTATAATCATGGTCGTGGTTGTTATAATCATGGTCTAGGTTGTTATATTCATGGTCGTGATTGTTATAATCATGGTCGTGATTGCTATAATCATAGTCGTGGTTGTTATAATCATGGTCCTGGTTGTTATAATCATAGTCGTGGTTGTTATAATCATGGTCGTGGTTGTTATAATCATGGTCGTGGTTATAATCATGGTCTTGGTTGTTATAATCATAATCGTGGTTGTTTTAGTCATAGTCGCGTTCTTTATAATCATGGTCGTGGTTGTTATAATCATAGTCGTGGTCGTGATCATAGTCGTGGTTGTTATAATCATAGTCGTCGTTGTTTTTATCATGTACCTGGTGTGGTTGCTATAATCATAGTCGTGGTTGTTATAATCATGGTCGTGGTTGTTATAATCATGATCGTGGTTGTTATAATCATGGTTGTGTGTGTTATAATCATGGTCGTGGTTATGATCATAGTCGTGGTTGCTATAACCATTGTCGTGGATGTTATAATCATGGTCGCGGTTGTTATAATCATAGTTTTGGTTGTTATAATCATGGTCGGTTGTTATAATACTAGTCGTGGCTATATTATCATGGTCATGGTTGTTTATAACTCATGGTCCCCTGTTATTATAATCATGGTCGTGGTTGTTATAATCATGGTCGGTTGTTATAATCATGGTCCTGGTTGTTATAATCATGGTCCTGGTTGTTATAATCATGGTCGTGATTGCTATAATCATAGTCGTGGTTGTTATAATCATGGTCGTGGCTGTTATAATCGTGGTCATGGTTGTTATAATCATGGTCCTGGTTGTTATAATCATGGTCGTGGCTGTTATAATCATGGTTGTGTTTGTTATAATCATGGTCATGGTTGTAATAATCATGGTCGTGGTTGTTATAATCATGGTCATGGTTGTTATAATCATGGTTGTGGCTGTCATAATCATGGTCATGGTTGTTATAATCATGGTCCTGGTTGTTATATTCATGGTTGTGATTTTTATAATTATGGTCGTGATTGCTATAATCATAGTCGTGGTTGTTATAATCATGGTCATGGTTGTAATAATCATGGTCGTGGTTGTTATAATCATGGTCATGGTTGTTATAATCATGGTTGTGGCTGTCATAATCATGGTCATGGTTGTTATAATCATGGTCCTGGTTGTTATAATCATGGTCCTAGTTGTTATATTCATGGTCGTGATTGTTATAATCATGGTCTTGATTGCTATAATCATAGTCGTGGTTGTTATAATCATGGTCATGGTTGTTATAATCATGGTCGTGGTTGTTATAATCATAGTCGTGGTTTGTTATAATCATGGTCATGGTTGTTATAATCATGGTCGTGGTTGTTATAATCATGGTCATGGTTGTTATAATCATGGTCCTGGTTGTTATAATCATGGTCCTGGTTGTTATACTCATGGTCGTGATTGTTATAATCATGGTCTTGATTGTTATAATCATAGTCGTGGTTTTTATAATCATGGTCCTGTTTGTTATAATCATGGTCATGGTTGTTATAATCATGGTCGTGGTTGTTATAATCATGGTCGTGGCTGTTATAATCATGGTCATGGTTGTTATAACCATGGTCCTGGTTGTTATAATCATGGTTCTGGTTGTTATAATCATGGTCGTGGTTGTTATAATCATGGTCGGTTGTTGGCCAATCATGGTCGTGGTTGTTATAATCATGGTCGTGGCTGTTTATAATCATGGTCGTGGCTGTTATAATCATGGTCATGGTTGTTATAACCATGGTCCTGGTTGTTGGTAATCATGGTCCTGGTTGTTATAATCATGGTCGGTTGTTATAATCATAGTCGTGGTTGTTATAATCATGGTCGTGGTTGTTATAATCATAGTCGTGGTTGTTATAATCATGGTCATGGTTGTTATAATCATGGTCCTGGTTGTTATAATCATGGTCGTGGTTCATATAATCATGGTCGTGGTTGTTATATTCATGGTCGTGATTGTTATAATCATGGTCTTGATTGCAATAATCATAGTCGTGGTTGATATAATCATGGTCATGGTTGTTATAATCATGGTCGTGGTTGTTATAATCATATTTGTGGTTGTTATAATCATGGTCGTCGTTGTTATAATCATAGTCGTGGTTGTTATAATGTGGTCATGGTTGTTATAATCATGGTCCTGGTTGTTATAATCATGGTCATGTGTAGGGCCCGGATAGTTATGCATTTGCATATTTCATATGCAAATGCATATTTTGCGTGATTTCTATGATAAGTGCATATTACCTAGATAACTGCATATAAATGCATATTTTGGTAAAATATTCATCTGGCAGTATCTCTTTGTTGCCACTGAATGAGCACACGTGGTACTGGGAGGTGAGGTGAGGTGTGGTTAGGTGAAGTGAGGTGAGGTCACGTCGCTTAAATCTGTCGTTTCCACACCTGGTCATGACTCATTGGACTAGTGAGTTAGTCAGTCAGGAGCAGTGCTGCTGTGTGGAGCTACTCTCTTCTGCTGCTCGTGAAAATGCCGAAAGTACAAAGAAACCAAAATGAAGTGCTGAGATCATATGTAAAGGAATTTGATGCATTTACTACTGATGGAAGTGTACTGTTTTGTAAATATTGTGAAGCACCAGTGACAGCGAGCAAGAAATTTCAAGTCCAACAACACCTTAAAACAAGCAAGCACATCCGACTCGAAGCTGTTAAGTCCAATAGTGCACAAAAGGAGCAACAACTACTTCTTGCATGTTCCAGTAAGTCAGTCTATAATGTAAATACATGTTCATATATATTTTTTGCAGCACTTTCACATATATATGTTAAATACATTACGTATATTGCTTAATAAACATTAACATTAGTTTATATTAACTATTTTGTTTCCGTATAACCTGCATTCTTGGCTTTATAAGTGACATTTTTAGTGCATATAAATGCATATTTCCCCTGGTTTTTAGTGCATATTTGCATGCATATTTCATGGTTTTTTAGTGCATAACTATCCTGGCCCTAGTCATGTGTGTTATAATCATGGTCCTGGTTGTTATAATCATGGTCCTGGTTGTTATAATCATGGTCGTGATTGCTATAATCATAATCGTGGTTGGTATAATCATGGTCGTGGCTGTTATAATCATGGTCATGGTTGTTATAATCATGGTGCTGGTTGTTATAATCATGGTCCTGGTTGTTATATTCATGGTCGTGATTGTTATAATCATGGTCGTGATTGCTATAATCATAGTCTTGGTTGTTATAATCATGGTCGTGGTTGTTATAATCATGGTCGTGGTTGTTATAATCATGGTCGTGGTTGTTATAATAATGGTCGTGGCTGTTATAATCATGGTCATGGTTGTTATAATCATAGTCCTGGTTGTAATAATCATGGTCCTCGTTGCTATAATCATGGTCCTGGTTGTTATATTCATGGTCGTGATTGTTATAATCATGGTCGTGATTGCTATAATCATGGTCGTGGTAGATATATTCATGGTCGTGGTTGTTATAATCATGGTCGTGGTTTTTATAATCAGACTCGTGGTTGTTATAATCATGGTCGTGGTTGTTATAATCATGGTCGTGGTTGATATAATCATGGTCGTGGTTCATATAATCATGGTCGTGGTTGTTATAATCATGGTCGTGGTTGCTGTAATCAGACCTGTGGTTTTATGATCATGGTCGTGGGTTGTTGTAATCATGGATGTGGTTGTTATAATTATGGTCGTGGTATTTATAATCATGGTCGTGGATGTTATAATCATGGTCGTGATCGTTATAATCATGGTCGTGGTTGTTATAATCAGACTCGTGGTTGTTTTGATCATGGTCGTGGTAGTTATAATCATGGTCGTGGTTGTTATAATGAGACTCATGGTCGTTATAACTATGGTCGTGGTTATGATCATAGTCGTGGTTGTTGTAATCATAGTCGTGGTTGTCATGATCATAGTCGTTGTTGTTATAATCATGGTCGTGGTTGTTATAATCATAGTCGTGGTTGTTATATTCGTGGTCGTGATTGTTATAATCATTTTCGTGATTGCTATA
>NW_024753743.1:0-12010 GCF_018991925.1 Homarus americanus | reverse complement strand
GCTGTCCCCGCGTCCAGAATCCTCGAGCACTGACGTCCACACGGGCTTCGTTAGATGTGTTTGAAGTCCTGTGCTGGAGGATCTCGCCATCCAGTGGAAGGAGGGTCGGTTCTACCATGACGTCCCGGCAGGTTTCCTTCAACATATTTGCTGTGAGATCCCTTACCTCGTCATGCCTCATGCATATGAAGCCCCCCTTCTTGCAAACCATGGCGTGATCGCCATCATAGGAATAGCCACACACGCATTGGGAGGGCAAACCATCTACTGGCCAACCGTACCTTAGAGCAATGGCATCTGTAAATTCTTGTTTGTTAAGGCTGAAACCATTTGCCCTTATCGGTAACGTAGTTAACCAGTTCGAGGCGCCCACCTCCTGCGCTATAGCTACTTTTTTTGTCAGATTTTCTGGAACCTGCAGCAATAGTTGCTGCAACATGTCATTTTGGCGGTTCTGCCGATCTGTTGTAATGGATCTACGGATCTTATTGACTTCGCTGGTGTCCACTTCCCCTGTTGCATTCTGGGCTATTATGTGGTCAGTGAGGGCTGCCGTGAGCTTAAGTGAATTTTGATGTTCAGAGTCAGCAATCTCCTCTGGATTAGTTAGTCCCATCCCTCCCAGTCTTGGTGGAAGTGCAAGAAGTGTTCTTTCTACTGGGGTTAAGTCGTGGTGTTTCACTAGTTTTGGAATGAACTTGACACTGATTGCTTCTTCCAAAGGGTGGAGGAGGGGTCGGATCTCAGGGATGGTACGCATCAGGTAGTTCCAACGATGCTTGACTCCATGTGTGAATGCTGCAAAGGCCGCATGTGGCTCTGTGTTAGCAATCTCCGATAGAGCATGGATTTCGCTAACCCACTCGTTCACCTTTCCCCCTACGTACTGGGTCTTGAAGTCCGGTGAAAGCAATTATATCATATGTTCTTGGCCGTCCTGTTATTTTGATCACCGCTTAGGAAACTCTCCACATTTGACTGTGCTCAGAGACCGCTTCACGATTATGAAGGATTTACAAGTGTTTGGCACTATCGTGGACCTCATGTTACCAGGTCCCACCCCACTTTTGATGTCTCCACTTTTCCTCTGCCTTGTGAGGCCATCAGCATAGTACTTGTTTGACCTCAGTTGCTCTATACTTTATTTCTGTTGAGCACTGATAGGCTTCCACGGCTACATTGCCATTGCAACGGAATTCTTGTAAGTACCCTTCTGTCGACTGTAGGATGGTATCACCGTAGAGCCTTGCTGTTGTAGAGGTCTGCTGATTCTATAATAATTCTTTCAACATACATCGCAAAGCTAGGACACTTGATCTTGATGTTGTGCAGTGCAGCCTTGCGGTTAAGTATGTTGAATGCGTTTGAAGCATCCACCAGAAGAACGGCCTCACAATCACGCTGCTCAAATATCAATCTCATGGCGTGAATGGCCGCCTCCCCACCAGCCTGGTGGCCAGCACACACTTGTAGGTTCCTGCTGCTGCCCTGACATCATCCTTTACCACCTCCATTATACACTTTCCGATGATCCGCCTCAGCACTTCCCCCACCCCTATAGGTCTACATCCTGGTTTCTTTTCCAGAGGAATAAGGCGGCAGGCCGTCAGGGCCTGGAGGTGATGGCAGCAAGAGGATGCAAGCTTTCTTGCAAGGGTGGCAATGGCAATGCAGAGTTCGCTTGCTACAGGGCCAAACTTGTTAGTGCTGAGGATGACTCTCCAACCGTTTGCATCCAGACCTGAAGGGCCGGCTCCTCCTCGAGTCTTCAGTGCCTTTTTCCACACCATCTCCTGTTATTTTCTCGAACAGGACAACATTTGGTGGGATATAGTCACCCTGGAGCCTGATGCCTTCATCTTCACTTGTAGGGGGATGTTTCTCTTTCAATAGTTTTAATGTCGCCCTGTTTATTGGCATCACTCCACCGGAGGATTCATGTGTTAGAGATCTTACCGCGAGAGACACTTTTCCCACACGCATTTTGTTTCCAAATTTTCTTGCCACGTCATCGGTGTTTTGCTTTCCGTCACCCGTAGATTTTAGTCTCTCCTGCAGTGTTCTTGCTTCACACAGGAGATCATCTAGGGCCCCAGTCTGCCACATTGTCAATCTTCTCTTCATTGCTGCCACATTTTCTTTGTGCTTAGCCTTTGTGTGTGTCCTCTGACAAAATAGATGTGGTATTATTGCCAGTATTTGAAGAGCTAGGGGGGCGAGGAAGCGGTCCTGAGTGTAATCAGTCATGAAGCGAGTCATCTCCTGAATCATTTCTTTGGTGGCCGCACACTTGGGTGGTTCAAATAAGTTAGCGGGCGACCACTTGACAATTTCTGAGTAGGTTTCTTTGACCCATACGCCGGCATTTTCCATCGACATGCCATTCCACTGAGGCGGCTGTCTCTCATTCACCTCGTGGACATCTGCTGCTATTGGTTCAGCGTTAATTCGTACTACAATTTCAGGTTGAGTAGATTCACTGCTATCATTTAGGATATCATCTGGTGGCTGGGTCCCGGCGATATCCACTGTGGCCTCCTGTGTCGGCTCCCTGCCATAAGGGTTGTGCCAATTGTTTCCCTTTCTGCAAGCCACACATGGTCGGTTGTTTCTCGCACAAACACAGCTAGTGCATTTTTGGTACTGGCTAGCACAGACACAACAATGTCTGTCACCCGGCAGAGTGTTCTGCATCTTGGGCGGCAGTTACGTCCGCCTCCGAACATCTGCTTTGGTCCCAGGCACAAGATTAAACTAGTTCTTATGAGGGAAGGGCGGAGAGGTGACAGGCTGGACTGGTGTGTCCAGGTAGTAGGGGCATACGTGCGCGCGTGGGTGTGTAGGTTACCCCCCCTAATAGCGACCATCCATACATCAGAATGATACACTATGGACGAGAGTTTGTCACACCAGGCACTAGTTTATATTTCCTTGGCACAAATAACCACTATTTATATGGTCTCACTGGTGTAATATCAGTTATGTATACTCACTAGGTTCGTCGAGACCCTACATTAAGAGTCCGTTACTATGGTGGTGGGGGGGTGGGGGCGACCGCATGGGCAGCACTCTCGGCCCCATAGGGGCGATAGTCTCGGGACCACCCCTGTCACAGTAGGCCTAACGACACTGACCTTGGCGCCGAGCCTTCTCATTATCCTACCACTGACCCAGCACAGGTCACCACTCACTTGGTGAACGCCGGTGAACACACGGAATATTTACAATTTATGCCGTAAGGGATGAGAAGAAACCTTGGGTGGCAATGCTTAGGGTGACATCCGATATTCACGGACACATTGTCAAATTCCCGCTCCCACACAACGAGTATGTCCCCACCAATAACACTTTAGATCAGGAGGGACGGTCCACGACACTACTACTACTACTACTACTACTACTACTACTACTACTACTACTACTACTACTACTACTACTACTACTACTACTACTACTACTACTACTACTACTACTACTACTACTACTACTACTACTACTACTACTACTACTACTACTACCCCAATAGCCACACCTTCGCCACCATTTATTTACCTTAATATTAACTATCCTAATACATAAGCAACTATCCTATCTGTGTTAAATTAGTTGAGCCGCAGATCGATGCGGCATTCGGTGACTGTAGCCTCATAGTCGATATCTGCAGCAGTTGACGGAGTAGGGGCAGAAGCTCTCGTTCCCCTGAGGCAGAGCAAAGCCGACCGAAGGAGAGAGAAGGACAGTCGACATCTCATCCAGGCTGTGACATAACTTCTGGGCTGCTGCTTCTGTTCGGAGATCAGCTCCGCGAGTCTGGCGTAGAAACATCTTGCGCTTGGGCCCATCCCACCAGAAGTTGTGAACACTAGCGGAGTGAAGCTGCCTTGATCGACATTTTGAATTCTCTCCCCATATGCCCTTCTCTTGTCGTTCTCGTTCCTCCTATGTGCAGCATCGAGAGCTAGGTTACGGTGACAAACGGCCATGGGATCAAAAATCCTGATGTCGAAGAAGGCTCGCTGTCCCCGCGTCCAGAATCCTCGAGCACTGACGTCCACACGGGCTTCGTTAGATGTGTTTGAAGTCCTGTGTTGGAAGATCTCGCCATCCAGTGGAAGGAGGGTCGGTTCTACCATGACGTCCCGGCAGGTTTCCTTCAACATATTTGCTGTGAGATCCCTTACCTCGTCATGCCTCATGCATATGAAGCCCCCCTTCTTGCAAACCATGGCGTGATCGCCATCATAGGAATAGCCACACACGCATTGGGAGGGCAAACCATCTACTGGCCAACCGTACCTTAGAGCAATGGCATCTGTAAATTCTTGTTTGTTAAGGCTGAAACCATTTGCCCTTATCGGTAACGTAGTTAACCAGTTCGAGGCGCCCACCTCCTGCGCTATAGCTACTTTTTTTGTCAGATTTTCTGGAACCTGCAGCAATAATTGCTGCAACATGTCATTTTGGCAGTGCTGCCGATCTGTTGTAATGGATCTACGGATCTTATTAACTTCGCTGGTGTCCACTTCCCCTGTTGCATTCTGGGCTATTATGTGGTCAGTGAGGGCTGCCGTGAGCTTAAGTGAATTTTGATGTTCAGAGTCAGCAATCTCCTCTGGATTAGTTAGTCCCATCCCTCCCAGTCTTGGTGGAAGTGCAAGAAGTGTTCTTTCTACTGGGGTTAAGTCGTGGTGTTTCACTAGTTTGGGAATGAACTTGACACTGATTGCTTCTTCCAAAGGGTGGAGGAGGGGTCGGATCTCAGGGATGGTACGCATCAGGTAGTTCCAACGATGCTTGACTCCATGTGTGAATGCTGCAAAGGCCGCATGTGGCTCTGTGTTAGCAATCTCCGATAGAGCATGGATTTCGCTAACCCACTCGTTCACCTTTCCCCCTACGTACTGGGTCTTGAAGTCCGTAGTGCCAATTACTGCGCCTAGATGTCTTTGGCCGTCCTTAGTTATTTTGACCTCACTTTCGCCGAAAACCTCCACAGCCCGATCATAATGATCTGGCTTCACGATGAGGAAGGATTTGCTGGCGTTTGGGTGGTACCCTATTTGTGGACCTCGCGATGTTACCAGGTCCCACCACTTTTTGATGTCCTCCACTTTTCCTGCTCCTGTGAGGTCATCAGCATATGCCACTTGTTTGACCCCAGTTGTTTCATACTTTATTTCTTGTTGGAGCACTGATAGGCCTATTGCATACATTGCCATTGCAACGGGGTCTCCCTGTGTTGTTCCTTCGGTCGACTGTAGGATGGTATCACCTCGTAGAGCCTTGTTGTTTACTACGTAGAGGTCTGAAGGATTCCTATACGAATTTTCAACATACATCGCAAAGCTAGGACACTTGATCTTGATGTTGTGCAGTGCCGCCTTGCGGTTAAGTATGTTGAATGCGTTTGAAGCATCCACCAGGAGAACGGCCTCACAATCACGCTGCTCAAATATCAATCTCATGGCGTGAATGGCCGCCTCCCCACCAGCCTGGTGGCCAGCACACACTTGTAGGTTCCCTGCTGCTGCCCTGACATCATCCTTTACCACCTCCATTATACACTTTCCGATGATCCGCCTCAGCACTTCCCCCACCCCTATAGGTCTACATCCTGGTTTCTTTTCCAGAGGAATAAGGCGGCAGGCCGTCAGAGCCTGGAGGTGATGGCAGCAAGAGGATGCAAGCTTTCTTGCAAGGGCGGCAATGGCAGTGCAGAGATCGCTTGCTACAGGGCCAAACTTGTTTGTGCTGAGGATGACTCTCCAACCGTTTGCATCCAGACCTGAAGGGCCGGCTCCGCCTCGAGTCTTCAGTGCCTTTTTCCACACCATCTCTCCTGTTATTTTCTCGAACAGGACAGCGTTTGGTGGGATATAAGCACCCTGGAGCCTGATGCCTTCATCTTCGCTTGCAGGGGGATGTTTCTCTTTCAATAGTTTTAATGTCGCTCTGTTTATTGGCATCACTCCACCGGAGGATTCATGTGTGGGAGATCTTACCGCGAGAGACACTTTTCCCACACGCATTTTGTTTCCAAATTTTCTTGCCACGTCATCGGTGTTTTGCTTTCCGTCACCCGTAGATTTTAGTCTCTCCTGCAGTGTTCTTGCTTCACATAGGAGATCATCTAGGGCCCCAGTCTGCCACATTGTCAACCTTCTCTTCATTGCTGCCACATTTTCTTTGTGCTTAGCCTTTGTGTGTGTCCTCTGACAAAATAGATGTGGTATTATTGCCAGTATTTGAAGAGCTAGGGGGGCGAGGAAGCGGTCCTGAGTGTAATCAGTCATGAAGTGAGTCATCTCCCGAATCATTTCTTTGGTGGCCGCACAATTGGGTGGTTCAAATAAGTTAGCGGGCGACCACTTGACAATTTCTGAGTAGGTTTCTTTGACCCATACGCCTGCATTTTCCATCGACATGCCATTCCACTGAGGCGGCTGTCTCTCATTCTCTTCGTGGACACCTGCTACTGAGGGAGCAGCATTTATTAGTACTACATTATCGGGTTGAGTAGACTCACTGCTATCATTTCGGATATCATCGGGTAGTTGGGTCCCGGCGATATCCACTGTGGCCGCCTGTGTCGGCTCCCGGCGACGTGGGTTCCGACACTGGTCTAGCTTCCTGCAATTCACACATGGTCGGTTATTTCTCGCACAAACACAATTTGTGCAGTTTTGGTTCGGGCTAGCACAGACGCAGCAAGGAATGTTACCAGGCATAGTGACCAGCACCTTGGGCGACGGTAACGTCCGCCTCCGGACATCTGATTTAGTCCCAGGCACAAGATTATACTGGTTCTTATGAGGGAAGGGCGGAGAGGTGACGGGCTGGACTGGTGTGTCCAGGTAGTAGGGGCATACGTGCGCGCGTGGGTGTGTAGGTTACCCCCCCTAATAGCGACCATCCATACATCAGAATGATACACTATGGACAAGAGTTTGTCACACCAGGCACTAGTTTATATTTCCTTGGCACAAATAACCACTATTTATATGGTCTCACTGGTGTAATATCAGTTATGTATACTCACTAGGTTCGTCAGACCCACCATTAGAGTCCGTTACTATGGTGCGGTGGGGGGGGTGGGGGCGACCTGGGCGGCACTCTCGGCCCATAGGGGCGATAGTCTGGGACCACCCTGTCACAGTAGGCCTAACGACACTGACGGCGTCCGAGCCTTCTCATTGTCCTACCACTGTTGCTGAGTCTCACCACTCCTTGGTGAACTACTACTACTACTACTACTACTACTACTACTACTACTACTACTACTACTACTACTACTACTACTACTACTACTACTACTACTACTACTACTACTACTACTACTTTTTAGCCTCATAGTCGATATCTGCAGCAGTTGACGGAGTAGGGGCAGAAGCTCTCGTTCCCCTGAGGCAGAGCAAAGCCGACCGAAGGAGAGAGAAGGACAGTCGACATCTCATCCAGGCTGTGACATAACTTCTAGGCTGCTGCTTCTGTTCGGAGATCAGCTCCGCGAGTCTGGCGTAGAAACATCTTGCGCTTGGGCCCATCCCACCAGAGGTTGTGAACACTAGCGGAGTGAAGCTGCCTTGATCGACATTTTGAATTCTCTCCCCATATGCCCTTCTCTTGTCGTTCTCGTTCCTCCTATGTGCAGCATCGAGAGCTAGGTTACGGTGACAAACGGCCATGGGATCAAAAATCCTGATGTCGAAGAAGGCTCGCTGTCCCCGCGTCCAGAATCCTCGAGCACTGACGTCCACACGGGCTTCGTTAGATGTGTTTGAAGTCCTGTGTTGGAGGATCTCGCCATCCAGTGGAAGGAGGGTCGGTTCTACCATGACGTCCCGGCAGGTTTCCTTCAACATATTTGCTGTGAGATCCCTTACCTCGTCATGCCTCATGCATATGAAGCCCCCCTTCTTGCAAACCATGGCGTGATCGCCATCATAGGAATAGCCACACACGCATTGGGAGGGCAAACCATCTACTGGCCAACCGTACCTTAGAGCAATGGCATCTGTAAATTCTTGTTTGTTAAGGCTGAAACCATTTGCCCTTATCGGTAACGTAGTTAACCAGTTCGAGGCGCCCACCTCCTGCGCTATAGCTACTTTTTTTGTCAAATTTTCTGGAACCTGCAGCAATAGTTGGTGCAACATGTCATTTTGGCAGTGCTGCCGATCTGTTGTAATGGATCTACGGATCTTATTAACTTCGCTGGTGTCCACTTCCCCTGTTGCATTCTGGGCTATTATGTGGTCAGTGAGGGCTGCCGTGAGCTTAAGTGAATTTTGATGTTCAGAGTCAGCAATCTCCTCTGGATTAGTTAGTCCCATCCCTCCCAGTCTTGGTGGAAGTGCAAGAAGTGTTCTTTCTACTGGGGTTAAGTCGTGGTGTTTCACTAGTTTGGGAATGAACTTGACACTGATTGCTTCTTCCAAAGGGTGGAGGAGGGGTCGGATCTCAGGGATGGTACGCATCAGGTAGTTCCAACGATGCTTGACTCCATGTGTGAATGCTGCAAAGGCCGCATGTGGCTCTGTGTTAGCAATCTCCGATAGAGCATGGATTTCGCTAACCCACTCGTTCACCTTTCCCCCTACGTACTGGGTCTTGAAGTCCGTAGTGCCAATTACTGCGCCTAGATGTCTTTGGCCGTCCTTAGTTATTTTGACCTCACTTTCGCCGAAAACCTCCACAGCCCGATCTTAATGATCTGGCTTCACGATGAGGAAGGATTTGCTGGCGTTTGGGTGGTACCCTATTTGTGGACCTCGCGATGTTACCAGGTCCCACCACTTTTTGATGTCCTCCACTTTTCCTGCTCCTGTGAGGTCATCAGCATATGCCACTTGTTTGACCCCAGTTGTTTCATACTTTATTTCTTGTTGGAGCACTGATAGGCCTATTGCATACATTGCCATTGCAACGGGGTCTCCCTGTGTTGTTCCCTCGGTCGACTGTAGGATGGTATCACCTCGTAGAGCCTTGTTGTTTACTACGTAGAGGTCTGAAGGATTCCTATACGAATTTTCAACATACATCGCAAAGCTAGGACACTTGATCTTGATGTTGTGCAGTGCCGCCTTGCGGTTAAGTATGTTGAATGCGTTTGAAGCATCCACCAGGAGAACGGCCTCACAATCACGCTGCTCAAATATCAATCTCATGGCGTGAATGGCCGCCTCCCCACCAGCCTGGTGGCCAGCACACACTTGTAGGTTCCCTGCTGCTGCCCTGACATCATCCTTTACCACCTCCATTATACACTTTCCGATGATCCGCCTCAGCACTTCCCCCACCCCTATAGGTCTACATCCTGGTTTCTTTTCCAGAGGAATAAGGCGGCAGGCCGTCAGGGCCTGGAGGTGATGGCAGCAAGAGGATGCAAGCTTTCTTGCAAGGGTGGCAATGGCAGTGCAGAGATCGCTTGCTACAGGGCCAAACTTGTTTGTGCTGAGGATGACTCTCCAACCGTTTGCATCCAGACCTGAAGGGCCGGCTCCTCCTCGAGTCTTCAGTGCCTTTTTCCACACCATCTCTCCTGTTATTTTCTCGAACAGGACAGCGTTTGGTGGGATATAAGCACCCTGGAGCCTGATGCCTTCATCTTCGCTTGCAGGGGGATGTTTCTCTTTCAATAGTTTTAATGTCGCTCTGTTTATTGGCATCACTCCACCGGAGGATTCATGTGTGAGAGATCTTACCGCGAGAGACACTTTTCCCACACGCATTTTGTTTCCAAATTGTCTTGCCACGTCATCGGTGTTTTGCTTTCCGTCACCCGTAGATTTTAGTCTCTCCTGCAGTGTTCTTGCTTCACATAGGAGATCATCTAGGGCCCCAGTCCGCCACATTGTCAATCTTCTCTTCATTGCTGCCACATTTTCTATGTGCTTAGCCTTTGTGTGTGTCCTCTGACAAAATAGATGTGGTATTATTGCCAGTATTTGAAGAGCTAGGGGGGCGAGGGAGCGGTCCTGAGTGTAATCAGTCATGAAGCAAGTCATCTCCCGAATCATTTCTTTGGTGGTCGCACACTTGGGTGGTTCAAATAAGTTAGCGGGCGACCACTTGACAATTTCTGAGTAGGTTTCTTTGACCCATACGCCTGCATTTTCCATCGACATGCCATTCCACTGAGGCGGCTGTCTCTCATTCTCCTCGTGGACACCTGCTACTGAGGGAGCAGCATTTATCAGTACTACATTATCGGGTTGAGTAGACTCACTGCTATAATTTCGGATATTATCGGGTAGTTGGGTCCCGGCGATATCCACTGTGGCCGCCTGTGTCGGCTCCCTGCGACGTGGGTTCCGACACTGGTCTAGCTTCCTGCAATCCAAGCATGGTCGGTTGTTTCTCGCGCAAACACAATTTGTGCAGTTTTGGTTCGGGCTAGCACAGACGCAGCAAGGAATGTTACCAGGCATAGTGACCAGCACCTTGGGCGACGGTAACGTCCGCCTCCGGACATCTGATTTAGTCCCAGGCACAAGATTATACTGGTTCTTATGAGGGAAGGGCGGAGAGGTGACAGGCTGGACTGCTGTGTCCAGGTAGTAGGGTGCGTATGTGCGCGCGTGGGTGTGTAGGCTACCCCCCCTAATAGCGACCATCCATACATCAGAATGATACACTATGGACAAGAGTTTGTCACACCAGGCACTAGATTATATTTCCTTGGCACAAATAACCACTATTTATATGGTCTCACTGGTGTAATATCAGTTATGTATACTCACTAGGTTCGTCGAGACCCTACATTAAGAGACCGTTACTATGGTGGAGGGGGGGTGGGGGCGACCGCATGGGCAGCACTCTCGGCCCCATAGGGGCGATAGTCTCGGGACCACCCCTGTCACAGTAGGCCTAACGACACTGACCTTGGCGCCGAGCCTTCTCATTATCCTACCACTGACCCAGCACAGGTCACCACTCACTTGGTGAACGCCGGTGAACACACGGAATATTTACAATTTATGCCGTAAGGGATGAGGAGAAACCTTGGGTGGCTACTACTACTACTACTACTACTACTACTACTACGTGGCCTCCAGCCTCCCCCAATAGCCACACCTTCGCCACCATTTATTTACCTTAATATTAAATATCCTAATACATAAGCAACTATCCTATCTGTGTTAAATTAGTTGAGCCGCAGATCGATGCGGCATTCGGTGACTGTAGCCTCATAGTCGATATCTGCAGCAGTTGACGGAGTAGGGGCAGAAGCTCTCGTTCCCCTGAGGCAGAGCAAAGCCGACCGAAGGAGAGAGAAGGACAGTCGACATCTCATCCAGGCTGTGACATAACTTCTGGGCTGCTGCTTCTGTTCGGAGATCAGCTCCGCGAGTCTGGCGTAGAAACATCTTGCGCTTGGGCCCATCCCACCAGAGGTTGTGAACACTAGCGGAGTGAAGCTGCCTTGATCGACATTTTGAATTCTCTCCCCATATGCCCTTCTCTTGTCGTTCTCGTTCCTCCTATGTGCAGCATCGAGAGCTAGGTTACGGTGACAAACGGCCATGGGATCCAAAATCCTGATGTCGAAGAAGGCTCGCTGTCCCCGCGTCCAGAATCCTCGAGCACTGACGTCCACACGGGCTTCGTTAGATGTGTTTGAAGTCCTGTGTTGGAAGATCTCGCCATCCAATGGAACGAGAACGACAAGAGAAGGGCATATGGGGAGAGAATTCAAAATGTCGATCAAGGCAGCTTCACTCCGCTAGTGTTCACAACCTCTGGTGGGATGGGCCCAAGCGCAAGATGTTTCTACGCCAGACTCACGGAGCTGATCTCCGAACAGAAGCAGCAGCCCAGAAGTTATGTCACAGCCTGGATGAGATGTCGACTGTCCTTCTCTCTCCTTCGGTCGGCTTTGCTCTGCCTCAGGGGAACGAGAGCTTCTGCCCCTACTCCATCAACTGCTGCAGATATCGACTATGAGGCTACAGTCACCGAATGCCGCATCGATCTGCGGCTCAACTAATTTAACACAGATAGGATAGTT
>NW_024753742.1:0-11730 GCF_018991925.1 Homarus americanus | reverse complement strand
AGTTACGTATTGTTTGTGTTATACTGACCAAGGGGTTTTTGTTTTCCTAGATCAGGGACTTTGGATATACTCCATCAGGGACTTTGATGGCGTTCATTAGGGCCTTTGCGATTTGACCAGGGCACTTTTTTGTTATACTTCGGATCAGGAGTGCTTTGTTACACTCAATCGGGGCCTTGTTATACTCAATCAGCCTTGGTTATACTTATGACCAGGGACTTTTGTTATTCGATAAGGGACTTTGTTATACTTTGGATCAGGGGACTTTTGGTTATACCTTGGATCACGGGACTCAAAGTGAGTACTTCCGGATCAGGGGGCTTTTGTTTTGCTCTGACTAGGGACTCAGATACATACTCCATCAGGGACCTTTGTTATGCTCCATTAGGGGCCTTTTGTTATACTCGACAAGGGGACTTTTGTTATACTCGGATCAGAGGACTTTTGTTATACTTGATCAGGGATCTTTGTATTATTCTCGATCAGGGGGTTTGTTATGCTCGACCAGCCTTTGTTATGCTCGATAAGGACTTTTGTTATATCTGGATCAGAGGACTTTGTTCTTTCCGATCAGGGCCTGGGTTATACTCGGACCAGGGGACTTTGTTATACTCGACCAGGGGACTTTTGTTATACTCGGACCTTTCAGGAATTTGTTAAACTCGATCAGGGGAATTTGCGGTTACTCGACCAGGGACTTCGTTATACTCGATATGATTCTTGTTATACCCGATGAGGGGCCTTTGTTATACTCGGAATAGGGACTTTGTTATAATTTGGATCAAGGGCCTTTGTTATACTCGATCAGGAGGACTTTGTTATACCTCGATTAGGGACTTTGTTATACTTGAGGGACTTGGTTATACCCGGACCAGGTGCTTTTTTGTGCTCGGACCAGGGACTTTTGTTATACTTGGATCAGGGGACATTACTATACTTGGAACAGGAACTTGTTATTATACACGATCAGGGGATATGTTTTTACTCGATCAGGATGTATTATACCTGATTAGGGACTTTTGCTATACTCGATCAGGATGTTTTTGTTATAATCACGGGGGCCTTTTGTTATACTCGCTGATTAGGTTTTTATACCTGATCATGGACTTTGTTATACTGGATCAGGGGCTTTTGATTATATCGACCAGCTGAATTTGTTATACTCCATTAGGGTCTTTGTTATATCTCCATTAGGTTTTTGTATATATACGATCAGGGGACTTTGCTTATACTCGATCAGGGGACTTTGTTATACTTGATCAGGAGACTTCAATATTCAGATCAGGGGGCTTTATGAGACTTTGATGAGGGGCCTTTTGTTATGCTCTTGATAAGGACTTTTGTTTATACTTGGATCCGGGACTTTTGTTATACTCGATGATTGGACTTGAAAGCGTATAATCGATTAGGGATTCTGGTTATACTGGACCAGGGTCTTGGTTATGCTCTTTTGACCAGTGGCGTTTCTTGGTTATAATTTTTTCGATTAGGGGGACTTTGTTATATTCGATTAGGGGACTTTGTTACACTCTTGATGATTGGACTTTGTTTATACCCTTGATTAGGGGCCTCGGTTATACTGGATCAGGGACTTTGATATACTCTGATCAGTGGGCTTTATGAGATCTTTAATTTCAGGGGCCTGAAAAGAGGCCCGGATCAGGGACTCCCGGTTATACTCGATCAGGGGCCTTTTTGTTATACTATATATGGTTTTTTGTTAAACTCGAACCAGGGAATTTTGTTATACTGGGGATCATAATCTGCTGAGTACTGCTGGATCAGCCTTTATTATGCCTCGACCAGTGCCTTTATTGATATACCTGACTGGCTGACCCCGTTATACTTGATTGAGGGCTTTTGCTATACCTGACCGAGGTGCTTGTTATGCTCTCGACCAGTGGCCTTTGTTGTTATACTCGATCAGGTTTCTGGTTATATTCTGATTAGGGACTTTTGTTGTTTCCGGCCAGGTGCCTTTTTTATGGCTTCAACCAGGGGACTTTTGTTATATAATTTTAACTAATGGACTTTGTTTTACCTGGACCAGGAGGACTTTTTGTTATACTTGATTGGGACTTTGTAATATTCGGATCAGGGAGGCTTTATATACTCTGACCAGGGCCTTGTTATGCTCGATAAGAGAACTTTGTTATACTTGATGAGGGCCTTTGGTTATACTCGGATCAGGTGAATTTGTTATACTCGATCAGAGGACTTTTGTTATACGGATCAGGGACTTTGTATTATTCGATCAGGGGGGCTTTTGGTTATGTTCCGGACCAGGGCCTTTGTTATGCCTGATGGGCGACTTATACTCGGATCAGGAGGCTTATACTAAACCGGGGGCCTTTTATATAATTTTTAATCAGGGCCTTTGGTTATACTCGACCAGGGACTTTGTTTAGTTCTGTTATAATTTCGATCACGTGATTTGTAAGCATAATCTTTTTATCAGGGGCTTTTGTGTTCTCGATCAGGGGACTTTTATATACTCTGATCAGACTTTGTTATACTTGGATCAGGGACTTTGTATTATTCGGGATGAGGGGGGGGCTTTGTTATGCTCGACCAGGGGCTTTTGTTATGCTTCTGGATAAGGGACTTGTTATACTCGATCAGGAGGCTTTCTTATATCAAAACCGGGGGCCTTTTTGTTATGGATTTAATCAGGGGCCTTGGTTATACTCTGGACCAGGATCCTTGGTGAGTAATTTTGATAAGGGACTTCTTGTTTATATCGACCAGGGACTTTTTGGTTATACTCGATCACGGGATTTGTGTTATACTCGATCAGGGGGTTGGCTTTGTGTTCCTGACTTAGGGGACTTTATGAGATTTCCATCAGGACATTGTTATGCCCATTAGGGCCTTTGTTATACTCGACAAGGGGACTTTGTTATACTCGATCAGGGACTTTGTTACACTTGATCAGGACTTGCACATTTGGGATCAGGGGGTTGTTATACTCGACCAGACTTTGTTATACTCGATCACGGGATTGTGCGAGGTACTTCCGGATCAGGGGCTTTAGTTTCGATCAGACTTTGTTATACTCCATCAGGGAGCATTGTTAGTTCTCTGGCGAGGGCCTTGTTATACCTGACAGGATCTTGGCGATACTCGATCAGGGACTTGTTACACTTCTGGATCAGGGACTCTTTGTATTATTTGGATAAGGGGGGTCGTTTTGCTCGACCAGGGCCTTTGTTATGCTCGATAAGTGACTTGTTATATTCGGGATCATGGACTTTTCTTCTTCTCGGATCAGGGGCATTGGTTATTCTCGACTAGGACTCTTTGTTATACTCGACCAGGGTACTTTGTTATACTTCCGGACCAGGGACTTTGTTGATACTCAATCAGGGAATTGGTAATACTGGACCAGGGACTTTGCGTTATACTTTAGATAAGGCGACCCTTTGAAAGTATACTCTCGATGAGGGTCTTTGTTATACTCACAAACAGGGGACTTTGTTGTTATACTTGATCAAGGGCCTTTTGTTATACTCGCCAGATCACCAGAGGACTTTGTTATACACTGATTATTGACTTTGTTATACTTGGATTAGGGACTTTTTTATACTCGACCAGGGTGCTTGTTGTGCTCTGATCAGGACTTTTGTTATACTTGGATCAGGGACTTTGTTATGCTCGATCAGGGGATTTTGTTTTACTCGATCAGGGGATATATACTGATCAGGGATGTTTGTATACCTGTGTTATGGGACTTTGCTATACTCGGATTTTGTAGATGTTTTGTTATACTTCAATCAGCTTTGTTATACTCAGATTTTGGTCTTGTTACTCTGATCGGGGACTTTGGTTATACTCGGTTGTGTGGCTTTGTTTATATCGATCAGGGGACTTGTTATACTCATCAGGGTCTTTTTTTATATTTCGACTAGGGGATCTTGTTATAATTTTTGCTAGGGACTTGTTATACTCGATTAGGGACTTTGTTATTTCGGATTAGTGGCTTGTTATATTTGATCAGGGGGTTTGTTATACTTGGATGAGGGGATCTTTGTTATACTCGTTTATGTCCTTTGGTTATATTCGGGTCAGGGATCTTTGTTATAATTTGATCAGGTTACTTTTTGGGCTTTTTCTCGGATCAGGACTTTGTTATACCTGACAGGGGACTTTAAAGCACTTGATGATTGGACTTTGTTATACTCTGGATTAGGGGACTTGATGATACCGGACCAGGTTCCTTGTTATGCTCGACCAGTGGCGTTTGTTATCATCGATCAGGGACTTGTTATATTCGATTAGGGGACTTTAGTTATACTCGATGAGGGTGATTTTGTTATATCGGATCATGGGCCTTTCTATACTCGGGATCAGGGGACTTTGCGACCCGGATTAGGGGCCTTTGCTACTCGATCAGAGGACTTTGATGATTTAACAGTGGGCTTTGTTATACTCTGACCAGGGCCCTTGTTATGCTCGACTTCAGGGGACTTTTATATTTCCGATTAGGGCCTTGTTATACTTATATCAGGGTTTTTGTTATCTGAACTTTAGGGGGAATTTGTTAGAGCATTTTGATCGTGAGATCTTGTTACTCGATCAGGCCTTTATTATGCTCGTGACCAGTGGGGTTTGATATACTTTGATCTGGGGACTTGTTATACTCGATTAGTGGCTTTATAGTATTAGACCAGGGTGCTTTTGTTATGCTTGATCAGTGGCCTTTGTTATACCTGGATCTGGGGGCTTTGTTATATTGGATTAGGGATTGTTGTTATATCGACCAGGCCTTTTTTACACGTTAATCAATGGACTTTGTATTGTTGGATCAGGGGCTTTGGTTATACCCTGGACCAGGGTTTTTTGTTATGTTCGATAAGAGAACTTTTGTTATACCTGATGAGGGCTTTGTTATACTTGATCAGGTGGAATTTTGGGGTTATACCTTCGGATCAGGGGACTTTGTTATACCCCTTTTCAGGGTCTTTGTTATTCATTAGGGGCCTTTGTTATACTCGACCAGGGACTTTATACTCGACCAGGCACTTTTGTTATACTTCTGGATCAGGGGCCCCTGATCAGCGGCCTTTGTTATACCTGGGATCAGGGGCCTTTGTATTATTTCTGATGAGGGACTTTGGCTATACTCGATCAGGGACCATGATATACTTGATCAGGGGGCCTTGTTTATACTTGATTTGACCCCTTTGTTATACTCGATGAGGAGCCTTGTTATACTCTGATGAGGGGGCTCTGCCTCTACTCGATGAGGGGGCTTTGGTATGCTCGATCAGGGATATGTAATACTCGGATCAGGGGACTTTGTTGTACCCGGATCATTGGACTTTGTTATAATCGATCAGCGGACTTTTGTATACCTGATCAAGGGAATTTGTTATACTTGATTAGGGTCATTGTTATACTTGATCAGTGGCCCTGATCAGGGCCTTTGTTATACTCGATCAGGGTCCTCGTTATACTTCGATGAGGAGTCTTTGTTATACTCGATAAGAGGTCTTTGTTATACCTGGATCAGGGAATTTTGTTACTTGATTAGTGGACTTTGTTATACTCGGCTGAGGAGTGACCTTTGTTGTACTCGATCACGCGATTTTTATGAGTATTTGATGAAGGGACTTGTTATACTTGATCCGGGAATTTGTTATATTCGGATCAGGGCTTTTTTATACTTAATGAGGGGCTGTTATATCGATCAGGGGACTTTGTTGTACTCGACCAGGGTCTTTGGCGGTACTCCATCAAGGGCCTTTGTTATACTCGATCAGGGACATTGTTATACTCGATCAGGGTACTTTGTTATACTCGATGAAGGGATTTTGTATTATTCTGATCCGGGACTTGTTATACTTTGAATAGGGACTTTGTTTATAATGATCAGGGGACTTGTTATACTTGATCAGGGGACTTTGGCGTTTTGATCAGGGGCCTTTGTTGTATTTGATAAGGGCCTTTGTTTTACTCGATCAGGGACTATGTTATCCTCGATAAAAGGCGTGCTTGTTATACTCGATCAGGGGCCATTGTAAACCTGATGAGGGGCTTTGTTATACTGGATCAGGGGCTTTTTATATCGATCAGTAACACTAGTTTTTACTTAAAATGTGTATTTTGTGAGTTTTACTTCTCTCACGGAAAATGCCCTAAAAATGTTTTAGTTGGTTTTACTTTAGAGAAAAACACTAATTTTGAAAGAAAAACAGTAGAATTCGCCGTTTTACTTTTTTCACGGAATAGCTGTGTTTTCTGCAGAAAGCAGCATTATAGCTCATTCTATTTTTTAAAGAAAAACGCTTGTTGCTCAAAAAGTGTATTTAGTTCACTGAACGTCTTTTTCACGGAAAACGTTTTTCTGCAAAAAACACGGCTTTTTACTTAGTTTTATTTATACTGGAAACATCTGTTTTACTCAAAACAGTGTATTTTAGTAAGTTTTTTCTTTAATCACGGAAACATATTTTTTCTCCTAAAATGCTGTTTTAGTTGGTTTTACCTCTCCTAGTGAAACACTTAATTTTGATTAAAAGCAGAAATTCGTTGGTTATACTTGTTTTCACGGAATACGCTTTGTTTTTCCAGAAATTGCATTGTAGCTCATTCTATATTTTTCACGAAATGCTTGCTTTTTTCCTCAAAAGTGTATATTAGTTCACTGATGTCTTTTTCACGGAAAAACGTTTGTTTTCTGCTCAAAAACAATGGTTTTGAGTTATTTTATTTATACTGAAACATAAGTTTCTGCTCGAAAACAATGTATTTAGTAAGTTTTACTTTTATCACGGAAACGATTTTTTTTCTTCTCTAAAATGCTGTTTTTATTTAGATTTACATCTCCCAGTGAAAACACTCAATTTTGATTAAAACAGTGAAATTCGTTAGTTATACTTGTTTTCTCACGGAATACGTTTGTTTTCTGCACAAAGCAGTGCATTTTAGTTCATTCCATTTTTTCAATGAAAAACGCTGTTTTCTGCTAACAAAAGTGTATTTTGGTTCACTGATGTTTTATCACGGAAAACGCTTGTTTTCTCGCTCAAACACACTGCTTTTTAGTTATTTTTACTTCATTTCCTGGAAAAATCAGTTTCTGCTCAAAACAGTGTATTTGAAGTCATAATTTTATCACGGAAAACACTTTGTTTTCTGCTAAATGTTGTTTATAGTTAGTTTTACTTCTTGCACTGGAAACACTTAGTTTTTACTTGAAAACGGTGTATTTTAGTAAGTTTTACTTCATCAAAGAAACAAATTTTCCTAAAAATGTTGTTTTAGTTAGTTTTATTTTCTTCTACTGAAAAACACTCTAATTTTGATTAAAAACAGTGAAATTCGTTTGTTAAAGTTGTTTTCACGGATACGCTTGTTTTCTGCAGAAAACAATGCATTATAGTTCATACCATTTTTTTTTCACGAGAAACGCGTTTTTTGCCCAAAAGTGTTTTTTAGTTCACTGATGTCTTTTCACGGAAAACGTTTGTTTTTTGCTCAAACACACTGATTGGTGTTAGTTTTACTTCAGTCAAAATCTCTATTTTGAACGAAAACAGTGGAATTCATTAGTTTTATTTATTTTCACAGAATACGCTTGTTTTCTGCACAGAACAGTGGTTTTAGTTCATTCCATTTTTTCATATGGAAAAACTTGTTTTTTGCTCAAACACACAGTGTATTTTAGTAAGTTTTACTTTTATCACGGAAACGATTTTTCTTTCCTAAAACGCTGTTTTTAGTTAGTTTTATTTTCTAGTGAAAACACTTTATTTTCAAACGAAAACAGTGGAATTCATTAGTTTTACTTTTATTTTCAGAATACGCTGTTTTCTGCACAAAACAGTGGTTTTAGTTCATTCCATTTTTTCAATGAAAACGCTTTGTTTTCTGCTCAAACACACAGATTTTTTTTTAGTTTTACTTCTTGTACTGGAAACACACAGTTTTTACTTAAAAACGGTGTATTTTAGTAAGTTTTACTTTTATCACGGAAACAATTTTTCCCAAAATGCTGTTTTAAGTTAGTTTTTTCTTCTTCTATTGAAATCAATTTTGAAATGAAAAAGTAGAATCTATTTGTTTTACTTTTTCAATGAAATATGATTGTTTTCTGCAAAACACACGGCGTTTTAGTTTTACTTCTTTTTACTGGAAACATCAGTTTTTCTCGAAAACAGTGTATTTAGTAAGTTTTACTTTTATCACGGAAACGATTTTTTTCTTCTCTAAAAATGCTGGTTTTGTTAGTTTTATTTCCTAGTGAAAACACTCAATTTTGATTAATCAGTGAAATTCGTTAGTTACACTTTGTTTCACGGATGACGCTTTTTTCGTAGAAAGCAGTGCATTATATAGC
Organism: Homarus americanus; assembly: GCF_018991925.1. Lineage (NCBI taxonomy): Eukaryota > Metazoa > Arthropoda > Malacostraca > Decapoda > Nephropidae > Homarus > Homarus americanus. Next base: position 3,389 of record NW_024753742.1, on the reverse strand, counting down.
TCATTCCATATTTTTCACGAAAAGCCCTTTTTTTTTGTGCTCAAAAAGTGTATTTTAGTTCACCGATGTCTTTTCACGGAAAACGCTTTTTCGGTCAAACACACTGAGTTTTGTTAGTTTTACCTCTTGTAATGGAAACACCCAGTTTTAATTAAAACGTTGTATTTTAGTAAGTTTTACTTCTCTCACGAAAATGCTTTTTTCCTAAAATGCTCAATTTTGAATCAAAACAGTAGAATTCGTCGTTTTACTTTTTTCACGGAATACGCTTGTTTTCTGCATAAAACAGTGGTTTTAGTTCATTCCATTTCACGAAAAACGCTTGTTTTCTGCTCCAAAAAGTGTATTTTAGTTCAATGACGTTTATCACGGAAAACGCTGTTTTCTGCTCAAACACTGCTTTGGTTATGTTTATTTATTTTACTGGAAACATCAGTATTTCCTGAAAAACAGTGTATTTTAATTTTGTTTTACTTTTATCACGGAAACACTTGTTTTTTGCTGCAATGTTGTTTATAGTCAGTTTTACTTCTGCACTGAAACACTCAGGTTTTACTTTTAAAAAAGTGTATTTAGTAAGTTTTACTTTTTACGGAAACTATTTTTTCTTAAAATGCTGTTTTTAGTTAGTTTTTACTTCTGTGGAAAAAACTTAATTTTGATTAAAAAAGAGTGAAATTTGGTTATACTTTTTTCACGGAATACGCTTGTTTTTCTGCACAAAGCAGTAATTATAGTTCATTCTATTTTTTCACGAAAAACGCTTTTGTTTTTTGCTCAAAAATTTTATTTTAGTTCACTGATACCTTTTCAAGGAAAATGTTTGTTTTCGCTCAAACACACTGATTCTTGTTTGTTTTACTTCTCTATTGAAAAAACTCAATTTTGAATGAAACAGTGGAATTCATTAGTTTTACTTAATTTCAGAGAATACACTTGTTTTCTGCAAAAACTGGCTTAGTCATTCCTATTTTTCAAGAAAAACGCTTGTTTTTGCTCAAAAGTGTATTTTAGTTCACTGACGTCTTTTTCACGGAAAACGTTTGTTTTTCGGTCAAACACACTGATTTTTGTTAGTTTTACTTCAGTGAAAACACCCAATTTGATTAAAACAGTGAAATTCGTTAGTTATACTTGTTTTCACGGAATACGTTTGTTTTGCATTAAAAAGCAGTGCATTTTCGGAGAAAAAAAGCATTTCGTGGTAAAAGTAAAACTTATCAAATTACCCTGTTTTTGAGCAGAAACTGATGTTTGCAGCAAAAGAATGAAAACTAACTAAAAGTAGTGGTTTGGGCAGAAAACAAGCGTTTTTTCGTGAAAATTAGAATGAACTAAAATGGACAGCTTTGTGCAAAAACAAGCGTATTCCGTGAAAAGAAGTAAAATAACGAATTCGACTGTTTTCATTCAAAATTGAGTGTTTTCACCAGAAGTAAAACTAACTAAAAACAGCATTTTAGGAGAAAAAGCATTTCCGTGAGAGAAGTAAAATTACTAAAATACACTGCATTTGAGAAAAAACTGAGTGTTTCCAGTACAAGAAGTAAAACTAACTGAAAGCAGTGTGTTTGAGCAAAAATAATCGTTTTCTTTTTAAAAGATGTCAATGAACTTAAGTACAATTTTTTGAGCAGAAATGAGCGTTTTGAAAAATAGAATGAAGTAAAATGCACTATTTGCAGAAAACAAGTGTATTCCGTAAAAGAAGTAAACAAACTATTTCCACTGTTTTTATTAATATTGAGTTTTAATAGAAGAAGTAAAACTTACTAAACTACTTACTACTTACTAAATTACACTGTTTTGAGTAAAAAATTAGTGTTTTAGTGCAAGAAGTAAAACTAACTATAAATAGCGTTTTAGCAGAAAAAAACGTTTCTGTGATAAAATAAAACTCCCTAAAATACACTGGTTTTTGAGCATGAACTCATGTTTCCAGTAAACGAAGTAGAACTAACTAAGTATGTGTTTGAGAAACAAGCCGGAAAAACATGGAATGAAATAAAATGCATTGCTATGTGCAGAAAACAAGTGATTCCGTGAAAAGAAGTAAAACAAACGATTTCCACTGTTTTTATTCAAAACTTAGTGTTTTCACTAGAAGATGTAAAACTAACTATAAACAGCATTTTTAGGTGAAAAACATTTTCCTGGGAGAAGAAACCTACTAAAATACACTGTTTATAAAAAACTGAGTGTTTCCAAAGTGCCGTGAAAAGACGTCAATGAACTAAAGTACCCATTTTTGAGCAGAAAACGTTTTCTTGAAAAAAATGAATGAACTAAAATGCACTGCTTTGTGCAGAAGACAAGCGTATTCCGTGAAAAGAAGGAAAACTAACGAATTCCACTGTTTTCATTCAAAATTGAGTGTTTTTACTAGAAGAAGTAAAATTAACCAAAAACATCATTTTTGAAAACACTTCCGTGGAGAAGTAAAACTTACAAAATATACACTGTTTTTGGAGCAAAAACTGAGTGTTTCGTGTGCAAAGAAACTAACTATAAACAGCGTTTTGAAGACAAGTTTCCGTGATAAAAGAAACTTACTAAAATACATTGTTTTTGAAGAAACTGATGTTTCCGTACTAAAAGTAAAACTAACTGAAAACAGTGTGTTTGAGAGAAAACAAGCTTTTTCAGAAAATAGAATGAACTAAAATGCACTGCTTTGCGCAGAAAACCAAGAGAAATCCGTGAAAAGAAGTAAACTAACGAATTCCAATGTTTTCTATTCAAAAGTGAGTGTTTTCACTAAAACAGCATTTTGGAGAAAAACAAACATTTTCCGAGAGGTAAACTTACAAAATAATAATTTTTCGTATAAACTGAGTGTTTCCAACTATAAACACAATTAGCAGAAAACTAGGGTTTCCGTGATAGAAGTACTTACTAAAATACACTCTTATCGAGCAGAAACTGATGTTTCCAGTAAAAGAAGTGAAACTAAATAAAAGCAGTGTGTTTGGGCAGATAACGTTGCTTTAGAGAAAAGACGTCCGTGAACTAAAATACAAAATTTGGAGCAGAAAACAAAGGCCCCTCGTGGAGTATAAACAAAGTCCCATGGTCGACTATAACAAAGTCCCTAATCGAGTATAACAAAGTCCTCTGATCGAGTATAACAAAGTCCCTCGATCGAGTATAACAAAGGCTTGATCGAGTATAATAAAAGCCCTTGATCGAGTATAACAAAACCCTGATCGAATATAAAGTCCCTGATCGAGTAAAATAGTCCCCTGATCGTTGTATAAAAGTTTCTGTTCAAGTATAGTAATGTCCCTGATCGAGTATACAAAGCCCCCTGATCGAGTATAACAAAGTCCCTGGTCGAGTATAACAAAGTCCCTGATCGAGTATAACAAAGTCCTCTGATCGAGTATAAC
>NW_024753741.1:0-12723 GCF_018991925.1 Homarus americanus | reverse complement strand
TTGCTCGTAAAAAGGCTAATAAAGTACTTGGGTTCATACAAAGGAGTGTTAGTTACAAGACTAGCGAGGCCATCCTAAAACTGTATCTTGCTCTTGTGAGACCACACCTGGATTACGCAGTTCAGTTCTGGTCACCGTATTTCAGAATGGATATAGAATCCTTGGAAAGAATTCAGAGGAGAATGACAAGACTATTCCCGGGCATTAGGAACCTTGAGTATAGAGACAGGTTAAAGCTTCTTAATTTGCACTCCCTTGAGAGACGTAGAGCGAGGGGCGACCTGATAAAGGTGTATAAGTGGAAGGCAGGGCTAAACAAAGGTAACATTACAAAGGTACTCAAACTATCCAACCAGGAGCGAACTCGTAACAATGGTTTTAAATTAGACAAATTTAGATTTAGGCGTGAAATAGGTAAACACTGGTTTGTAAACAGAGTAGTGGATGAATGAAACAAGTTACCAAATATCATCATTAACTCGAATACGCTGAATTGCTTCAAACATAGGTTGGATGCTCATATGAGCAATAGGGGTTGGGTGTAAACGGGACTGCCCAGTATGGGCCAATAGGCCAGCTGCAGTTTCCTCCATTCTTATGTTCTTATGTTCTTATGTATTGTCTAAAATAATACAGTATAATTGGTTATTTTACTTCAATTATGACTTTGTGTGATAATAGGACATAGTACCATAATAAACCTTTTCTCGAACTGTTAAATAACTCAACAAAAATAATAATAATCCATTCTAAACAACTGATTATCAGACGTAGATGTCATAATTCAGCTCATCATAATTATCCATACACTCTCGTGTATAAATTCCACCGTCAAAATTTGTATTGTCGGAAGAAGTTTTACTGTCTGAATGTCTGTCTAAATCTACAAAAACTCTCCGTTAGTATCCGTCTATTTCCTCTGTTACCTCATCACTTAAGAGTATTACAAAATATTACCACTGACTGTAACACCTGATGTGCAATGTGCATACTCATATTTATAATCCTGTGTATTTTGTAACTGAAAGAAAATACAGGTACAGGAATATTTAGTTACTCTTGCGGTATACAAAATCATACATCTATCTATCTATCTATCTACAGTATCTATCTATCTATCTATCTATCTACTGTATTTATCTATTTATATCAATTTTATTAACTCACCTGTACCATTAATCATCAGTATATTTATCTTAATCTTCTTCCCATTTTGATTTATTCCTCTTAACAATGTATGTATCTACACCCACAAACATACCTACTATCCACTCCCAAACACCCACAAACAAACCTACTATCCACTCCCTACACCCACAAACATATCTATTATCCACGCCCTACACCCACAAACATGCCTACTATCCACGCTCTACACCCACAAACATACCTACTATCCACGCTCTACACCCACAAACACACCTACTATCCACGCCCCACACCCACAAACAAACCCACTATCCACGCCCCACACCCACAAACAAACCTACTATCCACGCCCCACACCCACAAACAAACCTACTATCCACGCCCTACACCCACAAACAAACCTACTATCCACGCCCTACACCCACAAACAAACCTACTATCCATGCCCTACACCCACAAACAAACCTACTATCCACGCCCTACACCCACAAACAAACCTACTATCCACGCCCCACACCCACAAACAAACCTACTATCCCACTACACCTAGGCAAACCAACTATCCCTACACACAAACATACCTACTATCCACGCTCTACACCCACAAACACACCTACTATCCACGCCCCACACCCACAAACAAACCCACTATCCACGCCCCACACCCACAAACAAACCTACTATCCACGCCCCACACCCACAAACAAACCTACTATCCACGCCCTACACCCACAAACAAACCTACTATCCACGCCCTACACCCACAAACAAACCTACTATCCATGCCCTACACCCACAAACAAACCTACTATCCACGCCCTACACCCACAAACAAACCTACTATCCACGCCCCACACCCACAAACAAACCTACTATCCACGCCTCGCTTACAAACAAACCTACTGTCCGCCCCTACACCCACAAATAAACCTACACATCACACCCTACTTACAAACAAAGCCTACTATCCCGCCCCACACACAAACAAACCTACTATCCACGCCCCACGCCCACAAACAAACCTACTATCCACGCCCCACACCCACAAACAAACCTACTATCCACGCCCTACGCCCACAAACAAACCTACTATCCATGCCCTACACCCACAAACAAACCTACTATCCACGCCCTACACCCACAAACAAACCTACTATCCACGCCCTACACCCACAAACAAACCTACTATCCACGTTCTTCACCCACAAACACACACTACCCACCACCTACACCCAGAATCGAGTAAAGGAGGAATACAGAGTGTACTTACTCAGGGTAGCCATACAACTCTGGGTGGTTGATCCTTAGTGCAGCAGGAAAGAGAAAAATTATAAGTGGGTCATTCTATTCCTCGTGTGATGGATGGAAGGATGGATGGATGGATGGATGGATGGATGGATGGGAGACTGAATGGGAGGATAGATGGGTAGATGGGTGACTGAATGGGATGAGAGATGGGTAGGTGGGTGAATCGGTGGATGGATAAACAGCTAACTGGATGAATGGACATATGGACTTGGATGGCATATTTGGATGTAAAACCCTACGATATGAAGAACATTTTGGACGTATAAACCCATGACAATTAACACCATTTTGGACTTACATCACAGGAAACAGGTAAAACATTTCTGTGATGGTCCTTCAATAATTCCATACGCCAACCTTACCTGCATTTATCTCATTTACAGTATAAAATTTTAGTGTTAATTTCAGCATCGGAATCAATCAATCAATCTCTCTCTCTCTCTCTCTCTCTCTCTCTCTCTCTCTCTCTCTCTCTCTCTCTCTCTCTCTCTCTCTCTCTCTCTCTCTCTCTCTCAAGATGGAACATTTCATGACGTAAAATCCGATGAAAACTCGACCCTGTTTATACGTGTTGCTTTGAGGTTTTGTTTTCACGTTAACCTCATGTTTCGTTTCGATAAATGACACATATCACAGGAGGTGAACTACAAACTGAACTTTGACCTGACACCAACGACCGACCGACGGAAGATGGGGCTTCGGGTTTAGTCGTATCCCATTTGAGAGTTTTATGAATGTGAAGCCCCGAATTAGTCAACAAACCCTACAGCTCAATTTGGATTCGAACTTGTGCATCTTGTTCTTGAATCAGAACCTTATCTCACACATATCTAGGGGTTAGGTTAGGTTGGGTTGGGTTAGGTTGGGTTAGGTTGGGTTGGGTTAGGTTAGATTGGGTTAGGTTAGGTGAGCCGTGTCCATCACAACCAGACAATTATCCCCGTCCACCAGATCTTCCCTTTAACAAATCAGGCCGCACCTCGATTATGCGGTTCAGTTCTGGTGCCCCTATTATAGAATGGGTATAAATTCACTAGAGTCGGTGCAGCGAAGAATGACAAAAATGATTCCGGGACTTAGAAACCTTCCATATCAGGATAGGTTACAGAAACTTTACTTGCATTCCCTAGAAAGACGAAGAGTGCGGGGAGATATGATAGAAGTATTTAAGTGGGTGAAAGGAATCAATAAAGGGGATATAGATAAAGTTCTTATAATATCCGAGCAGGATAGGACTCGGAGCAACGGATTCAAGTTGGATAAGTTTAGGTTTAGGAGGGAGATAGGAAGAAACTGGTTCACAAATAGGGTGGTGGACGAGTGGAACAAGCTTAGCAACTTTGTAGTAAGTGCGGGAACTCTGGAAAGTTTCAAAAGGAGGCTAGATAGATTCATGGATGATAGAGAGTGGTAATAACTCTCGACAGGAGCTGTCATGCACAGGCCAACCGGCCTATTGCAGACTCCTTATTTTCTTATGTTCTTATGTTCTTAAATCCTCAGCTGTTCTTATGTTCTTAAATCCTCAACATAAAAGACAAATTCACCTCCATGTGTTAAAATCTTAATACACTACATTACCGTCACCACTATACCAAACCTGTGTAATATTAACACACTAATACACTATTAAGACATCACCAAATCCATCAATAAACAGTACATCTTCCTTTACACTTGATTAGAAAGAAAAACAGGAAAATATGCCCTGAATCTCAATTTCATTCACTAACATTACGAAAAATTACAAGAGTTAAGAGTCAAAGCAAGATATGTGCTGTACGCAATTTTGATGTTATTTTGTTCGCCATCATTGTGTCCTAAAGTTAATCTGTTTTGTGAAGTATATCCTCGGACTTGGGAACAAATCATCATGTGTACCTTTGAGTATTAAGGTCTTGATCCATTTCCTTGATGTCTACCGTTTGGAACAGGTAACACCACCACAATTGTTTTAACCAAGACGAAAACGGACGAAAAAAAAAGCTTCTACAAATATCAAGTATTAATTTTCTCTCTTTACAGGATCTAATACTCTTGGAAATGTGTTTAAATTAATCTGATTTGTTTTCATTTATTGTCGATCCTTCATAAGAGGACTCGTGGATCCCCCGAGCCTAGCCGGCCATTTTGTTTACATTTTTCGGTCGCTCTAAAATACCATTAAAACAATATTGAGTATAAACGTTTGGCTCAACTGATGATCTCAAACATGTCCCAACATTTTTTTGCCTCAACTCCACATTCTGTAACTCATTTAGGTAGATGTCCCTCACTACACATACACTGGACTATGTGTAATGTTGCAGCTAATGTGTTATCAAGATATTGCACATTATAAGTTCATGTGTGGTCATTATTATATCAAACGGAGGAATTTTAAAGAGCTATTACACCACCTGTATCATTAGTTGTCGCCAGGTGAAGGAATGTTTAGGTAGATTATATTTTATTTACTGTAATTAAAGTTTCAATACCTAAGACGTTCCACTATAAGAGGTCTTACACCCTGGAGTAGCTGTATCGTCCACTTAGGTAATTTACTCCACAAGGAACTACAAGTTACATCTTGATGTAATACTTCATTTACTGCCAAACTTTATAGGGAAATATTTTTTCACAAAGAATTTCAAGTTACAATTTCACATAATAAGTCACATTACAAACGTTCCTTCGGCTTACAGTTAAACTTTGCAATGTCAAGATATTTTTTTCACTGCAGAGGAAAGTATCCGTCATCATCATCATCACCACACACACACACACACACACACACACACACACACAGACACACGCGCGCAAAGACAAAACTCCTGTATCCAGATTCTCAAAAAGTTTATAAATTAAATTCTTCCCTAAAATTAAACAGACAATACATCTATTAATCATAGAGTATGTGAACAATATCGACGCCATATTGGTTACCATCTTTGAGTCATATAATTAGTTAGCTACATAGTGTTAATTATTTAGTTAAATGGGAAAAAATAATCTACTAGCGTGTGTTGTGACCAAAATAAATCAACATTGTATTTACTTTCTCCTCCAGGGGGCACTAAGTCTAGAAAAATGACACAATTGACATCTACATAAAGTGACTGACCAAGGGTAGATATTGGCTACCTTTTGTGTTACTTTGAGGTCGTAAGAACACACAGAGCTGCTCTTAAGGATGTTTACCACAATACACCTCAACCAGTTTCTCATTAACAAAAGTCAAACAATAAATCTGGTTCAAAAGATACACCGTAAATTTTATTAGAATACAATAATCAATTACTGTATTTTTGCATTGAGGCGAATAGTCTTATGGTGTTAGGATGTGTTCTTAAGCCACGAAGGTAAACAAAAGGTATTCAATATCTGCCTTGGTTGACGATGATCTGTAGACGTTAGCAAGTCCTCCTCCTCCTGCTCTCGAGTAAGGTAAAGAAGGCCTCACCTGACCAAAATTGTTAATTAAGATAGATTACATGAAGATTAACCCTCCCAGCTTATTTCAACTAATGATTAACCTAACGCTACATGGGAAGTTAAGTTAGGTTAGATTAAGTTAGGTTAGGTTAGGGTAGGGTAGGGTAGGGTAGGGTAGGGTAGGGTAGGGTAGGGTAGGGTAGGTCAGGTCAGGTCAGGTCAGGTCAGGTCAGGTCAGGTCAGGCAGTGCCAGTGTAGTTAATCTTGAGGTTAAATAAACTAGAGGCTAATCTTCACATGAGCCACTAAGACACTTTGACGGAGGCGGTTACGTACAACAGGAAAGCTCTGATAACATATAATGTACAGTATATACCGTTTAAGTTGCGTCAGCAGCTCTATACACCACTTATTGACCTACTCATTCACTGCCGTAGAAATATTTACTTCTAACAGGTTTCTATATGGTTCCCAGTCATTATAATACGACCTTGTAAAATCAAATGATCTAAATTAAACTAAACTTATCCAAATTAAACTTATTAGCTAACAAATCCTTCTAAAACACGATATATGTAAATCAAAAGTTCTAAATTCAACTTAACTTATCGTAATATAACTATTATAACTAAACCATTTTAATTAAACCTAACCTAAACACCTCAAGTGCCACAAACAGAAGGAAAAAACACCTTTAATATTATCGTGTAAGAAGCCCCTGTAACCCACTAACTCAAGGTAATGCATCTATATCAATCTACCTGCGTCGGAAGCTCTATACGTGACTATGATCGTTACCCACTGCTGGAGAACATTTGTACTTCTATAATTACCCCTGGAGAAACAATGCACCAATTTACGATTTATTTATTTTATTTTTCATTTATTTTTTATTCCTGGTCCATACTGTAAACACCGCCCGCTTGTGAGTCCCGTCAGCTATTTTGTTCTAACTTTCGGGGATTCTAAAATAAACTATAAATAAATAAATAAATAAATAAATAAAACAAGCATCTTTTGTTTTTCTAACCCATGAGCTGTGAGTCTTCATTATATACTTCAACATTACTGTAAACTAAGGCTAGAGAGGGTGTGTACAGTACTAGTGGAGCCAAGACGAGAAGGTATTTCAAATCCCTAAAGGGTTTTACAAGTGGAGTGTCTTACAAGTGGAGTATCTTACAGGTGGAGGGTCTTACAAGTGGAGGGTCTTACAGGTGGAGGATTTTAATAAGGATAAATACAACAAGTCTTACAGTTGAATCAGCCAAGTCGAGGAAAACTCTTAAGAGTCATGTAACTTCTACCTGATGTTACCTGTAATCAAGTTAAGGTATATGTAAGAAGAATATTATCTCGTTACTATCCATTCCTCTTCCACTATCCTGCGAGGTGGTGTATTAATAGGCACAGATACTCATGATAAAGAAGGAATAATGAGAAAGACGCAAGATACCTATAAAATGCGACAGAATATACCCACACATGCGTAATCCTAACCCATCCCAATCCAACCCAACCCTATCCTACCCTCAGCTTCACCACAGTACACAAAGTCATTCTTGGTATCAGAGTGACGCATAAACACCCTGTATCGCCTAAGACACATTTGAATCGGATGGTTCGTTGGCGGTTTTATTTCTTCGGTATAAACCAGTGAAGCAATTAGTTCGTGGGAACAGCGAGTCAAAATACTTCACATCAGCTTCGTTTACGACCTCCAGCTGATATTTACTTAGGAGTGGGGAAAAAAGATACTTAAGATACTTAAAAATGAAAACACTCTGATACTTAAATTAGGACAAAATAAACGGACATAAAGATTTAACTATGAGCGGTGGATATTACGACATGTACCGGCTATCAATACAGAGGCGCTATTTAGCCGTGAAGTTCTCTCAGAAACCCAACAAGACAATATGTGGTCACGTAAAAATTTCAGGTGAATTTTTAACACCATCCGTCATTTTAAACCTTGGCACCTGTAGATTAAGAAAATATATGGTGATATTTTTTCTGATGGGATAAAGGTCGTATTTGTCCAGAGAAGTAAGAGAGGAAAAAATCACTTGAGAGGCATGACGCACAGAGTGTCTAAGGTGATAAAAGATCATATACTACCATTTGGGTTTTCAAATTAAGTTCATTACATAAAATATCACACTCATAAAGATTACAAAAGAACAGAATACCATGAGCTCTCTACAGCTATTGTCAGCTGTCAATATGCTGATGTACAGAAGCTACACAATGTTATTGGTGACTGTAATCCCAGGAAAATGATGCTCTTATAAACTTGGTAACTGGAGCTGTAATGCCAGAAAATGCCAAATATGACAATCTATGTGCATATGAAGTTGGAAGACAAAATTATGAAAATTTTGTCAAGGAACGTATTGTTGGTCCATTGAGCATCTGGGAAAAGCTGTCCAAGGTTAATCTACTGTCGTGGAAAGCAGCAAATAAGACTTCAACCATCAAATTGCTATCACAAGTTATAGAACTTAAGCAGGACATACAGTATATGCATCACAGAAGGGCAGCACTGTACATATCAAGTCACCAGACACTGATGTGTTTGGCATATTAAAGCAGCCTCAACTTGGAGAAAATACAAGTATGATAACAGGAACTGGTGAGCGACGACACATTGGGCAGAGAGCCTTACAGGTTTCCATGCCTTCACAGGATCTGACTGCATTGGAAAATTTGTTGGCAAAGGAAAGAAAGCATGTTGGAGCACTTTGATGAAATCTAACACAAAAGTCCTAGATGCATTCAAGATGCTGAGTAGACCAAATGCCCTCCAGCAGACATGTACAGTATATTGGTCTAGAGGAATTTGTATTTAAGCTCTACTGTCCACGAATGACTTTCACTAAACTGTCAAAACTTAGATGGCATCTCTTCAAGATAACGCAGGCAGAAGCTGGAGAACTACCAGCGACTGCAGCAACTCTAAAGTATCATATATTGAGAGGAAGGTATCAAGCTCTTCTGTGGTCTTGTGATGCAGACAGTGAAATGCTTTCACAATTAGAGCATGGCTGGAAGATTGACAATGACTGTTTCATACTAGTAATATCAGACCAACCACCAGCTCCAGAAGCAATCACAGAACTTGTTAAATGTGGATGTGGCGTCAGGAAATGTGGATCATTGTCATGTTCATACAGAAAGAATCAGAAAGAATAGCATGACATGCACCGAGATGTGTAACTGTCAAGCAGATGATGAGAAATGCCTAAACAAGGTGAAGGAATCTGTTGTACACAGAAGACTCTGATGACGAGGACTGAAGCAATGTCGTAAATAATAACTTGTGACTTGTATACACATGATGTATAACACTACAAACTTTTAATAAATATAAAACGGTGGTTCTAAGCTTTTCAGATAATGGTAATAACTATATGTTTAATTTCCAGTATTTGTCTTTAGCAATTAATTTTACTGACTGCAATCTCTTCTTTGCCAGAGACAGGATGGCATATATGAGCAGCCATGTTTGTAACACACTTAAGATATTATAACAGCATTCATAATATATTACGTTAAATTGTAATGATATAATACTACATGTTCATAGGTTATTAGTCATGTTTTAAGTTACTTAGGAGTTAATGGTAATACGTCTGTGGTTCATTACGCCGCTCTTTGATAAAACTTCTTTAATGGCATAAAACTTATAATAAACCGTTCAGAAAAAATTACACCACAGTTCCTTAACATAGTTTATAAGGATTATTACGATGTATGGTGTCAAAAATTAACATGAAATTTTTACGGGATTACTTAAGCTCCTACACTAAAACCTGCCGACCTAACCTAACCTTTTTTACCCACCTCCACCTACTTACCTAACCTGACATAATCTAACCAAACCTGACATAATCTAACCTAACCTGACATTATCTAACCTAACCTGATATAATCTAACCTAACCTGACATAATCTAACCTAACCTGACGTAATCTAACCTAACCTGACGTAATCTAACCTAACCTGACATAATCTAACCTAACCTGACATAATCTAACCTAACCTGACATAATCTAACCTAACCTGACATAATCTAACCTAACCTGACATAATCTAACCTAACCTGACATAATCTAACCTAACCTGACGTAATCTAACCTAACCTGACATAATCGAACCTAACCTGACATAATCGAACCTAACCTGACGTAATCTAACCTAACCTGACATAATCGAACCTAACCTGACATAATCGAACCTAACCTCCCCGTCTGACATAAGCTAACCTAATCAAACCTAACTCTCCCACCTACCGACCGTAACCTATCTACTTATTACCTACCTAACCTAACTTAACTTAATCCAACCTGACGTAATCTAACCTAACCTATTGAAACTTAACTTAACCACCTACCTCATCTAACACCACTTTGTAATCTCTTTGCACTACCGCTCACAGGATGAGTATGGGGGGCACAATAAACTAGCCTCTAACTGGCAAAATTAACAAAACTAACCTAACCTAACCCAACCTGACTTTACCTAACCTGATCTGATCTATCCAACTTAAACACCTTAGAATATATAATAAAGCGCTAGGTTAATTTAGGCTAAATATGGTTGATTCATATTTCGTTTTGACAGAAATTCCCGGCAAAATAACGTATCTATATTGAGAACCACCGCCATGTTGGTTCCACGTTAACAAGACACGGATACACTACAGAATAACCCGCGTTCGTTTAACCTCAATTACTACAGTTTACTTTATAATCTTACTTCACAATCTTCACTACATCTCACTTCACAATCTTCACTACATCTCACTCCACAATCTTCACTACATCTCACTTCACAATCTTCACTACATCTCACTTCACAATCTTCACTACATCTCACTTCACAATCTTCACTACATCTCACTTCACAATCTTCACTACATCTCACTTCACAATCTTTACCACATCTTACTTCACAATCTTCACTACATCTCACTTCACAATCTTCACTACATCTCACTTCACAATCTTCACTACATCCCACTTCACAATCTTCACTACATCTCAATTCACAATCTTCACTACATCTCACTTCACAATCTTCACTACATCTCACTTCACAATCTTCACTACATCTCACTTCACAATCTTCACTACATCTCACTTCACAATCTTCATTACATCTCACTTCACAATCTTCACTACATCTCACTTCACAATCTTCACCACATACATCCCACTTCACAATCTTCACTACATCTCACTTCACAATCTTCACTACATCTCACTTCACAATCTTCACTACATCTCACTTCACAATCTTCACCACATCTCACTTCACAATCTTCACTACATCTCACTTCACAATCTTCACTACATCTCACTCACAATCTTCACCACATCTCACTTCACAATCTTCACTACATCTCACTTCACAATCTTCACTACATCTCACTTCACAATCTTCACTACATCTCACTTCATAATCTTCACCACATCTCACTTCACAATTTCACTACATCTCACTTCACAATCTCCACTACATCTCACTTCACAATCTTCACTACATCTCACTTCACAATCTTCACGACATCTCACTTCACAATCTTCACTACATCTCACTTCACAATCTTCACTACATCTCACTTCACAATCTTCACTACATCTCACTTCACAATCTTCACTACATCTCACTTCACAATCTTCACTACATCCCACTTCACAATCTTCACTACATCTCACTTCACAATCTTCACTACATCTCACTTCACAATCTTCACTACATCTCACTTCACAATCTTCACCACATCTCACTTCACAATCTTCACTACATCTCACTTCACAATCTTCACCACATCTCACTTCACAGTCTTCACTACATCTCACTTCACAATCTTCACTACATCTCACTTCAAAATCTTCACTACATCTCACTTCACAATCTTCACTACATCTCACTTCACAATCTTCACTACATCTCACTTCACAATCTTCACCACATCTCACTTCACAATCTTCACAACATCTCACTTCACAATCTTCACCACATCTCACTTCACAGTCTTCACTACATCTCACTTCACAATCTTCACTACATCTCACTTCACAATCTTCACTACATCTCACTTCACAATCTTCACCACATGTCACTTCACAATCTTCACTACATCTCACTTCACAATCTTCACTACATCTCACTTCACAATCTTCACTACATCTCACTTAACAACCTTCACCACATCTCACTTCACAATCTTCAATACATCTCACTTCACAATCTTCACTACACCTCACTTCACAATCTTCACTACATCTCACTTCACAATCTTCACTAACACCATCCTTCATCACTACATATAACAACATCCATCATCACTACTTATAACACCATCCATCATCATCACTACATATAACACTATCCATCATCACTACATATAACACGATCCATCATCACTACATATGACACCATCCAGCATCACTACATATAACACCACCCATCATCACTACATATAACATCATGCATCATCAGTACATATAACACCATCCATCAACACTACATATAAACCAACCTATCATCACTACATATAATATCATCCATCATCACTACATATAACACCATCCAACATCACTACATATAACACCACCCATCATCACTACATATTACATCATCCATCACTACATATAACTCTATCCATCATCACTACATATAACACCATCCAGCATCACTACATATAACACCAACCATCATCACTACATATAACATCATGCATCATCACTACATATAACACCATCCATCATCACTACATATAAAACCATCCCATCATCACTACATATAACATCATCCATCATCACTACATATAACACCATCCAT
>NW_024753740.1:0-10000 GCF_018991925.1 Homarus americanus | reverse complement strand
GCCTAGTAAACAAATATGGCGTCTTAATATTTTATGTACACTGTTTTACACCACAATTTACACTCATTATACTCGATTTACGTTCATTATACCACAATTCACGCTCATTATACCACGATTCACTCATTATGCCACAATTACGCTCATTATACCACAATTTACGTTCATTATACCTCGATTACGTTCATTATACCAATTTACACTCATTATACCTCAATTTACACTCATTATACACGATTTACGCTCATTATACCACGATTTACGTTCATTATACCTCGATTTCACATGCTAGGTGTGGCTGGGTTGAGAGCAGGTCGACAGGTAACACACAGCCTCGGGAACAATTAAGATAAGGCCGACCTCTGTGGTGCTGTTAACACCTAATTTTAAACACTTTGGAGACTGTGTGTGTGTGTGTGTGTGTGTGTGTGTGTGTGTGTGTGTGTGTGTGTGTGTGTCCAACTGTATGTTAGAGATGAAAGCCGTTATATCGAGGTTCACTACATACGACCCTTCCATTTAAGGGATTATATATAGAAGTCCGTTAAATGTTCGTTATACAGGGTCCACTACAGGGAGCGGATACGTCGCCTCTCCTCGACAGCTACTGTAGAGGCAGGAACAATGGCGCCCTACTTAATTCCTTCCTGATATATACAGCAGGACGCCATCAATATCACCGGGTCATATATTGGTTATATTTTACCTCCCTCTACCTTTCCTCCACCACCCCTTCTCTCTCTCCCTGCCCCCCCTCTCACCCCTTCCTCTTTCTCCCTCACCTCTCTCTCCCCCCCCCTCAAAAAAAATCATGATCAAAATATTTTACCCCCGAAAGATAATTTTCCGCGTTTTTTTTTCCGCGTTTTTTCTCGATCGAATGTCAACAAGGCTGGTGTCGAATTCGTTCATCCACTGTTATTAAAATACTATTAAATATATATCAAATATAAATCTATATATATTTATCCTAACATCAATTTATATATTTTTGTTATAATTTGTTAGGATAATGTATATGAGTTTAATATGATAATATATAATGGGTTCCGTGGGACGTCTCCTTTTACGAACACTTTATCAGCGATCTTGTCAACACCGCCATCTTGAATGTTGTTTATTTTATCGTGAGGATTTTGTTTCTTTTTACTATAAAAAATGCGTAAGTTGTAGTGATGATGGAAGCTTTAATATACTGTACGATAGAATAGGTTTATTATTATTATTATTGTTTGTTGTAGAATTTTTATACGATATGACCCTAGAATTATAATAGTTAATGTGGGTTTGTTCAGGTGATATTAGTGGTTATTGGAAGTTCTCTCTCTCTCTCTCTCTCTCTCTCTCTCTCTCTCTCTCTCTCTCTCTCTCTCTCTCTCTCTCCTCCATACTGCCTCCTCCACTTTCCTCCCCCTTATCTCCCCTCTCCTCTTCCTCGTCTTCATCACACTTCCCTTCATTTCATTTCTCTCTTCCTTCCTTCCTTCCCTCACACCTCTCTCTCTCTCCCTTCCTCTCCACCCCTCTTAAATTCTCCCTCTTCCTTCCTCTCCCCTCCCCCCTTTTCCTTCTCCTCTCTCTTCTCTTTCTCCTCCCCTCCCCTCTTCCTTACCCCTCCCCTCCCTCCCTCTCCCCTCCCTCCCTCCTCCCTCCTCCCCACTCTCCTCTCCCCAGTGTCAGAAATGAACATCTGTCGCCTCTGTTATTTCACCCAGCGTTTTGTATTAACCACAGGCTCTTGTTACATAAACTCCAACGTGATATGTCTGAACCAGCAACAGCAATAACAACAACAACAGATATTCACTACCTGTAATTCAGTTTTATATTTACTCACTGGCAGCTCTAGTGGCCTCATCACATCCATTCCTTACACCATCTGCCTAAATTTATTTGAGGCTGGTGCTGTGTGTGTGTGTGTGTGTGTGTGTGTGTGTGTGTGTGTGTGTGTGTGTGTGTGTGTGTATATTTTATTTGTTTGGTGTCTGTGTTTGTGTGTGTTTTTCTTCCTTCCTTCCTTCCTTCTTCCTTCCTTCCTTCCTTCCTTCCATTCCTCCCCTTCCTTCCATCCTTCCTTCCTCCCCTTCCTTCCTTCCTTCCTTCCTTCCTTCCATTCCTCCCCTTCCTTCCTTCCTTCCTTCCATTCCTCCTCCTTCCTTCCTTCCTTCCATTCCTTCCCTTCCTTCCTTCCTTCCATTCCTCCCCCTTCCTTCCTCCTTCCTTCCTTTTCCTTCTTATTCCTCCCCTTCCTTCTTCTTTCTATCCATTTACTTTCCTTTATTCTTCCTCCGTTTCTCCTCTTCTTCCTCTTCCTCCTCCTCCTCCTCCTCCTCCTCCTCCTCCTCTTCACCAGGACCTCTTTATCAAGCTAGTATCGGAGAACGACTCAATAGCTGCACACACACACAATAGCACTTCATATACTATGTTCCCCACACACACACACACACACACACACACACACACACACACACACACACACATTCTGCTGTTTCTTGGTCGTTGTTATTGCTGTATCCGTTCGTCTGTCTGTCTGTCTATCGTTTCTCCACACACACATTCTCTCTCTCTCGTTTCCGTCCATCCATCCTTTGCACGAGAGAGAGAGAGGTGTAGCCGGAGGGTCGCTATACAACCTGGATATTAATTACCGGTTCAAGCATTAACTACGACTTACAATGTGGCAGAGAGTGTGTAGCTCTCTCTCTCTCTCTCTCTCTCTCTCTCTCTCTCTCTCTCTCTCTCTCTCTCTCTCAATTCCGAGCACACACACTCTTAATCCCTCTCTCTCTCTCTCTCTCTTTCTCTCTCTCTCTCTCTTTTTGGTTTATTTATCAAGATATAAACGCCAGAAAAAAAATTGCAGGGGAAAAATATCGTGAATTTTTTTTTTCAGGGACGCGGAAACTAAATCAGGATTCCCACACACTCGCCTGTTAATACTGTTCGAAAAACTACACCCAAATACAACCCTGTCACTCAATCCACGGGTGTAGTGTGGTGTAAGCGAGGTATATATGGTGTAGTGGGTGTATGTGTGTCGTGGGATAAAGTGGGTATTTATTTTTTACTCTCAATAATACTAAGCCGAAGCTGTGGACTGATACCTCGAGCATATGTTCGGACGAGGTGATCAGCTGGGTGGGAGTTTTTTGGCGGGAAATTCGTGTTTTGTTTACATTTTTTGGCGGGAAATTCGTGTTTTGTTTACATTTTTTGGCGGGAAATTCGTTTTTTGTTTACACCTTTTGGCGGGAAATTCGTGTTTTGTTTACTTATTTTTGGCGGGAAATTCATGTTTTTTTTATATATTTGTAATATTTTGGTGTTTTTTCCTAAGGTTTGTTTTTTATATATGTTTATAGAAATGTGTTTTTGTTCTCATGTATACATTATGTAAATACGGTCACATATCTACACACATAGAGATATACTTACATACATCAGCATTTACACACACACACACACACACAGGATATGAGTCTTGTCAGGTAAATGTAACAGCTAATCTTTGTTTACATGACATCAGCTGATCGTTCTAACACACCTGTAATTAACGCCTCCCCCTCCCTCCCCTTCCTACTCCCGGACACCTGTTTGTGAGGGGACTCTCTCTCTCTCTCTCTCTCTCTCTCTCTCTCTCTCTCTCTCTCTCTCTCTCTTTTCTTCCTTTACTTTTTTAGGTTAGGTTAGGATCAACATTAAAAAATTGTTAAATGCAAAAACAAACACATCAGAAAGAACAACAACAACAACAAACAACAACAACAACAACAACATCATAAAACGGTGATATTAAAAGTTTCAACTTAGAATTTTGTATTGAAAAACTTGTTAAAATTTGTAGACCGATCACACACACACACACACACACACACACACACACACACACACACACACACACACACACACACCAGACACACACACACACACACACACACACACACACACACACACCAGACACACACACACACACACACACACACACACACACACACTAACCATTACCTTCTAACTTTTTCCATCTTCCTTCCCCTCTTCACCTTCCTCATCTTCCTCCCTCTCCCTCTCCTCTCCTCTCCCCTCTCCCTCTCACTTGGATCTCTCGCCACTACACTTCACTTTGATCTTCTGACCTCTCTCTCTCTCTCTCTCCTCTCTCTCTCTCTTTCTCCTTCACTTTTAGTCTTATCTTGAAGACAAAAGCATATTATCAGAGTACGGAGGGAGGGAGGGAGAGGGAGAAAGAAGTGGGGAGTGGGAGAGAGAGGGGAGAATGCCCTCCCACTCAGAAGACTCTCTCTCTCTCTCTCTCCAAGTGAACAGCAGTCACCCACCCATATATAAGGGTTATTTAAGTACCTACTTTAGAAAATCGCTCACCAATACTCAAAGTACACTTATAAAACACCTCCTTACTTATACCACAGGATGTTACTTAAATGGTGTGTGTGAGAGTATGTGTGTGTGTGTGTGTGTGTGTGTGTGTGTGTGTGTGTGTGTGTGTGTCTGTGTGTCTGTGTGTGTGTGTGAAGTATGTGTGTAATAATAATATATAATATTAATTAACGGTTTATTGAAAGAGCTTGGCAGCCAGAAGGCTGAAAATATCAGTTACATATTTGGGGAATGGGTTGCAATTACAATAATATACAAGTGACATAGTGACACAAATAAGACATATAATAACTAGATGGGGATCAGCTCAAAATACAGTTCATTTTCAACATAGTGACAGTGTAAGGGCAGTGTTTGCACTGGGAGTGAATACACTGATTTATTACATGTTATTGATAATTTTTACAATGGTTGGGACTGGGCTGTTCTTATAGCGATCAGTTCGTGCACGTATGGGCTGGATGCGGTTGTGGTGTCGAACAGCAATTCTCGGACGGGGATCTCAGGTGGTAGTAGGGGCCGGTGTGGGATGGTGTAAAAGCTTCTTACCAAATTTGCAGATGAGGTCGTGGTGATGGTCAGTGAGAGTCGAAAGGGTCAGTGTGTTGAGCGCTTCTTGATATGTGGAGTAGGAAGGGAGAGAATAATCTTGCATGCCCTCTTTTGCACTTTTTCTAGAGTGTTTACGTTGTGGCATTTAGGGAGGAAGACCAGGTGGGGAGGCATAGGTGAGCTTGGGAGTATGAATGTTGTGTAAACACTGAGGGCTCAGGTGCAGGAACTCCGAGGGACTTGAGTCGGCGGAGGAGGTGGAGACGGAGCTGGAGGATTTGACAACTTCACTGACGTGTGGTTTCAATTTGTTTGTTGTCTATGGTGACGCCGAGGGCTTCGTGGAATCTACAACCTGGGTGTGTTCGGACCTAGGGTAATGGAAGGAGGTGGGACAATGTCGGAGGAAGGTTGATGTGCATAACCATTGTCTTGGTATGGTTGATGGTGACATGGTTGTTGGTGGCCCAGTTTTGGAGACTGTTCAATAAATCCTGAAGGCGGTATAGTTGGGGGCGGTGTTGACGCTGATCCCAATGGTGGAGTCGTCGACATATTTCCAGCGAGCAGGGCTTCTCTTAGGGCTCATTGATGAGCATAAGGAAGCAGGTGGTCCCATCTTGGTGCCTTGGGGGACGCCACAGGTGAGTACTGAAGTGGAGACAGCCCCTCGGAAGCGTACAGCTTGGCGTCGGTCACTGAGAGTCTGTAGCCATGGTATGAGACTTCTCCAGAGTGTTGTGTGTGTGTGTGTGTGTGTGTGTGTGTGTGTGTGTGTGTGTGTGTGTGTGTGTGTGTGTGTGTGTGTGTGTGTGTGTGTGTGTGTGTGTGTGTGTGTGTGTGTGTGTGTGTGTGTGTGTGTGTGTGTGTGTGTGTGTGTGTGTGTGTGTGTGTGTGTGTGTGTGTGTGTGTGTTGTGAGGTGTGTGTGTGTGTGTGTGTGTGTGTGTGTGTGTGTGTGTGTGTGTGTGTGTATTCAATTGCTTGAACAAAACTCTTGAACAACAAACCAATAATTTGTTTCGCCTCGACCTACTTATTCTCCTCTCTCTCTCTCTCTCTCTCTCTCTCTCTCTCTCTCTCTCTCTCTCTCTCTCTCTCTCTCTCTCTCCTCCTCCTCTTCATTGTTTAGTATTGTCTCACTTTGGTTTTTGTAAAAGAGTTGAGGACATATTGAGATTATCGAGTGTATCTGTCTGTCTGTCTCTTGTCATATTTTTCTTTCTCTTGTTGTTGATGTTTTTGTTATTATTATTATTATTATTATTATTATTATTATTATTATTATTATTATTATTATTATTATTATTATTATTGCCGTCGTCATTACCACTAATACAGTGGCTGATTGGATCCTTCCTTAGTGACGTCAAGATGCTGCCTGATTGGTTAATTTGGTTATCATCATACATGCATACAGTGCGTGTATTAGTGCACACTCACATACATACATACATACATACATACATACACACATACATACATACATACATTTTACCTAACCGTCCACCACCTCTCTCTCTTTCTCTCTCTCCCTCTGTCCCTCTCATCTTTCTTCCTCTCCTCTTTCTCCATCACTCTTCCCCCTCTCCACCTCCATCTTTCTTCCTCCGTGATCTCAGTCCGTGTGAGAGGTGATGGCTGTACATTGTTAGAATCCTTCACAGGTACAGGGCCCATCCATCTTGTTTACATCTCAGACCTGTGAAATACCGCCATTTGGAAGGTATATATTCACATGACTAGTGCCCTGAGTCTCAAAGGTTCCTACGTTAAAGTTTCCTCCTAACTGGTGATGTGGGGAATGTATAAACACAGTAAACACCTCAGACTAATGTTTATCTATCTACATTAGTTACCCTTAATGGTCCACCAACCAAATATTTTATAATAACATTAATTAACATTAATCTTCCTCTTATATATAATAAATATTCATCACATAATTTTATAATAATAAATTTATACAGTAATAAATAATAAACATTTATTAAGTGGAGAAAAGGTTCTTGTTACATATAAACTCACACGTGTTACTTTATGGCGAGTTACAATAAGTCACATAAATTGTTAACACTACATAACACAATACATTACATAACAGAAATTCATATTTAATGTCCAATTGGACTCTTACTTTCACTTTATCTGTTAGTCTTTGTTATTAAGGAATATATACATCGTTGTACTGTACACCAACACCGTGTTTACCGTTACTGTGGAAGATTAATGTTATTATAAAATATTTGGGTTGGTGGACCATTGTGAAGGATGACTAATGTAATATATATATATATATATATATATATATATATATATATATATATATATATATATATATATATAAGCAGAATCATGACCTTCCGCTAGGCAACGGTAGAGACGCCACCCTCCGGGAGGCGCCACGTTATCTCACGGCTCTTGTTCTTCACACCACTGCTGCTGGACAGCTCCAAGTCCTCCAGCAGTACCCTGGGCTACATTGCTGTGTCCACCACCCAATTCCGTCATTGCAGTAAGCGACCAGCTCGTTGAAGCTCTTCAGTCAGCCATGACAGTACGTGTCCAGCAGGGTGGTGTAGGAGAGTGACCAGCGTTCAGAGAATGTTGAATTATAGTGTCCGTGTGGACATCCAAAATATTCTAACGTACATGTTCTGCATTACAACGATATTGTGTTAACAATTGATGTGACTTATTGTAACTGGCCATAAAGTAACACGTATGAGTCTATATGCAAATAAGAACCTTTTCCACCACTTAATAAATGTTTATTATTAACTAATGTATAAATTATTATGATATTATTATATATGTTAAATATTTATTATATATAAGAGGAAGATTAATGTTAATTAATGTTATTATAAAATATTTTGGTTGGTGGACCATTGTGAAGGGTAACTAATGTAGATAGATAAACATTAGTCTGAGGTGTTTATATACTCACTGTAGCTATATAAACAATGTATATAGAGAGTGAAGGTCTGTAACAATATAGGTATACAATGTACGTTCATATAGAATTGGTATACATCATTACACATAAATAAGTATACATGTAAGCACAATACTGTACACTGTATAAGTACATGCTATATACACTGGTGTATTACCTACATGGTATGTATACTTGTAGGTACATAAACAGTGTACATAGTTAATAGGTACACAGTGTGTATATGTACTTGTATGTATACTAACACTTTATGTATAATGTATACCAGCTGTGTATATATATATACCTGTGTATTACAGACCTTACTCCTTTACCAATGTATATATATATGTAATATTATACATTAGTTAATAATAAACATTTATTAATTGGAAAAAGTTTTATTTATATAAACTCATACGTGTTACTTTACAGCAGTACAATAAGTCCTCTATTACCGTTTTTATTTTGTGTAACACACGTTAATATATTTTGGATGTCACGGACACTATAATTCAACATTCTGAACGCTGGTCGTACTGTCATGGCTGACTGAAGGCTTCAACGGGCTGGTCGCTTACTGTGACGGATGGGTGGTGGACACAGCAATGTAGCCCCAGGTACTGCTGGAGGACTTGAGCTGTCAGCAGCGTGGTGTGAAGAACAAGAGCCGTGAGATAACGTGGCGCCTCCGGAGGTGCGTCCTACCGTTCTTAGCGGAAGGGCAGCAATTCTGTGTATATATATATATATATATATATATATATATATATATATATATATATATATATATATATATATATATATATATATATATATAATATATATATTACATTAGTATCCTTCTCTGGTCCACCAACCCAAATATTTTATAATAACATTAATTATTAATTTTCCTCTTTATATGATAAATATTTAACATATAATAATATAATAATAAATTATACAGGAGTTAAGAATAACATTATTAATTAATTGAAAAGGTTCTTATTTATATAAACTCATTGTTACTTTATGGCGAGTTACAATAAATAACATAAATTGTTACCACAACGTCCTAAATTTTGAGGAACACTTATGTTAATGTATTTTGGATGTCACACGGACACTATAATTCAACATTCCTGAACGCTGGTCACGTACTGTCATGGCTGACTGAAGAGCTTCAACAGGCTGGTCGCTTACTGCAATGACGGAATTGGGTGGTGGACACAGCAATGTAGCCCAGGGTACTGCTGGAGGACTTGAGCTGTCAGCAGCAGTGAGTGTGAAGAACAAGAGCCGTGAGATAACGTGGCGCCTCCGGGAGGCGTCCTACCGTGCCTAGCGGAAGGGGGCAGTTCTGATATATATATATATATATATATATATATATATATATATATATATATATATATATATATATATATATATATATATATATATATATATATATATATATATATATATATATATATATATATATATATATATATATATATATATATATATTACATTAGTTATCCTTCACAATGGTCCACCAACCCAAATATTTTATAATAACATTAATTAACATTAATCTTTCTCTTATATATATAATAAATATTTAACATATAATAATATAATAATAATTTTATACAGGAGTTAAGAATAAACATTTATTAAGTGGTGGAGAGAAGGTTCTTATTTACATATAAACTCATATGTGTTACTTTATGGCTAGTTACAATAAATAACATAAATTGTTACCACAACGTCCTAAATTTATTGTATAACTATTTAGTATATTTTTGGATGTCCACACGGACACTTATAATTCAACATTCCCTGAACGCAGGTCTCTCCTACACCACCCTGGCTGGACACGTACTGTCATGGCTGACTGAAGAGTTTCAACGAGCTGGTCGCTTACTACAATGACGGAATTGGGTGGTGGACACAGCAATGTAGCCCAGGTACTGCTGGAGGAGGACTTGGAGCTGTCCAGGAGCAGTGAGTGTGAAGAACAAGAGCCGTTTAAAGTTGTTAGGAAAAGAAGAATAAAGGTGGACTAGAGATGGTACAAGGGTGGATAATATTTCCCACTTGGTGGATAAGAGAAAGAAAATTTTGGTGTGGAGTCATTCTTCAACCAT
>NW_024753739.1:112500-209289 GCF_018991925.1 Homarus americanus | reverse complement strand
GCAGTAGATGTGTGGGGAGGGAGGAGGTACAGTGGATGTGTATGGGGAGGGAGGAGGTCAGTAGATGTGTATGGGGGGGGAGGAGGTACAGTAGATGAGTATGGGGGAGGGAGTGAGTAGATGGTATGGGGGAGGGAGGTAGATGTGTATGGGGGGGGGAGGAGGTACAGTAGATGAGCATGGGAGGGAGTGAGGCAGAGATGTATGGGGGGGGAGTGGGGTACAGTGATGTGTATGGGGAGGGAGTGAGGCACAGTAGATGAGTAGGGGAGGAGGAGGCACAGTAGATGAGATGGGGGGAGGGAGTGAGGTACGGCAGGATGAGTATGGGGGAGGGAGGAGGTACAGTAGAGGTATGGGGAGGGAGTGAGGCACAGTAGATGTATGGGGAGGGAGGAGGTACAGTAGATGGTATGAGGGGAGGGAGTGAGGTACAGTAGATGTGTATGGGGGGAGGGAGTGAGGTACAGTAGATGTAGATGGAGGAGTGCAGATGTGTATGGGAGGGGAGGAGGTACAGTAGATGTGTATGAGGGGAGGGGAGTGAGGTACAGTAGATGGTATGGGGGGAGGGAGGAGGTGCAGATGTGTATGGGGGGAGGGAGTGAGGCACAGATGTGTATGGGGAGGGAGAGGCAAGTAGATGTGTATGGGGAGGGAGAGGCACAGTAGATGTGTATGGGGGAGGGAGGAGGTGCAGGATGTAAGGGGGGGAGGGGAGGTTAGATGTGTATGGGGGAGGAGGAGGTACAGTAGAGGTATAGGAGGAGGAGGCAAGAGAGTGGGGGGAGGAGGGAGACAGTGATGCAGGGGAGGGAGGAGGCATTGTAGATGTGTATGGGGAGGGAGGAGGTACAGTAGCATGTGTATGGGGGAGGGTGTGGGAGGCCAGTAGATGAGTATGGGGAGGGGTGAGGTACAGATGTGTATGGGGGGAGGGAGGAGGTACAGTGGATGGGAGTAGGGAGGCAAGTAGAGAGCATGGGGGAGGGGTGGTGAGATGTGTGAGGGAGGGAGTGAGGTACAGTAGATGTGTATGGGGGGAGTGAGGTACAGAGGATGAGTATGGGGGAGGGGTGAGGTACAGTAGATGAGTATGGGGGAGGGAGTGAGGTGAGTAGATGTGTATGGGGGAGGAGGAGGTACAGTAGATAGTGTGGGGAGGGAGTGAGGTACAGTAGATGTGTATGGGGAGGGAGGAGGCACAGTAGATGTGTATGGGGAGGGAGGAGGTGCAGTAGATGAGTGGGGGAGGGAGTGAGGTGCAGTAGATGTGTATGGGGGGAGGAGTGAGGCAGATGTGTATGTGGAGGGAGTGAGGTGCAAGTAGATGTGTATGAGGGAGGGAGTGAGGTACAGTAGATGTGTATGGGGAGGGAGGAGGTGCAGTAGCATGTGTATGGGGGAGGGAGTGAGGTACAGTAGATGAATGGGAGGGAGGAGGTACAGTAGATGAGTATGGGGGAGGAGGAGGCAGTGAGATGAGTATGGGGGGAGGGTGGGAGGTACAGATGAGTATGGGGGGGAGGAGGTACAGTAGATGTGTATGGGGGAGGGTGAGGCACAGTAGATGTGTATGGGGAGGGAGGAGGTACAGTAGATGAGTATGGGGGAGGGAGGAGGTACAGTAGATGAGTATGGGGAGGGAGTGAGGTACAGTAGATGAGTATGGGGAGGGAGTGAGGTGCAGTAGATGGTATGGGGAGGGAGTGAGGTACAAGGGATGTATGGGGGAGGGGGAGGCAGTAGATGTGTATGAGGGAGGGAGTTAGATGTGTATGGGGGAGGGAGGAGGTGCAGTAGATGTATGGGGGAGGGGAGGAGGTACAGTAGATGTGTATAGGGGGAGGAGGAGGTACAGTAGATGTGTATGGAGGGAGGGAGTGAGGCACAGTAGATGTGTATGGGGAGGGAGGAGGCACAGTAGATGTGTATGGGGGAGGGAGTGAGGTACAGTAGATGTGTGTGAGGGGAGGGAGGAGAAGAGATGTGTTGGGGAGGGAGTGAGCAGTAGATGTGTATGGGGGAGGGAGGTACAGTAGATGTGTATGGGAGGAGTGAGGTACAGTAGATGTGTATGGGGGGGAGGGGTGAGGAGTAGATGGATGGGAGGAGGAGGTACAGTAGGTGTGTATGGGGAGGGAGGAGGTACAGTAGATGTGTATGGAGGGAGGGAGTGAGCAGTAGATGTGTAGTGGGGGGAGGGAGGGAAAGGTGTATGGGGGGAGGGAGGAGGTACAGTAGATGTGTATGGGGGGAGGGAGTGAGGTCAGTAGATGTGTATGGGGGAGGGAGGAGGTACAGTAGATGTGTATGGGGAGGGAGAGGTACAGTAGATGTGTATGGGGGGAGGGAGTGAGGTACAGTAGATGTGTATGGGGGAAGTGAAGAGAGGAAGTGAAGGGGAAACACGCAATCATGTGAAGGTAATATTGATGTTAAGAAGTTAAGAGACCGGGATTGGACGAGGCGACACACACACACACACCGTCCGGTCCAGGCAGGCGGGCGACGAGTGGCTGGCCTTGCTCCACACCCAGCAAAAGTTTAACTCCTCGCTCGTATTAATAATATCCACTGCCAATCGGCCATCAGTAAACTTCCCCTTCCTATCTATACCCGTCCAATGTTTGATCACTCCTGTATACTTCACGCTGTTGTAGCTAGTCTTTTTCAATCAAGCAATTACAATTGCATTCTCTATTCAATCTTGAGAGCCGTATGTCTCTCCACAATTTTATCAGATACGGTATATGAGCACCATAATAACAGGTGCTCCAAAACAACCTCTCCTGCCACCAATAGCTACACTGGGTCTTACTGTCTCCAACAATGGAAAAGTAAACACACATTTTCAAGAGAGTGGATATCAAAAAACACGTTCATCCACTTATTGTGCCAGACCATCACCAGAGGCTCCACCACACACACTCCGCACTAAACGACGCACCAGTCGACACTACACAACACACCCGTAATCCCGGCAAGTGGTTAATTCCGTATAATGAGTGAGGGAGGGACGAGGAGCTGCGTCACAACCCACCTCTCGCGACGGCAGCTCGGGCAAGACTGACTGGGCACGGGGATCTGGACCCTACGGTGCGGCCGCCCAGGGGAGGATCAGCTGCTGGATTCAAGGTTGATCCCAGCGCCAAGTGAGTGGACTTCCTATCTATAACTGGTGAGATGTAACGTGAGGCTTAATGTTGTAGTTGAGTAAGTGATAATGTTCCCAGGCATGTAGCGCAAATAACTACATATATGAAGATGTTACAGCCAGCGAGAGGAAAAGTAGAGGAGGACAAGTCACAGTTGCGTGGATGGAGGAAACACGTATAGTGACTGACAGGTAGAGATCATCTTGCCGGAACTACACCCAGTGATGCTAGTAATGTCCCGCCACTCACCACAAGACACACCACCCCCCAGTGAGAAGTCATGTACACTTGTTTTTTCTCACACACACACACACACACACACACACACAGTCCACGAAATGTTACTATTTTAAAATTTCGATTAATTTTCATTGAACTATAACGTATTGAATTGAATTAAACTTAGAAGTGCCGAGAATAATTCATATTATCAAAACTTTAATCATTCTGCAGTTATTACTCTGGTATTATCATGGTAGATGAAATCCTTTACTATCATTATTGTTATTAGTTAAAGAAGAAGACATCTTAGTTAATATATTCCATTCCTGTGTATCTTTGGAAATAACTTTTGTTCACTCCCACATGTCACTTGAAGCCCCGCAGTACAGCATGTCAGAGAACACCCACATCACCCGACACCCATGTTCCGCCTCATACCCAGTGCGCCACCGTCACAAAAACTTTCAAGAACTCGCACCACCCGCCGGCCGCTTTGACAGGCTTCGCGTGGCTCCCGGTGTAGAAGGGCGGTAGTCGTGACAGCTCCCTCACCATTCACAGACTCAATCAAGAGGAGCAGGAAGAGAGGCGTAGACCATGAAAAACACACGACTATAGTCCTTATATGATGGCTAACTATAATAACCCGCTCCCTTAGTTATTTACACAGGCCATACGTTCCCAAGTTAACCATGTTATCATCGGCAACGTCTGTTATCATATTACAGTGAGATTGGATGTAATTATCTGTTTCCCAGCAGCCAGGGATGATGTGATGTTACTTCTGGTGATGATCGTGACTACCTTGCCATTCCAGCCGCTGTAGTACCTTAGTCCTACCCTCACTGTCGTCAATGTCAGCTCTAACTCTGGTTGGCTGATTCATAATCCACGCTACTAACTTTAATTCATACTGATGTTAACGTGTGGTAATCTGACAGATAACTTCCTAACATAAATACCTTATGTAAGGGCGGAAACTATCTCCCTGCTCGTTACCGCTGCTTACTCGCTTGTTTGCTGGTGCGACTAACACTTGGGTGGTTGGACAGAGGTGAGAACGGCAGCTGCTACCTGTGTCACGGGCAGATTCACCCCAGCCGCCAAACAGTCACTATCTAGCTACCCCGCTGTTCGTCAAATTCTGGCTGTGATCTCATCATAGGTCCTGGACTCGTGGGCTGTGTCCCCAGACCTTCACTTATCGACTGTCAATTCTCTGGTCATCTACCACTACCACGACCGTCAGTTCATCTCATTCCGTCTGTGCCCCGGTGTTCTCCTGCCATTTCAAGACGTCGCTGGAGTGTGGAGTTGAATGGACGCTTCCCTACCCTGAGTGTGCATCACCGTGTTCCAGAACCTTCCCCCAGGGCCACTGCCGTAGGAAATATCTGTTCATTGTTTGATTCTATCAGTTGTTGACTCCCATTAATTGTTTGATTCTATTAATTGCTGACTCCCATTAATTGTTTGACTCCACTAACTGTTGACTGCCTTAATTGTTTGACTCCCGTAATTGTTGTTTGATTGAGTGGTGTCAGTTTTGTTATATTTTTTTTATAGTAAAGAGATGTCAATCTCAAACGGTTGTTTGTTATTCCTCAGAAAACCCTGGTCCTTGACATTCCTTTATTAAAGAACCTGATTAGTCTGGTAAGGGATTTCTATCTCTAATTCCCAGGCCTTTACACCTTAGAAGCGACTCTATGAAAATACTAAAGGTGTTTATACTCTTATTATTAATGTTGACTTTATATCAACCTGTGTAGTGAGGAAGTTTGTGGTGGCTCCTTATACCTTGAAGGCATGACAGCACAACTACAAGACGAAGTACTAACAAGGCGGAACTCTACCATCAACTACCTACACCCATTGAACCATTGCCATTCACATGATCACACAAGTTGAAGAAGGTGGAAATCTCTCTCCCGGCCATGACCAGATGAAAGGTTTGACAGCCATATTGTTTTCTATATACCCCCCCAAAAAAATAAAAATAATGAATCACAATTGAATACTAATGACTAAAAGCTTTGTTCGGTAATTCACCACATGACAAAATCACCGAGGAAAATAACAAAGCCGTGGGGACCGGAACCACAACAATCACACACGGTAGAGAGTGACCTCCTGCCTGCCTGCGTGCTTCTCGTCTCACACTTCCTCTCCATATCAAATGTTACTTGCACTTCAACACCTCACATCACTTCTCCAGTCACCTGGAAACTTCATCGTTGTTACCACTATGGGCATTCAAGACACCTCCATTACTTATTCCACCTTGTGTCATATCTTGGTCATGAAACTCACAACAAAAGACAAATTTGTATTCAAACAAGAAATATTAGATGTCAATGTATACTTATTTCATTTTACTTTGGACATATAATTCCCCCCACTTTCAATTCTCTTTCAATTCATACTTCTCGCATCTTTCCATCACTGGCACCCTATATTTCAACACTATCCCGTCCACTTCCCTATCATCAATTATTTTATTTCAATTCCTCCACAACTAGCAATCAATCTCTCATATTAATCTTTTAAATTTAGGTCTTACCAGCATCTCTCTCTCATCCTCATTCCCTGGTGTAACTATTCTCACACTAGCCAACATTCTCTCCCTATGTTTAATCTGATCCATATTATTCTAAGACTTATCCATTTCATTTCCCAACAGCAACGTCACATCTTTTTTTCCCTTTTCTCTAACACACTGCTGACTTTACTCCCTTCACCTGTCCCCACCTCGTCTTTGCCCTTCGACTTTGTTACATTCAAATACAAGAACATTCACGTACCTTTCATTTGTCAATCTTTCAGTCATTCTCTTTCTACCACATTCAAACATCCCTTTTTAACTGTTTATGTTTCTTTTCAACCATTAAATAACTTGATACTCGAAGGTGGGGTTAGCAGCCCATTTCATTATTTGGGCAAGGTTGTTGCTTAACTAAGACAAATGGGAAATTTAGCCTAAGGAGCGTGGAAGGTTGTCACAGCGGGTGTTAGTTGCTGAGGCGGCGGTGGTACGGGGAGGAGGAGGGGGTAGGAGGGAAGCTTCGCAGGGGTCAGCACGCATCTCAACACTTCCGCCTTATTGTTACTGAAATACTCTCGTTGTTTTCCTCCTCTTTTCTCAGCCCCTGGAAACCACCATCACCGTCACATCAGGGATATTTATTTACTAGAGGACCAATGGTAAAAAAAAAATCTATAGTTGGCGTTATGGTACTTACTCACATAACCACCCTCCCAACAGGTGGAAAATCTCAACACCTCAGTTATATCACGAATGTTAGAGCGGCAGGAATGATTAGTAGTTTACACACACACAGAGCTTATGTAATCCACAACAAAGGTAGATATAAAAAAAAATCGGAACAACACCCAACCATCCACCGGCTTTGGGATTGACTGAACAATTATGAGAGAGAGAGAGTGTTTTAGACGATGGTGGTAGTTACGGGGTAGTTTAGCGAATGTGGTAGGAGTGGCTGGCGAGGAGAGCTTGAAAGTGGTGAGGAGGAGGAGGTGAAGAGACTGGTGAGGATGAGGAACAGGAGAGACAGTTGAAGAATATGGATTGGCACAGGAAAATAAACACGAAGGACGGATGATACTGACGGAGGAACAACCTGTAGAAGGTGGGCTCAGTAGAGTGGACAGAGTAGTGCGTGGCAGAGGGGAACAAGGAGGAGAAAGACATAAGAGGAATGCAATTTATGTCAGTGCTGATTATTGTTTGGTGTGTGGTAGGAGGGGTGGAGATGGTGTGGTAATATGGGTGGAGTGAAGCTGCTTGGCACGTGTGGAGGAAGGAGGTTCAAGGTCACAAGTCACCCTTTCGGCTCCACCTCCACAAAATGTAAGGGGATCGTCTTCAGGTATACAGTATTTTGTTTTTCTTTTCGTTCCTTTAGTCTTTTATCCTTGTAATTTTAGTTGGACTTGGATCTTAACCCATCTGACCCAAAGTTTCATCGAGTCACAGTATCTCTCTCTCTCTCTCCATATATTGTTTCGGAGACTTGTAGCTCCTCCTGCCTGTCTCCCATTAAGGCTTCTGTTCCTAAATCATAACAACAGGTAGGTATATCACACACGCCTCCACCCCCTGTTCCTCACCTCTGCCATTACCTTACCTGTAGAGTGCCCTCCTAAGCAGGTAAACACAATTGTAATCTTACATCAGAACATTACCACCCACCGTTACATGCAAATCAATACCCCCCGCCATCCATCACCTACACCACCCACCGCTCTGTTTTCCTCAATGTTTGTTTCCTGATCCTAAAAAAAAGGTGTTGTCTGTATATAACTCATCCCTGCACCAGGCCACGCTCGCCATATTTACATACGAGACTTTCTTCATTACTTCCTGCTCTGTCGTCTTCCTGGTGAGTCAATTTCCTTACCATTATAACTTAATCAGGAGAGAGATTAAAGCACTTCCCTGTATGAGAAAGTCAACGCCCACCTGCCTAGGCCGCCCCTCACCTTCACTTCCCTCTCCACGAGTGTTCCCGGCCTAGCCTCACAACCCACTTCAACAAACCAGAAGGTCATGCTTGAGTATCTCTTGGAGTCCTTTCTCATCGCTACTATTAATGTCTAACTACTATATCATTCTCCCTCTACAACACATCAGAGACAACTAACATCATACTATACCATCTTTACAAACCTAATTATTTAAATCATCTTTATCGACTATTGTTTCCATTTATTAAGGAGTCATATATAGTGTTCTCAGCCACACATTATCAAAACCAGTTAAAATATATTCACCGTAATAAATCAATGCCATTATCACCACCGCTTTCACCATCACCAACACATTCATCGTCATCTTCAACAAAGTCACCATCCCTCTATCACCACCATCTCCACCACTATTGTCATTACCAACTTTCGACTTTTCACAATACAGGTCAACTCCACCTCACGTTTCTTGCACCAAAAACTCAGCTGCCAATTAGAAGGTGTTGAAATCTCTATATTTCCTTGGCCTGAAACATCCCCTTACCCCCTGACCAGCCCTCACTCCTCCCCTCAACCCCTCACTCCCCCCACCTCAGTCCTCACCCCGACTCTCCGTGCCAGCGGGAATGTCAACACTCAGACCGTTTTCTATAAATTCTCAGGTGGTCATTGTGCACCAGTAAACGTCGCGGGATTTAACAAGGTGTCCAGTACCTCTTTGATTTCATTGTTGACTCTTGCCGCCGTCACTCTCCTGGTCACTGACACCGATGTTCTCACAGGAAACGCTTGAAATAGTCATTATCGAACCCCGAGATTCAGACTAGTGAATTCGAAGCATTTATGGACATAATAATTCGTCAATGACTCCTACTTCGGGTTCACGAGTCTGAATCTTGGGGTTCGTGGTTTTCAGGAAGACAGGCGACATGACTTTTCTGGGTGACTGACTATACACTCGACAACTTTAGACCTATCGCCTCATCTTCCTCTTCATGAACCCATTGATTCAGAGACCTGTTTCGGTTTCACTTGTTTCTGAATCACTGGGTTCCTGAAGAGGCAAGTGAGGCGACAGGTGCTGCCCAGATTGAAAAAATACAAAATAATGTACAAAAATAAAACCCATAGAAAACAGAACTAAAAACTATAAACAGTTTAATGATTCATAAAATTTCAAGGAAAATATGAAAATAAAAACCAGACATCACAATGAGGGAAAGAAGGAACAGCAGGTGTGTTGATGGAGGTGAGGCCCTCAACACAGGTACAGCGGAGGTAAAGTCTTCCTCGGCTAAATGGAAGGCTAGTAGACGTGAATAGGATAGATGGATAGGAACTTCGTGGTTTCAGAAAAGAGTAAGGGGGGGGGGATAGGATAGGAGTGTCGGAGAAGGACAATACCCGTAGGATGAAGCGGGTAGAAGCAGCCTCGGGATAGAACAAGGTGAAGCGGATATCAGGTAGGGAAGGTGGATAGAAACCGAGTGGGATCACCTGAAGATTGGGCACCCCAGTTTATTTCACCTGATGATTAAGCACCCTAGCGATACCTGGTGGGGTGGGTTGGGGTGGGGTGGGGTGGGTGCCTGATCTTCAAGTAATACGAAGAGTGACTTTCAGAATGGGTACAGAAGAGGTAAGAACAAAGAAGGAATAGGGAGAGATCAAGAGGGTGGAGGAGCAAGGTAGGCTAGGTGGGTCTGGTATGGTGGGTCGGCGTAGGGAACGTGAGGCAGAACGTGATGACGGTGCGTGATGAGGTCCACCCAGTTAAGTACTGGCCGAGGAGGCACTATGTCATCACGCTGATCATCTGGCCCAGGTCACCTGCCCACACACACACACAACCTCCCGCCACCACCCGCATGGTCATTCAGCACTACCGCAGTTAAATGTCATCGAAACGTACGTGTGTGTGTGTGTGTGTGTGTGTGTGTCACGGCTCTCATGGAATAACAATTCTCCGGTAATCCTGTCACCAATACACAAGAAGGTGACCGCGTGGTGAACAACACAGAGACGTAGTTGTGACAAGACTCCAACACCCTTCATAATTGAGAACACCACACATCATGTACGTCACACACGCAGTCAAGGTGTCTCCGACAGGTGCAGGGGATGATGACACAACAGGGAGTGAGCCACTAGCGAAAGTTTACATTCCCTCAGAGGCGAGACTGTGCCCCCGCTACCTCACACCTGGCCCTGCTAATGACGTCTACCTCACCCTTCACTTAACCTAAAGGTAAACTACTAATAATACAACATTAACATATTAAAAACTCTCTAATGCGCCTCGCAGAAACACACCACAAGTCCTGCAATATTCTCACTTAGCACTTGGAGACAGTGGACGCAATATGAAAGTAAGGAAAATACAATAAATTATTCAGGTAAGAATAACAACACGTAGCCGGGGGTGTTAAAGATCACTTCAGTACTGCCACACAACCGGCCGCTACCATGTTAAAAATGGTGGGCATTGTTGACATAATGTTCACCAGAGGCGGTCCAGCGAAAGTTGAAAGTTGATGAAACAAGTTGGAAGATCACTTTCATATTAATATAATGATTTACTCTAAGATTTCAACAGATTTGTAAGAAAAGATGAAATAGGAGACATGGCGTTTACATAAAGGAGAGAGAGAGAGAGAGAGAGAGAGCAACTGATGACAAAAACCTGTAACAAAGGTCATGCCATAATACCTATTGTGGGAAGCAAGGTCTTGTCTTTGACCATCTGGCGACCAGCACCTTCATGGTATACCTGCCCTCGCTCCTACACCCACCACCCACACCAATTACACCATACCTATAAAAATTAATAGCCATCATCACTATTTCCCTACCAACAGGACAGCCATACCCGCATCTATACCACCACCACATATTTACACCACTATCACCTCTACTCATCACATCCACACCACACCCACACAATCCCCCACAAGAACCAACACATCCACATTACCATCAAGCTGACAACATACTCTTCAAACACCAACGCCCACGTGCCTGGTAGCGCCCCTCTGGTTCATCTAATGGCCAAAAAACATCAAACTAGGAATTAGGTACATAACAACCCCCCCCCCCTCCATCAAAGGTGTGCTGGAAGGTGCCGTCTTTGAGGAGGTGAGACAAAGGGCTTCTCTGTTAACGTGCTCGACGCTAAGGCAGCTTCCCGTCAACACCAACGCGAGGAAGAAAAACCAAGTCGTCACTGAATGCTTCTTATTGATTCGATTTACATGATTAAAAGCCCGGGGTCACGAACCATTAAGGAGCATCAGTGAGGAACAGTAGCATTAAGGAACATGACAGTGAGGAACAGTAGCATTAAGGAACATGGCAGTGAGGAACAGTAGCATTAAGGAACATGACAGTGAGGAACAGTAGCATTAAGGAACATGACAGTGAGGAGCAGTAGCATTAAGGAACAGTAGCATTAAGGAACATGACACTGAGGAACAGTAGCATTAAGGAACATGGCGGTGAGAAAAAGTAGCATTTAAAAAACATGAGTGAGAAAAAATATCATGTATCATTAAGGAACAGTAGCATCAAGGAACATCACAGTAAGGAACATTATCATGTATAATTAAAAAACATGACAATGAAAAAGTATCATTAATGGACTGATATTATCAACTCATGAGGAAACTATCAACAGCACAGAGACATAAGTGAGGTGAGACTCATGTTTTAACAGAACCTCCTCAACACACCGACGAGGAAGAGGTGATGTGGGGGTGTTAACATGATCAATTAACACTGATTAGGACAAATGAAGTGAGTGGAGGTGACTGGTAAATGAATGTTGACATGTCCATTAACAGTTATCAAGTTAATATAGTGTCTAGAACAAGTAGAACAGCTGTAAGATCAATAACACATGAACAGGTGTTGGGGGTGGTGGTGGGCAGCCAACCTTGACCCAGATACCCAGTGGGTGGGTGGGTGGTGGGCACGGCACAGAACCTGGTATTGTTGTTGTCTGTGCAGTGTTAAACACGACGCTGCTTCTCCGGTCTATATAAACACTAATGAACCTGCCATACGCACATACACGCCCGGGTACACACAGTCCAGTACACAGGGGGTCATGTCCTGAGTAAACAGTATACACACAACACACTGTTTGCCTCGGTTGTTTACAGGTGGCACACACAAATGACCTTGCCCAAGTCAATGGTGCAAGACTGATTCTACTCCTCCTCCATCATACATCTCCCGTGTCAAGCGTTTGCTCACTACTATTTCCACGTACAGACAGATATACGCCTCCCACACTACACACGATGTCCAGTACCCGTCTAAGATTCTGATACTTTGTAAATACTTGTATAATGTTATGTTCAAGATCTCGGATCACGTGAAGAATCTCCACCCAAGCTCATTTCACCTAAAGATTAACCACCCTAACCCAATTTAGGTTTGTGTCTTAGAATGGTGGAACATCCTTCAGGCTATTTCATCAATAAATAGCTACATGACCTTGAAAAGTAGGTCAAGGAAAATTATCTTCAAACTCGTCAGGTGAGTCGATTAGGTGGAGCCGCCGTGTTCACTTGATGAAGTTACGTCAACTGCTTCATGAAGACAAACACACAGACACAGATCCATGTTTTACACACACACACACACACACACGTCGACTCCTGGGCCCTGCTTAAAAGTTTTCTGAGGATAAATATACGAGTGATGTGATGAGTGAAGCAAGAGAGGAGTGAGAGGTGTTGAGTGGTGCCAGTGAGAGGACCCCCCACCCCCCCCCCCCCCCCTGCTGCTCACTCACTCTAACTGGCTGCTACATGGTGCCTACAGTGTGTCCATAATACGTGCTAATTATCAGCCTCTTCTTCTTCTTCCATGCGCTAACCAAAAGCAGAAATAATTAAATTCATGATAAAAATAGTCCATTAATTTACCTGTTCATAAACGATAAAAGTTAAACACATTAATGCGTTTAGAGACGATGGGTGTGAGGACTAACACACATACATACATACATACATACATACATACATACATACATACATACAGCAGCTCGGTTAATGGTTAGTATACCGAAGACAAACCAGAGGGGGTAAGATGACATAGTGGACACCGTATACAATATGGCCATCAATAACATGACACCTATTGGTTCCCTTGTGTATTGAGAGTCGCCACATGGCCATGTTGACTTATAATGGAGGAGATGAATGTATGTCAAGTGTAAGTAAACATACAACTCGTGGTTCATGACAGCCTTGACTGACAGATACATTACTGGCCACACTGTATGACATGACAAGATTACCTACCCCCACCCCACAATACCCTTTCCCCTACAACCTATCTCCATGATTCCCCTCTCCACCACCACCTGCATAACTGCCCCCCCCCTTCAAACCCCCACGTGTCTCCCTTCGTCTCCCCCCGTAACAGCTGCAGGACCTTGGTGGTCACCTCGCCGCCCACACTTCCTATCTAAGATGACGCAGTGGGGGTCAAGGCGCCCACATGCTGCCCCTCCGCCACCCACCCATCTGCCTCCCTCCCCTTCCCTCTTTCCTTTCTTCCTTCCCAGCCAGTGTCACCACTCACCTGCCTACTTCCATCCTTTCCTGTGACAACACCCACCTACCAGTACCACCTCCCTTCCTTCCACCCCACCCACTAATAACTTGACCCATCTACCCAGCCCTACCACCATCCTACCTTTCTTCCCACCCACTATAATAATAATAATGATTGTTTCTCATATTCAAGGCAGAAATTTGGTTTTGAATGTTTTCTTTGGTCATAAAAAAAAATTGTAAGTTAACTAATTTTTTCTGGCTCTCTTTTCTACATTGGTTTTGGGAAACACTGAATAGCTACACCATGAAGCAATGTAATAATCTCTCTCCCGCCACCTGTACCCACGTCTCTACATATCTCTCCCTCCTCCTCTCCAATGTTTACCCTTATACAACCTTCACCCCTTCTCAGCACACAAAGAAACAACTATCACCTCTCCACGATATAACCTAACCGATATATATGTTTCAAGAGTTACTTCAGACGGGAGAATATCACTGGTTTAAATGTTTGGTGGAGATGCTATATTTGGCCAACAGTGTTTAGAAGGAATGTAAACAACACAAACATATCCTGGTATCTCATTCGTCGATTTATCTACATCAGAGGATCAACATTCAGTTAATATATACATGCATACACGCATAAACAAACATGAGAGGGTCACAGACAGGCCGAGATGAGTTAACACGTTCATGTCTCCAGGTTCTGTCATCACCCATAATGCCTCACCTCTTCTCCACTCACTAACACTTAAATTTGTACAATATTTTTTCCTAACCCCCTTGTGTACAGGGTCTCCTCTCTGTTGAATAAAATCGTATAAAGTTAACCAAATAAAATATCATAAAAGTGGCGTCCCTGAGTCAATGTAAACTTCATAATAACTAAATGAGCATATGAATAAAAATAGGTTATACTGATGCTAAGTGACATTGATCTTAAATACTTTCATCCCTCTAAGTCAAAGAAGTTCCAGCGATTGATATAGTGAACATATAGATAAAGAATGTACACTCGCCCCAAAAAGTATCTGTATGAGACAAGGTTCAGGTATGGACTAAAGGCTCTGTTGAACACTATGCAGTAAGACTCAAGACCACATACTGGAAACTACCAAAGCTCATATCTATCTTCAAGGGCGGAACGAGGAGAGCTAGGTGGTGGTGAAGTGGAGGATAGGGGGGGTGGTGGAAAGGTGGGAGGATAGATGGGTAGATTGAGGATGGAGGAAAGGGGGGTTGAGTAGGACGTCTCTCAGGGAGGTCAGTGTTGAGAGGTCAGTATTGAACCCTACGCAGGTGACCTCGCCGCAACCCCCTCCCCGCCACCAGGAAGCCTTGAATCCTTTTTCCTGGAGCAGGTCACGCGGGTCTTACTCTTGACAGCTGCGTGACCTTACATTCCTCCTGTCTCACCCGGCCACTGTCACCTGCAGCCTTCCATACCTGTCACTTCACTCTTACTTCACTCATACCTGTCAATTCACTCTCACTTCACACATATCTCCTCACTTGGCCTCTTGTCACCTCCAGCCTTCCATACCTGTTACTTCACTCTTACTTCACACACACACACCTGTTGCTTCTGAATTACCTTCACTCTTACTTCACACACACCTGTTACTTCACCACTCTCACTTCACACACTTGTTACTTCACACACTCACTTCACACACACACCTGTTACTTCACCACTCTCACTTCACACACACACCTGTTACTTCACCTTTCACCCACACACACCACCACTCTCACTTCACACACACCTGTTACTTCACCACTCCTTCACACACGTTGCTTCCCTACTCTCCTTCACACACACACACACACCTGTTACTTCACCACTCTCATCACACACACCTGTTACTTACTCACCTCACTTACACCTGGTTACTTCACCACTCTCACTTCACACACCTGTTACTTCACCTCTCACTTCACACACCTGTTACTTCACCTCTCACTTCACACACATCTGCTTCACCACTCTCTCACACCACCTGTTACTTCACCCCTCCCTTCACACCTGTTACTTCACCACTCTCCTTCACACACACCTGTTACTTCACCACTCTCACTTCACACACACCTGTTACTTCACTACTCTCACTTCACACACACCTGTTACTTCACCACTCTCACTTCACACACACCTGTTACTTCACTACTCTCACTTCACACACACCTGTTACTTCACTACTCTCACTTCACACACACCTGTTACTTCACCACTCTCACTTCACACACACCTGTTACTTCACCACTCTCACTTCACACACACCTGCTCATGCTCCATCGCTCAACTGTAAAATATGTCTTATGTCTTTCGTTCCAGGTTTGCCATATCGCCAGGT
The DNA here is from genome assembly GCF_018991925.1 of Homarus americanus. Classification (NCBI taxonomy): domain Eukaryota; kingdom Metazoa; phylum Arthropoda; class Malacostraca; order Decapoda; family Nephropidae; genus Homarus; species Homarus americanus. Next base: position 193,497 of record NW_024753739.1, on the reverse strand, counting down.
TCATAAATTTTGTCCGAGCTCATTAATCTGGATGTGCACCTGACCTGACTAATGGATGTTTTTCGCCAGTGAGTGAGATACGTGTCTTCAAGAGCAGTTTAACCCACCCAAAGGCCTGTTCTTGGTGACCCTTGTTGCCTTACTCAAGATAACAGATAACCTTCACAAAAAAAAAATAAACATTCAACGAAAACATTTCATTTTACTTTCATTATGTTTGTTTTTTCTTCTTCAAACTAAAACAGAGAAAACCATAATTTGTTATATTATTTTCTTCTTGTAATGGCGTCTAAGACATCCATTCACACGTACACTGAACAAAATACAACAGGTGAACAAAAGAGACACGTAAAACTAAATTTCCCATACAGGTGATACATTTAACTTCCACATAAGTTAAAACAAATCATAATTGCCAAAATGATCAAGTCCTTGCATTGGTTCTCCATTCACTAATTAAACGCCTTCGATACGGGGACGCCACTTTTATTTGGCTAAAGTCGACGATTTTATTCAGCAGAGAAGGGCCCCTTTACACACACTGGTCTTTGCGAGTGAGGAACGTGGCCTGTAAGGAACGTGGGCTGTGAGGAACGTGGCCTGTGAGGAACGTGGCCTGTGAGGAACGTGGCCTGTGAGGAACGTGGCCTGTGAGGAACGTGGCCTGTGAGGAACGTGGCATGTGATGAACGTGGGCTGTGAGGAACGTGGCCTGTGAGGAACGTGGGCTGTGAGGAACGTGGCTTGTGATGAACATGGGCTGTGAGGAACGTGGCCTGTGAGGAACGTGGCCTGTGAGGAACGTGGCATGTGATGAACGTGGACTGAGGAACGTGGCTTGTGATGAACGTGGGCCAGGAGGAACGTGGGCTGTATGGAACGTGGCCTGTGAGAACGTGCATGTGATGAACGTGGACTGAGGAACGCGAGGGGTGTGCGAGGCGTCATGATCCAGCGTGAGACAGCAGCCTCCACACCCCACCAGGAGGCTCCCCACTCTCACCGGTGCCAGGTGTGTGACCCTGCCCTGGGCCTCACTCCGCCCCACCCCACAACCTATCTCTTGCACCACCACCATCTCCCTTCCTTTAACACCACCACCACCTGTATCTAGTATATCTTCTTCTCTCCCATTCACACCATTATTTGACGTGTATCATCTATCCTTCCCTAACACCACCATCTGAGTCTTGCACCATTCGTCACCCTCCCTCCACCACCTGTTCCGTACATAACACCCCACTCTCACCCTCCCACCACCTGTTCCGAACATAACACCCCACTCTCACCCTCCCACCACCTGTTCCTCACATAAAATCCCACTCACCCTCCCACCATCTGTTCCTTACATCACCTCCCACCACCTGTTCCGTACATAACATCCCACTCCCCACCATCTGTTCCTTACATAACATCCCACTCTCACCCTTCCACCATCTGTTCCTTACATCACTCCCCACCACCTGACTCTTGCACTACCTGTTCCGTACATAACCTCTCACTCTCACCTCCTGACTCCTCACACCAACACAATCATCGTCTTCCCCCTAACCTTAGCAGCTGATTTATCACACTGGCGCCAAACACACGTCACTTTTGCCCTCACGTTGAAATACTTGTCCTCCCAAATCCAAGTTTTCATCACAAGTCAATTCAAACCTGAAAATCCGGTTCCTAATATCGTTTAAGAGTGCTTCTTGTGCTGCCCCTACCCCAGTCTAACCAAACCTAACCTAACCAAGGAATTATTATACAAAGACGACCAAAACAATGCTTTCTATTGTGAATTCTCAACCTTGACTTTTGGTCCCCCCCCCCTCTAACCCCCCTCCATCACTCCCAGGAGAACGGTGCCCAGTATGTTGGTCTCAAGGTACCAGGTTCCTCCGTGTTGGTCTCAAGGTACCAGGTTCCTCCATGTTGGTCTCAAGGTACCAGGTTCCTCCGTGTTGGTCTCAAGGTACCAGGTTCCTCCGTGTTGGTCTCAAGGTACCAGATTCCTCCGTGTTGGTCTCAAGGTATCAGGTTCCTCCGTGTTGGTCTCAAGGTACCAGGTTCCTCCGTGTTGGTCTCAAGGTACCAGGTTCTTCCGTGTTGGTCTCCAGTAACACGGGGAGAGATGAAGGCTACAGAACCTGCTGGGGAGGTTGAGAACGTGAGAGTTGTCAAGTCTGGTGTTTTGCTCGAACTTCGCCTCGACTCGTTACTGCCAAGGGAGTGACTTGTCTCCTTCTTCGGGTATAATATCGACTGTCTGCCGTAGCGGGGGGTAGTCTCAACTGTGTTTGTTCAGTAGTGTCGTGAGGTGAAGGAGAGGGTGATGAAAGACGGTGCTAGAGCGAGATGAAAAGGTGTTGTAGTGGTGGAGTGGGTGATGGAGTAGGGGAGGGTGAAGGTGTGTGTGTGATGATAGGAGGTGATGATGGTGAGTGGTGGACAAGGGTCATGGGTGGTGACTCCAAGGGACAATAATATCTTCCGGAAACCTCCAAACTTCCCTCACCCCCGCGCCTCGTCTCCCCACTGCACCCCCCTATGCCTTCTCCCTTCACTAACACAAATTACAAAACAAGTAATTAACCTTCTGGGGTCATAACGGGTGAGGTCAGGGTGAGATAAGGAGTAGGTTAGGTGAAGGTCAGGGGGAGGTCAGGGGAAGGTCAGGGGGAGGTCAGGGTGAGGTCAGAGTGAGGTCAGGGTGAAGCCAGGTGAAGGTCAGAGGTGAGGGGAGATATATTACACCCTCATGACCCCCATCGACCTTCCCTCCTACTGGGTGTATAATTAAGCCTATAACCCAACCAGTAAGACACCATCTGGCCCGTGACCCTGGCCACCGCCGACCCAACTTCCGCTACGAGGTCAGGTCACGAGGGTCCCCCTGGGCCGTAGGGTCAATCTACGCCTCTTCCGGTACGAGGTGTGTAGAGACCTAACTTAATTATGGTGTTTACATGATAATAACAATAAGTAAGTTCTCTCCTCGACTTCAACAACAAGATGATGATTTTCAAAGCTTTGTGATATTTACGATTCAACAACACATTCAACTGTCTCTTATAAGCTATAACGTAGAGATGGCACCCAAGGCACCGAAACAGCATTAAGACTCTACTTATAATGGCGTCTCTCATATTCAGTCAAGAGTAAAAATAATAATCTTACGAGCACTTGAGCATCATACCCACCAGGTGCACTGACTGACTGCGACAACCGGATAGCACGAGCGAGGAGGCGGCACCAACACACTTCCTCTACAAATAGACGCCATTGCTAGTGCTAACACCGAGGCGAGAGGGAGGCAGGGAGGGAGGGGGTAGGGAAAGACAGGGAGAGGGAGGAAGAGAGAGGGGGGGAGGAAGGAAGAGAGGCAGAGGAGGAAGGAGATAAAAACGACAGAGTAAATGAAGAATTGAAGAATGACAATGGTGAGGGAGAGTAGCACAGATGCTGGTGTGACGCTGGGACGAGGGAAATAAACGTGATAAGGAAGCAGTAAACAGGTAGTAACGGAGGGAGATGAGGGGAGGGTGGGGATGGAGGGGAGGGTGGGATGCAGGAGAGGGGTGAGGAGGGAGAGAGGGGGTGAGGGAGGGAGGGAGGGGTGAGGGGTGCGGGATGGAGGAGAGAGGTGGGGGTGCGGATGCAGGAGAGGTGAGGAGGGAGAGAGGGGTGAGGGTGGGATGGAGGGAGAGAGGTGAGGGGGTGGGGGTGAGGAGGGAGGAGAGGGGTGAGGAGGGAGGAGGGAGAGGGAGGAGGAGAACCAAGAAGAATGGAAGATGATGCAAGGGTGAGCTTGGCGGTAGAGAACTAAATAAAACCACGTCAAGAGAATGTAGAAGAGAGGTGTTGATAGGTAGGATGGCGGAAACGAGTCAAGCCACACAGAGGGTATTATGTACTGAATTGATATGACGGGTGATACAGGTAGTAATACACAGGCAGGTGAGGAGGTGTGAGGGGAGGGAGGTGAGCAGAGGTGAGGGGTGAGGAGGGAGAGGTGAGGAGGAGGGAGGTGAGGAGAAAAAAAGAGAGGGGAGGAAGGAAGGAAGGAAGTCAGGGCATCAAGGTTGTTGTCAGGGCGCCCTCACAGTTCACCCCCACACACACACACACATGACTGGCATCTCCACAAGGGCGCTCATCCACCCCGACCTTTAGCCCCCTAATCTACAATACAACACACACTACACTACAACACACTACACACAACATCACACTACACTACAACACACTACACACTACAACACACCACACTACTATACTACAACACACTACACTACAACACACCACACTACTACACTACAACACACTACACTACAACACACCACACTACACTACACTACACTACAACACAACACACTACACTAACACACTCACACAACACACCACACTACACACACACTACACTACAACACACTACTACACTACAACACACTACCTACAACACACCACACACTACACTACACCAACACAACACACAACACACTCACTACAACACACTACAACACACTACACACACTACACTACAACACACTACACTACAACACACTACATTAACACACTACATTACAACACACTACACTACACACAACATCCCTATTTGACCCACACTCACTCACCACCTCTCTATTATAGGTATACTCTAGTCTCTAACTCTGACTTCCCTATTACTCTGTGTACTTCCTATTATTCTAACTCTGCTTCCTATTACTGTACTTCCCATTACTCTTAACTCTGTACTTCCTGTTACTCTGTGCACTTCCTATTACTCTTAACTCTGTACTTCCCTATTACTCTGTGTACTTCCATTATTCCTAACTCTGTACTTCCCTATTACTGTGTACTTCCCCATTACTCTTAACTCTGTACTTCCTTGTTACTCTGTGCACTTCCCTATTACTCTTAACTCTGTACTTCACTTCAATACTCTAAGTACTTCCATATTATTCCTAACTCTGTACTTCCCTATTACTGTGTACTTCCCCATTACTCTTAACTCTGTACTTCCTGTTACTCTGTTACTTCCCTGTTACTCTGTGTACTTCCCTATTACTCTAACTCTGTGCTTCCCTATACTCTTAACTCTGTACTTCCCATTTTACTCTGTGTACTTCCATGTTACTCTTAACTCTGTACTTCCCTATTACTCTGTATGCTTCCCATATTACCTTACTTCCCTATTACTCTTAACTCATACTTCCCTATTACTCTTAACTCTGTACTTCCATTTACTCTGTGTCTTCACGTATTACTCTTAACTCTGTACTTCCTGTTCTCTGTGTGCCCTGTTACTCTGTGTACTTCCCTGTTACTCTGTGCACTTCCCTATTACTCTTAACTCTGTACTTCACTATTACTCTAAGTACTTCCCTATTATTCCCTAACTCTGTACTTCCCTATTACTCTGTGTACTTCCCTATTGTCCCTAACTCTGTACTTCCCTATTACTGTGTACTTCCCCATTACTCTTAACTCTGTACTTCCCTATTACTCTGTGTACTTCCATATTATTCTGTGTACTTCCCTATTATTCCTAACTCTGTACTTCCCTATTACTCTGTATACTTCCTTATTACTCTTAACTCTGTACTTCCCTATTACTCTGTGTACTTCCATATTATTCTGTGTACTTCCCTATTATTCCTAACTCTGTACTTCCCTATTACTCTGTATACTTCCTTATTACTCTTAACTCTGTACTTCCCTATTACTCTGTATACTTCCTTATTACTCTTAACTCTGTACTTCCCTATTACTCTGTGTACTTCCATATTATTCTGTGTACTTCCCTATTATTATGTGTACTTCCCATTTACTCTGTGTACTTCCTTATTACTCTTAACTCTGTACTTCCCAATTACTCTGTATACTTCCCTATTATTCTGTGTGCTTCCCTATTACTCTTAACTCTGTACTTCCCTATTACTCTGTGTACTTCCCTATTACTCTAACTGTATTTACCTTCTAAGACTGTACACCAAATCAGTACTGTAACTCTGTATCGTTACTGTGTGTACTTTCTGCTCCAGACTACGTTAGGTCAGTACCTCTCCCTCAACTGTCACTCCTAACTATACATCCACGTCAACTCTCCCTCAACTGTCACTCCTAACTACACATCCACGTCAACTCTCCCTCTACTGTCACTCCTAATTACACATCCACGTCAACTCTCCCTCAACTGTCACTCCTAACTACACATCCACGTCAACTCTCCCTCTACTGTCACTCCTAACTACACATCCACGTCAACTCTCCCTCTACAGTCACTCCTAACTACACATCCACGTCAACTCTCCCTCTACGGTCACTCCTAACTACACATCCACGTCAACTCTCCCTCTACTGTCACTCATAACCACAACATCCACGTAAAGTTTTCCTCAGTTAAATGACAGACTTCTGATACTTGCGCTAATATTGTGTAAATACCTTGTTGAGTCGTGTACACAGGTCCTCAACGTGTTTATGTCTGACCAACTACACAAAGGAATGGACTACTGTATTGGTATTGACTTTTTATTGCCAGAGTGCCAGTGCCATAATGCCAGTCTCTCCAGGTGACCAATAAGGCTTCTTCAACTTGGGTAACAAATAGACAGTCAAGCCTTCCGAACAACTGAATGTCAGCCACAGTCCCGAGAGAGAATAACCGAGCCAGTCTCTCAAGGCATTAATGTCAGTCCCAAGAGAACAATAATCTCAGCTCCGAGACCAGTGTCAGCTTCTTGGTTAACCACCACAGTGTCTCGCCCACAGAGAGTGAAGTGTCAGTCCCCCAGAGGGCCACAATGTTAAATAACAGAGTAGTGTGTGGACCTCAGGAGAGTCGGTATCATCCCTCGAAAAAATCCCAACGTCAGTCCCCCTAGAATCTGTGTGACGGGTCCTTAAGAATCACTGTCATTGTTTTAACGCCTTCACTACTGGGACGCCATTTATAATATTTCAATTGATTAACGACAAATGATTTTATTCGGAAAATTATATCTAGTCTCCTGGAACACCTCCCAATATCACCCCCAACATTACATCTTGAGCCCCGACAGAGGCACAGCACCAGACTGATAACGGGGAGTGGTAAGCCAGCAGGGTAATGAGGTAGGCGGGATGTGAGCGTGGCGCCCCCCTGCCGCCGTGGGGGACCATCACGGTGGCGGCCAGTTGGGTCACACGACAGTTACGACCCCTGGGAGACGTCCGCCCACCGGCACCGACACGGCCAGGAGGCGACAGGGTCATGGGGTGCTCACCAAGTGTCGCCGTCACAAGGTCTCAGTCTTAGAGGTGTGTCTGCTGCCACAGGAGATGTAAGTTGGTGCTTCTGAAGGTGGTCTGGTGACGGGGGATACTGTCTGGTACAATACCACTGGAGCTACTGAAGGTGCTACACAGGAACTACTACCTGGTGCTCTTGCTGAAACTGTTGTCTACTTACAGTAAGAACGGATGAAACTTCCGGCTGGAGGGTCAAATGAATATAATGCTCAATATAACTAACACCCAATTGGGGAATGATCACTCATGACAACTGCCATAAACATTCCCTCGTCAGATATTATAAACCTGATACATTCTAATGGAATTTTGGGGGGTCACCAGTAAAGCTTCTGTTTGTTATAGCCATTCGAGTAATTCTGGTATGTGTCGGCCCGCTGAGGTAAGGCAGGTAGCCGACACTCACCTGGTCTCCCCAATATTTACCTGCCACTCTCAAGTGTCCACTCGTCTCCCTACTCTCCCAGGTTACCTCCACCCCCAGTGACTCTGTTTCACCTATCTATTGTTTCTCTCTCAATTTACTCTATCTTCTCTGTTTCTCTCTCAATTTACTCTATCTTCTCTGTTTCTCTCTCAATTTACTCTATCTTCTCTGTTTCTCTCTCAATTTACTGTCTCCTCTCTGTTTCTCTCTCAATTTACTGTCTCCTCTGTTTCTCTCTCAATTTACTGTCTCCTCTCTGTTTCTCTCTCAATTTACTGTCTCCTCTCTGTTTCTCTCTCAATTTACTCCATGTTTTACCTCCACTGTTACTCTCTCAACTTACCATTCTCTTGCTTTTCAAAACCTTGGTTAGGTTAGGTTAGGTATTTCTCAAGTCCACCACATAAACACGAAAGAAACCCATAGCACAAAATCCAATAGAAACTCAAAGCGTCTTCAGATCTATTCAACAGTGACTCAAGAAACATTTTTTTTATGTATAGTAAATCCTCTCATGACGGTTCAATCCAGCGGGTAAATTGACCTTTGCTTCTCTTCCGTGTTAAATAGTAAGTCTCATTTCGTTGTCTCTTCTCTGTGGGCTCTATGCCATACACACTGGCGGGCTATAGTCATTAACATACACATTAGTTACTTCAAGAATAACGAAATGTATTGAGATAATTTAGATTTTTCTAATAATTTTAGTTTCTTCTTTTTTTGCTCTTGATATTTATTTATGTTGAGATTTTTTTTAAAGTGATTTGATTGACGGAGAGAATTTATTGTTTATTCAGAAGAAAATACAGTCAAGATTTATCTCTGATTTATAATTTTATGGGTTTTCTTCTTTTGCAAACACACACACACACACACACACACACACACACACACACACACACACACACACACACACACACACACACACACACACACACACACACACACACACACACACACACACACACACACACACACACACACACACCTTTTCCCGTCACCACCATGCTCTCTCTCTCTCTCTCATTACCCGTCTCCTTAACCCGTCTCCCTCCCCGTCACCAAGGCACCACTAGCTGCCCATCACTATTTCCTAACCTCAGCAGTTTTCTCTTTAAGCACCAAGCATTAGCACACGACCACCACCACCCTGCCCCCCCCTCCCCCTTCTTCACGGCGCCACACCCGGAGCCACAACACGAGGTGGTAATATTTGGTTTGGTTCACCTCAAGATAAGACACACCACCCCCATGCTTACCTAACCTAACCAACCTAATGCTAACCCCCTCACCCAAATAGTGTTAGGGTGGTTAATCTTCAGGTGAAATAAGCTGGGGGTAGAGATTCTTCAGGTGATTCCAGACGCTAACCTAACCTAACCTAACCTAAACCCCTTCAGATATAGTTAGAGTGGTTCCTCAAGTTAAATAAGCTGGAGTGTCTCATCTTCAGGTTAATGTTATTCCAGGCAGGTGTTGGTCTCCTGTGTAGCAAAGTGTAAGGTACAGTACTTAATTGTTTTCTTTCCTCGAGTCTAAAATGGGAATCATAACAAGTGACGGATTTGCGGGAAAAATATAATATGGAATTAAAGATCAAGTTTATATATACCAGTCAATATAAATATTTCCATAACTACTGGGAGGAAAAATACAAAGACTTAGGGAAATAAACAAACCCCAACACATCCTAAAATCACGGGACACAAGGATACAAAACCCGGAACATGATACGCCCCGCAGTCGACTCCTCCTCGCCCTGGACACACTAATGGCTAAAACTTGCCTCCCGTCTGCCTTGTCGACCTAAACACGACCCTCGCCTATCGCCCGCCATTCTCAACAGTTTCCCCCCAAATATGTACATCGTTTTCCCATTTTCTTTCAACGAGTCGCGGCGTCCAGTTCGTTAGGTGGTAAAAAGGCAACGTTATCTCGTGGAATTTGTCCCCCTGACCGCCCTAACTGCTGTATTGGATAACACCAGCCACTAACTGCCTCATAAAATTCAATAAAAGGTCAACTGTTACCCGGGAAATACATTAAGCAAACAACTTTATCGCAGGACTGGTTTTAAACTGGTGTTAATTATTACGGTGACGAAGGTAGACATTTGGGATCACCTGAAGAGGGTCCACCCCAGTCTATTTCACCTCAAGACTAACAACCACCCTAAGGATAACCTAACCTAACCACCCTAACACTAACCTAACCACCCTAACGCTAACCCAACTTAACCTAACCTCATAACATCACGTACTAACAGCCTTTACCTGTTATTACCGCCACAACCAATACAAGCTGATGTAATACAGATATTACTCGTTATAAGTAATCTTCCCGCGACCTGACTAGTATTATAAACGATAGAATTATTAATATACTGCAAATGCAAAGTCACATAGCGAAATTAAAAGTACTAAATGCTGCTTCCCTTTCCTTCAACAATAATAATGGAAATTCCATCAATGACACAATATCTATTCCAAATTATCACAAATATTTGTGGGTTAAGAATATTACCACAAAAACCCAATATATTTCATAATTTACCGTTTAACTTAATCTCTATCCCATAATCAGCGATACTCTCCAGCTATAAAAACACTAGTAATTCATGATTGCAGTTTAAGTATTATTTTATATACATAGAAACCTACCCATCACACACACATATATATATATTTAAATAATTTGGAGTTTTGGTAAATGTAACTCAATGTCGACCATTTGCCAGCGTTAGAGTTAGCGCTGAACCCATCCTCGCGCGGGAGCCATGGATCACAACTAGAGAAAACGGTCGAACGCTGACGGAGAACTACTTAAATTACTACTACAAGGTATTCCTATATTTTAACCCTCTACTCCTACTTTGTGTTTATCAAGCCCGACGGAAAAGTAGTTAATTTTATGTAAGACAAACATGGTGTATTTAAATCTAATGTAACTATATTAAATATTACCTAACGACCATAACGTAGTTAAGGTAGTTTGGCAAAATACAATAAAATATATGATTTAGTTGTCTTTGTCCTTATTACTTCTTAACAAGGACAATTTTTCACTGTATCTAACTGTTGTAATTGAAAAAGAAAATATGAACCGATTGTTTTTAGTATGGAGTCGATATGGGAGTATACAAGAGCTTTCCTGCTGAGGTAATGGGTCACACCACACCTGAGAGAATAAAGGTATTTTCTTGTTAATCGTCAGGTACAGTTGGGCAACCTTCCATGTGACCATTTCAAGGTGGTTTGGCCCTCAATCGTACGACGGCTGCCAAGGAGAGAGAGAGAGAGAGAGAGAGAGAGAGAGTCGAAAATACTGAACAACACACACATTAAATACGCTTTATATCTAATCCAAAATAAATATAATTTCTAGTACACGATTTTCTCACGGTATAACCATCGTCTGGTTACACGGCAGAAACTCGATACAGAAATATGACGCTGAATGAACGCCTGCTAAGATTTTTCTCAATACCTTCGTAACAATCAAGTGAAACCCCGCACCACAACCACCCAGGGACCCTAACAACAGAACTACCTAAAGCCCCGTCCACACGATCGAGCAGTGCCCGGCGGGCCTTGCCCGTTTACCAGGCAAAGCCTGTGTTGTTGTTGTACACACGGGGGTGGTTGGCGGCAGTCATAGTCTGGCGCCGGTAGCTAGTAGGTGGTCGGCAGTGGCGGGTGCGGTACGATCACCATGGTGTTGCAGGAATAATCGCCGAACAGTTAAAGCGAAGAGCATAGCGTTGTGTACTATAATAATTGCTGCTATGTGCAAAAAGAAGAAAATGCAGAAAAGGGAATGGTGCAAAGAGTGGTTAGGTCGAAGAAAAGCATGGAAGTCATGCCACGATTTTACGTGAACTGCAAGATGGACAAGACGGACATGAGCAAGACTTCACCAATTACATGAGAATGGACCCAACACATTTTACAAACTTCTAGCGAAAGTGGAACCATATATAAAAAAACAGGATACCAATATGAGGGAGAGTATATCTGCAGAGGCTCGTCTAGAGTGTCAATGCTCATATATCTTTCAACCGGGTGCACCTACACGTCACTTCAGTATAGAACGAGGATATCAAAACAAAGTTTGTCTGGCATAATACCTGCAACTTGTCAAGCCATGTGTGAAGTACTCAAGGAAGATTACTTGCAGGTGAGTTTTGTAGTACATAAAAATTCATTGAATGATGTTAGAATTATGATATACATAGACAGGAAGCTATGGGACTAGAGTGAGGAGAGCGGCAGGAACGAAGAACACACACGAATGTTCTCATTACATAATACAAACACTCTCCTGTTTATTGTCACGCCAATAATGTACATTGCATAAGCTTATTTGGTTATACACTGGACATCTGGACCGAGCTGGGAACATATACATATCACATTTGCAGGACTTAACTCAGGTTTTACAAAGTGTTAGCATATGTTCTGTCAGTATCTCTGTTCATACCTCACCGACTTGAGGACCCCGACCCCCGAGGTCAGCGGTGGCGTAGTGATCAGCTGTTTTTGACAGTCACGTGGGGTTCCAATAATAACACGTGTCTTGTATTGCAGGCTTGTGTAATGTTGAATATTAATGACAATATTATAGGAATGTCGGTTTTCCGGTTTTATCGAAATAATTAATAATGAAAATGATATTAAAACATATTAATATTTGTGAAGGGGTCCCAGGGTCAACTCGTTTCTCAGGCAGAGTCGTCGCTCCATATCCAGCAGCAAACCACCAGGCAGGCTGACCATGATTTCGCTCAACGACGGACACTACGCTGGTTTGCCCACCAATTTTGCCCGATAACGGGCATTTAGCGCGTGCCCGCCGGGCACTGCTCGATCTTGTGGACGGGCCTTAACATTACAGTTGTCAGGCCAAAAGCAACATCAAAAGCCACTAAATCAATAAACCTCAACTACTCTTTCGTCTGCATTAGTCAGCCCAATGAAAGACTCACTTGATTTACTGACGAGACTCACCCCACACACACGAGATGATCCAACAACCAAATCAGCTAATGGCCAATTCGATGGTTAGTCTCAGTTTTCTGCAGCCCAATAGATAATTTTCTTGTATTTCGTTTAGGTTCGAACGCGTTTGTATCCAGTTCGCTACGTGAGGTGTCTTTGTCGTGATAACATTAGCCACATGAAGATAGCGTATCCCCGACAGTGTCTTAATAATCAACAGAGACTCATATTCCCCCATAATGGTGTCAATGTTGGGGAGGACTCAGATAACAAGAGCATCATAAACAGGAAATCTAGTGGTATATGTTATCAGTGGTGTATCATGATGTCTACAACACTGGAAGCATCAGCACACATGAATCATAATGTACAGTAAGATGAGGTGGGAAGAAGACAGATTTAAACAACTGTACGATTTGATACTCTTATTACTCTGTGTTACTGTAGGGCAGAAAAATCTCCCATCGATCGTCGAAGCTGACTGTCTGGATACATCACCTGGCCTTGTAGTCACCCACCAAGTCCTGTCGCCTCTCCTGATGTTCCACGATCCCCGTGATTCAGACTCGTGAACCCGAAGCAGCAGACACTAGTGCATTATTCCGTCCATAAATGCTTCGGGTTCACGAGTCTGAGGTTCGTGATTCAGGAGATGGCTAGACTTGTGAGGGCGACTCTACCATTAATCACTAATTTTACACCAAAATGATGTGAAATTTCTTTGAAAATTTAGAGGACGAATCGATTTAACAAATCCGTGACTATAAGCATAAACCTATTGATCCAAGCCCCCCCCCTTATCCCTTCTAAGGTTCTTGGAATGGGAGACAAAATGAAAACAAATACAACACGGCAAAAAACACACCATGGATACAACTACAGTGTGTGTCAAAAGTTAGCCACAACGGAGAAACATATCCACCTTAGTGATAACAACACAAACTTAATAACAGACTATGAGAACATCCGCAAAAACACACAAACTCCACAATAAACATCTATATAAAAATGGGACACACACCTACATCATCTTTACCAGCCCGACACACATACGGCCAGACCGTCATGGCTGGTAGACCTTGGGGTTTGAGTCACAAATATTGAAGACTAGAGAGTTCGCGTGACCGGTAAGAGACTCATCGGCGTCTGTTATCTGAGAGCAAGAGGCGGGCTGCACGCATGTCAGGATATCCGGAGTGACGATCTTTTAACTATCGCTAAATGAGGATCTCGCACCACCACATGCGCTCTCATCTCCCAATGGTCTTGAGCAAATTGATAATGATTATCTATCTCCCCCCCTCTCCCCCCCCCTTCTCGCTGTCTCTCCCACCTTCTCTGTCCGCATGTAATACAATTGACAACAATATAGTAATAAAGTATCTACTTTCTTTGTGAGAGATGCATTAGTATAGGACTAAAATAATAATCAAATATATCAAAAAGCACTTAAAAAATATACACAACAGCTATAATAATAATAATAATAATAATAATAATAATAAGTCACCACAGCCACCATTTATTCGGTCATGAAAACCAAAGATCATCTCCCCTAAATACTACTTTAAGTCCATCCACCACCCCAGTCAGTCGAAAGGTTCCCACCCAGGACGATGAATCAGTCGCGCTATCCTGCTACCTGCACCTGCTCTCTCTCTCTCTCTCTCTCTCTCTCCTCTCTCTCTCTCTCTCTCTCTCTCTCCTCTCTCTCTCTCTCTCTCTCTCTCTCTCTCTCTCTCTCTCTCTCTCTCTCTCTAAGGCGTCAAAAGCAATCCGATAAAAAATCAACAAATAAATAATACACTATGAATAAATACATATGAATATTAATATGAAAAGACTTACGAAAAAAAAAACCCCACACACACACATTGCTGCCTCACGTTAATTGCCACAAATCTCAGAGAGTAAACAGAGGTTCTTTAACAGTTAGACAAGAGGGAGGGACTGTGTTGCATGTTGTGAGTGGTGCCAGCAGGTGTGGGGGATGAAATAGGAGTTTGTAAAGCGTGTGACGATCACTAATGAGAGAGAGAGAGAGAGACTGGTGCCATCAACACCACGAGTACCCACCACCACTAGACACCACGAGTACAGCTGAGTCAAAGAACCAAGAGGGTAAACACCATGACCTCACACCACCTGGCCTGAGTCAACACCATCTACGCGAATCAACATACCAGGAGGCTATCACGTCACCACCTCGCCCTAACTCACACTCTTCAGGGTAAACACTAATGATGCCACATCCTACTTATTCCTCTACTGGCGTTTTATACATCTCCCGTTTACACAAATTAAATACACCTCATTTATTATCAATTACATTATATACTCCTTCATAAACAACTATACACGTTATACACCTCTATAGTATGACGTACAGTACACCCCAACCTGAATACAGTAAGGATGAGACAACTTACGTTACACAGGTACCATGAGAAATACCTTTTAACCAAGTCTACAATTTCCCATACAGTTAAGAGCTCCTTGTCAACACATAGAAGGTGTACACACTGTATTGCCAGGGTCCATAAGAGAAAGCTGTCAAAAGGTGGTTAAGCCCGTACCTCCACCACAAGTTTACACACTGAGGTAGCGGTTCAGCGATCAAATAAAAGATGAGTGATCGACGTGTGTTTTAGAACAAGACAAAAGTTCACTATGTACACTGACGTAAAATTGATGGAGAGGGAAATACCGAACAGTAATAATAACAAAGAGCTGAAGTAAAATTGAAGAGATTGATAGATTTTCAGTTTTTGTGATATATTTTCATGGTTTAAAGAGAGACAATGAAATATATAACGTATTTTGACCATTATTTGTTTATTAACTTTTGTTTTACGTAGCATGAGGCCAAAACAATTAAAATAAAGCTATTGTTACTCATCACCACATTCCGGTAAACAGCTGTAAAATTTCAGGCTCTTCATTAGTCGGTCATCAGCAATCACTAGAACCTCTGAAGACCAATGCCACCATCCTGCCACAACAGTCGCTAATTAACCTCTATCATACACCTGGGAGTGATGAGTGATTGTGCCCTCCAAGGTTATGTATCAAGTTATATTAAGTATTAGTTGGTGGACTGACTAGGTGAGCCTTTAGTTAGTCTCTTGAAACACACACACACAGCTCTCTCTCTCTCTCTCTCTCTCTCTCTCTCTCTCTCTCTCTCTCTCTCTCTCCACAAGGTACAAGAGGGGACGAAAGAGACCAACTTATTATCGGACTTCTTTCGACAGCTGGCTTTAAGAAACACAGACACTAATATCATAGGACCTGACTCATACAAATATATCGTGTAAACTGAAGCACAAAAACGGGAATAAACAATATACTTCAATAGTAAGGTTAAGTGATAGGGTTTTGTGCAGTACATATTACCTTTACACCCACATGATCAACACGAAATTCTGGTAAGTGAACAGTAATGTATTAACTAACTGTGTGTCCAGGTGGTGGTTAACTACTCAACACGTTAAATTAGGTCAAGTATTACTACATTTTTTAAGTCATGAAGGAAGGCAGTGGTAGATACTTAACACAAATGATCAGTTCATAAATTATATCTCGGCTAAATCTTAAGGCCCGCTTCTCACCTCTGCACCAGTGTGTTTCGTAAGGCGTCGCCACAGGGAACTCAAAGGACCCAGCACAGCCAAGCACTAAATACTCCTCAGAACGGACAGCTACAGGTATGGTCATAGCTGGGGTGGAGGGTCGACTCCTGTCTGGTACCTTTACCCTACCTCACTGCACTATAGTGCTCTCACTGCCTCTAGCACGCTCCAATGACACGAGGCACTATGGCGAGGAGGTTGCCACATTCTCACTCACACTCATGATTCAAATTTCACTTGGGTCACTTCCCATGGGTCAGATAGGTGAGCAGTGGAGGATGCTGTGGTGCAGTGGTGGATGATGGGTGGTGCAGTGGTGGATGATGGTGATGATAGGTGCAGTGGTGGATGAAGTGGATGATACAGGTGGAGCAGTGGTGGAGATGCTAGGTGAGTGGTGGATGATGCTAGGTGCAGTGGTGGATGATGCGTAGTGGTGATGATAGGTGGTAGGTGATGACGGGGTGTGTGATGATGCTGTGGAGCAGTGGTGGATGATGCGGGGTGGCAGTGGTGGATGATGCTGGGTGGTGCAGTGGTGGATGATACTAGGTGGTGCAGTGGTGGATGATGCTAGGTGGAGCAGTGGTGGATGATGCTGCAGTGGTATATTACAACTGGTTCTCGCGATGGACGCAGATGATAGTTCACCATCAAGGTCGTGGGCAGTGGTCGGGGTCGTGGGGAAGAGAGAGGAAGGTAGTGACGGAGGCTGTAGGTCGTTGCCACTTGGCGCACGTTAGCGGAAAAAGAGTGCTGAAATGAGGGTGGGGGAGTGTACGACGGCAGTGGCAGTACATGGGTGTGGACAGTACACGGGTTGTGGAAGTAGACGGGTTGTGGCAGCAGCGAGGCAGGATGAAGTACTTACTCTACCATGATAAAGGTGTAACCTCGTCTAGTACCTCACAGGTTATTACAACGGTGACCGCGAGAGGTGAACGACATCACCTCTCACTAAAATGATCCAATGAACTGCACTTTACAACCACTGATGATCAACCTACTGGCACCTCACCTCCCAGCGGCTTATTAGGCGCTGGTCTTGAGAGCCTCATTTGACAAACTTAAAAAATTCTCCTCGCCCTCTTTCACTATCATCTACTATATGTTTACATTTTTGCGGAAAAGATGTGAGTATTGTATTTAAAGCAGGAAAAATAACGAAAAACTAGTAGGAATAAACCCTGGCAATAAGCAAAGCCGGCCATAAAGGCTGGAAACAAAGACTATCATTAAATTTTTGATAACACTACATACTTCTGCCGGCGCTGACGTCACGTTAGGTCAAGAATCATCATCTAGTTCCATTACTCTTCAAATTGAGAGCGTGGCCACTTCATCACCACTAAAATGTTGTTAGGAATTCCTTGATCCTGTCCAGATGAATTCCAGCATCACTATTATACAACACCTGTC
The DNA here is from genome assembly GCF_018991925.1 of Homarus americanus. NCBI lineage: Eukaryota > Metazoa > Arthropoda > Malacostraca > Decapoda > Nephropidae > Homarus > Homarus americanus. Next base: position 175,741 of record NW_024753739.1, on the reverse strand, counting down.
ATTTACATCAGCTGTTTCCTATTTGGGATGAAGGTTTCCCCAGCAAATTATCCCAGACAGTAAATGACTATAGACCCACAACATTAAAACAACGCCAACACGAGCAATGAACAGCGTCTAAGTCTCACTACGTCGGGAGGACACTACACCATCTGCCCCCTGCGTGCAAGGGGGCTGTTTAATATCATGACCCAGTTAGTGAGTTCTCCCTCCTCCTGACGGCGAGATCATTCCACCATTTTCACAAGTCCCAGGTAATGTCCTGTCAGATGAATGGATTCACTCCTTCACAAGACAGTCATTTGATCTGACATTAATCTAGAGCTTATCGTCCTTGGTTAAGGTGACCGTCCTATGGTGAGTGGTGCTGGGTAGGGCGGTGATGAACCCTACTGCCACAAACTGCGACTCGGATGAGGGATTTTCCTCCTCTTTCAGAAGCAGGTCGCTTAGTTTAACACCACATATCCACCGGTCATATACCGACTGGGAACATAAATATACAAATCTATTAACCAGACGACCCCCGGATATCTAAAATTACACTCGGCCCCAAGTCAGTGAGTGACGCCGCCAGTCTTGGTTCTTCTGTACCGCCTGGCTTGATATAAACGGTTCATCATAAATAATGTCATCATCACTTGGGTAATGCATCCTGACGACTAGTTAAAAATAAGATGTCTGGTCTGTGTCATAAGAACAGCGCCAATATAGTAGTCAAGAGCGACTGACGTTCCCTTCCAATCCATAATGACAATGGAAGCTACAATGGCGCTATCCCTATGGCAAGAGGACACGGGATTCTGTCAACACAACACCATCCTGAAGAGAGGCATAAAGACTTACCAGAGCTTTCGTTTCCTGCGTGCACGGCGGGGGCGCCTCTATCTGTCGTCCCGGTGAGGGCGGCGAGATCGGTGACGGGATCGACTGGAGGCCATCCTGCAGCAGGGAGAAGCAAGAGATTAGCAAGTTGCACCACCTGGCCTCATAAATCCCTTCATCCTGACTCCACCCTCCTAACACCCCACTCCTGCACACATCCTACCTCCACCTCTTCCTGGCCAAGCTGCTGCCTCAGAGACAGCACCACCCTCTCCTCTTATGAGGTGAGGCTTCACATAATGTGGCCAGGTGTGGCTAGCACGGCCTACTTGTTGACAAACCAGTCTGCACCTGGATGACTGTTCCCAAGTACTGTAAACACAAGGTGTGTATTTAGGAAGGTGGGATTGGCTTTAGGATTAATAGAGTAGATTCAAAACTTTACTTTTGTTATATAAAAGCGACAAAATGCAATTATGTTGTTCACTTTATAATATTGTATCAGTATACTTTTATCTTTAGTCTGCTTCTTATATTGGGTAAATAATAATGTGCCAGAGTCAACCATTACAAACGGCAGAATCAATATAATAAAGCAAATTAATTAGCATCTAAGTACAGAATTGATCGACTGTCTGGCTTCAATAAACACAAACTTCATTAATGGACAAATAAAGAAACTTAAGTCTCTAATACCGATAATAACTAAACTGTATCTCGTTACATCATAGCTACCTTTAACTCAACTAATTAATGTATACTGAATGTTTTACTCAGAGCTACACAGTGTCTACTGAGGCTGTACGTCAGGTGTAACACTATCATGACGCACACCTCTTCTACGACGCCGCGTATAATATCAAACTTTTCCTGTGGTGTGAGGAGGAACACAAACGTCTTCCCAGGTATAATAACATATGATATCGTTGTCATCTTAACGCAAGCTACAACAAGTGAGTCACTGTGAAGTAATGTTAACAGCCAGCGAGGTACACCATCTGATGAAGGTGGCCGATGAAGACTGCTCCTCTGACACCCTCACACCACGTTCCTTGTTTCATATTACAGAGAGGCGTCAAGGTGTTAGTCGTGGCTCAGGTATCACCCTTCTCCATGGTCCTGATGTTCAATTGTCTTACTCAAGTACATATACATGAAAACGTCTAAATAGTTAATTTAAAGCAACTCACAATATATCACAATTATACTGAGATTACTTGAACTAGAAACCTCATAAGCGAATGTTAAGAGATAAAATAAGTTAAGGGAACATGTCTAACAAAAACGTTCTACCTAAAATTTATCGCCTTTTTGTTGCTACTGTCTGTGTAGTTTTGATGCCATCATATCTAATTTGGGTGAGAGTTGAGTTCATCCTTTATCTTCAGCTACGGGAAATATTCATGGTATAATCCTTTGAGGATCCGACTGAGGTTCGCAACTAATGATGCACCACGTCCAACACAACGCTACGGTACTTCAGCTTTGTTTATCATAGCGTAAATATTAAAACTATAGCAACAATTTAATGTACAAGTATTTGACTGCATACTAGTTCTTGGGTATATAAAGGACACTCTTCTTATATATATATATTTTTTTGCAAGGTGAGTGGGGGTGCCTGATGATCTTATGAAAGCAGTGAGACAAAACAAAGTGTAATTCTCAAGTACAGCGACACACTGAACAAGTACAGCGACACACTGAACAGCGACACACTGAACAGTACAGCGACACACTGAACAAGTACAGCGACACACTGAACAAGTACAGCGACACACTGAACAATAAGCGACACACTGAACAAGTACAGCGGCACATTGAACATCACGTACAGCGGCACACTGATCACGTACTGCAAACGATGAAAAATTGTTGCACGCGGTATAGTAAAGTGCCGCTTTGCACCGCTTGGCTCTACTTGGCGCACCTCACACGTACGCCGAGGTGGCAAAACACAACAATGACCGTGTGAGTTGTGAGTCTGAATAACTCTCCCTCCTCCTTCCCTTCTCCTCTTCCTTCCCTTCCTTTCTCCTCCTCCTCCTCTTCCTCCTACTCTCCTCCTCCTACTACATGGACCTGTGGCAAGGCCGGCTGAATCGCCACCACAAGGGGTAAAACCTACTGAGTTAAGGGTTTAATTCTTGTATGTCAATGTATTGCAAAAGGTAAGACAAGGAACTAAATTTTACAGTTGGCTCACTATTTCACTCTTGAAGGGAACATTATCTTAATCCCATTTGGTGGATGGTTGAACGATATCAGTCTGGCCACAACTTAATACTACAAGTCTGCACATATGTAATAACAGCAGCAGCAATAACAGCATAAACAGCCAGATAAGCAGCACACACACACACACAGCAGCAGTAGTATTAGCAGAAGCAACAACACACCCCACCACTCTACACGGAGCATCACAACGCTACTGCCAACACCCCCAAGGCGACCAACCTCTCTCACACACTGTCTTGGCCGCCCTAGTGTGGACAGTAGTGTTGTGCGTTTACATGGTTACACTGCATCATTATCATATATTATTGTGTTAAAAGTCAAGTACTAACTCACCGTCACCTTGGTACATAACTGACTTGAGATGCTTCGGTTGAGAAAGTTATTAAATAAACTAAGAGTAATGTTAAATTTACATACAACAAGTAATCGGTGGTAGCAACCTGTCAATTAAAGAAAGAGATGAAGGCAAATTAAGCATCCTAAACCATGCATTCCGTTCAGTAAACTATGAATTGGAGTAAAGTTGCAAGTACTTACAGTACAGTCTCAGTATCTCCCACTATCACAACAGGGACACACACACCTCGTTACGTGTTAGTTGTCTCGCTAACATACGTGGTAGGAAAAAAGGCCAATCATCTTACTTGAAACTTTAATAACAATAAAATCTCACACAAACAGAGTGGCAGTCTTGCTAATAAAACAGTCGTGTACAAATTAAAATTTCCGACTGCTCTGCCACCTTCAGTACTTTAGCAGCTACATATCAAAGATCAAATTAAAGTCTTTACAAATAGAATGATTAAAATCAATGAATATATTACTATGGTGAATGTGTGTCCGACGTGGACGATCTTTTCCTCTGCCACCTTCAGGTACAAAATGCAAACATAATCTTCCGTCATCAAGGAGGCAACACAGGGCGGGGTCGGTCAAGCCAGGTTATGACGTCACCAACACAGCGGCTCTCGCAACACAACACGAATACATGCCAACCAAGGGAGGACTGCGACAAGAGAACATGTTAGTTCCTAAATGGAACAATTTACGTCTGCAAAATTAGCCACCTTGTCTTCGTTTTGAGAGTCAAGTCAAAAGAGCAGGTGAGGATGTTGTGTTATTCAACCGCTGTGCGGGCGACGGGGGAGGGGAGAGAAATCTATCCGGTGACATAGGCAACCAACATGGAGATTTAGATATGGTTGTCACGAAGCCAGAGAGATTACTAGGTATATTTACCGTGAAATCGTCTAACGCCCCCAAAAAGCTCAGGATGTTCCAAAACTAAAAGAGAAAAAAATGAGTAATGAATAAGCTTTCAAATCGTCTCAAAGGCCCCTGACACTGCTGGGCCAACTGGAGCTAACCTACTGTACTGTAGAACAAGGTTACTCCTATCTTATACCATCACTATCGTCCCTAAATCAAATATCATATACAGTGGGACTAATGAACCAATAACAGCTTGGATAACAGAAGCAGTTTTCAACACTAAGCAATAATACTTACAGAGAACCCCCCTCCTCCCCTCCTCTGAAGACTACAATTTTATTCTAACTAAATTTCCTGACTTACAGAAACTATGAACCAACTTCAAACTATGTAGTAACTTTCCCTGTTCATGTTTTCATAAATGTTTCCTCCTGGATGTTTTCCCCTCAAGAACTCTCCTATCTCTTGTATGTCCGTGACTCAACACCCACACCCACTACCCTACACCACACCCACTACCACAACCACCTACACACCCACCTACCACCTACCACAACCACCCTACCCCTACCACTACCACCACACCACTACCTACCACACCCACCCATCCACACACATCTCACCCCTACCACAACTCTCTCCGACATTAACCTATCACTACACACTCTCAGTTTATATAAAAGAGTCACACATTTCTTCAACAAACTTCTAAGCGTCCATTTGTCTCCAACACTAATACAACAATCACTGGGAGACCAAATCCATGTTTAGGACTCCTTCCTATAATCAAACTAGACATTATGTAAACTACTAAGCTATTGCCCACTAGTTAACTACCTCAACCAATGTCAGATTAAACCTTTGACGATATTTCTGGGGTCAACTTTTTAACACTGAGGAACTAACATTATCCTAATTTATCAACTGAAGAACTAACATTATCCTCACTCATCATCTGAGGGAACTAACATTATCGTAAATCATCATCTGAGGGAACTAACATTATCCTCACTCATCATGTGAGGGAACTAACATTATCCTCACTCATCATCTGAGGGAACTAACATTATCGTAAATCATCATGTGAGGGAACTAACATTATCCTAATTCATCATCTCCGGGAAATAACATTATCCTAACTCATCATCTGAGGGAACTAACATTATCCTAACTCATCATCTGAGGGAACTAACATTATCCTCACTCATCATCTGAGGGAACTAACAATATCCTAAATCATCATGTGAGGGAACTAACATTATCCACTCTCATCATCTGAGGGAACTAACATTATCCTAACTCATCATCTGAGGGAACTAACATTATCCTAACTCATCATCTGAGGGCACTAGCATTATCCTAATTCATCATCTGAGGGAAATAACATTATCCTAACTCATCATCTGAGGGAACTAGCATTATCCTAATTCATCATCTGCGGGAAATAACATTATCCTAACTCATCATCTGAGGGAACTAACATTATCCTAACTCATCATCTGAGGGAACTAACATTATCCTCACTCATCATCTGGGGAACTAACATTATCCTCACTCATCATCTGAAGAGAACTAACAGCTATCCTCACTCATCATCTGGGGGAACTAACATTATCCTAACTCATCATCTGAGGGAACTAACATTATCCTAACTCATCATCTGAGGGAACTAACATTATCCTAAATCATCATGTGAGGGAACTAACATCCTCACTCATCATCTGAGGGAACTAACATTATCGTAAATCATCATGTGAGGGAACTAACATTATCCTCACTCATCATGTGAGGGAACTAACATTATCCTAAATCATCATGTGAGGGAACTAACATTATCCTCTCTCATCATCTGAGGGAACTAACATTATCCTAACTCATCATCTGAGGGAACTAACATAATCCTAACTCATCATCTGAGGGAACTAGCATTATCCTAATTCATTATCTGAGGGAAATAACATTATCCTAACTCATCATCTGAGGGAACTAACATTATCCTAACTCATCATCTGAGGGAACTAGCATTATCCTAATTCATCATCTGAGGGAAATAACATTATCCTAACTCATCATCTGAGGGAACTAACATTATCCTAACTCATCATCTGAGGGAACTAACATTATCCTAACTCATCATCTGAGGGAACTAACATTATCCTAATTCATCATCTGAGGGAACTAACATTATCCATTACAATTAGGATAAGTGATCTTCCACCTTCGTCTTTACATCAACTGGGTGACTGAGAGAGCCCGTTCTATCTGTGCAATAGCGAACTTATATAAACTGGCTGTCAATAAGTGTTCTCCTGAAGCTAGTATCTTCTTCCCTCTGGACAGGTAAGTGGAGACACCTACAACATCTACAAAAAAGGTTAGCCAAAGAAAAGAAACGAGGGGATATTTAACACAATTATTAAACTATAATGTGACGTTAAAAAACAAATTATTCCAGATATTAGAGAAAATGTTGGCAAAATAATAGAAAAAGAGGATATATTTTTTTATTATTATTATTTTGGATCAATAACTAAATAAATGCTAACTCAAGCCAAATAAATAATGATGAGTTCTCCTCTACTGAAGGCTTTGATAAGGTGTAACTCATATAGGCTACTCATCAGCAAACACGATATGCTGGGTTATGATTGGCGCCTCTCGCCCAAGTTCAGACAACACGGAGTTCAGATGCAGCCATAACCAAGACTCAATCTCCCTACGTATTAAATAGGGGAAAGAACCTTGCCGACAGCTGATCTAAAATGTAGACTTCACTGACCTCCCTGCAGGCAGTCGATGGTCCAGCGTCGACCAATCACAAATCAGCTCACCGTGAACACGTTATGGATAAGGAAAACTCTTTAACTACGGCCAAGAGAAAATTTCTCATGCACCAACCAGTAAGTAATGTTATGAACTGTAACTGACACTAAAAAAATCCTGAAAAAAAAATACATCTTAAAGGTAAATGGAGATGGGAGGTGGTGTGAGTGACGTCAACATGAAGTCAAGTTTCTGTCAACGTATGGAAGTTTCTCAACTCTTTCTCGTGTAAGGGTGATGTTTTGGTGACCTCCTGACGTCTGTTTCACTACCCTGACCTGTTGTTGGTGGTGGTGGTGGTGGCTACATGGTGCTTAGGTTGGGATGTGATTTTTATGAATCTTGTGGCATTCAAATATATACCAATAAAACAGTGTAAAGTTAGGAGTACATTATGTATAATTATCTATGGATACTAACAAACACATCTTAATCCAACGTTTCCTTCACAATCAACAAACACACTTTATTCAAAGACACAACGCACTTCCTTCACAAGCAAGAAAAACAGCTTCATTTCACGTAACAAAGCACTTCCTCCCCTGTCAACACCAGCACCCACACACAAGACAAGAAGCCAAAGCGTCCCTGTCAATACCCAGGAGCGACCTGCCCCTCCCCACCCCCACCCAGGTATTTCCGCAGCCACACTCAACCAGATCACGTTCATTAAGGATGCTGACGAGAATGATAACGTAGTGAAGGTTGTCCGACACTTAATATGTATCCAATTAATCAGAAGGAAAATCTAAATTATCCATGCAATACTAAATTAACAACAGGACTTTATTATTAACCAGTATTATTGTTTTCTATTTCTATGTACAATCAATACTTAATCAATTATAAACTCCTTTGTTCAAATGCGTAATTTCTATTCGTCCAAGACTAAATACATCTACTGAATCTTGAAACAGGAAACATTAATTCGGTAAATAAAAACTCAATAACACTCCTGTAGGTATAACCAGTCTGATATCCACCGAGGCTCTCACCGTCAGTCTATGACCTACAGGTGAGGAACTATGGTAAGTGGTAGAGAGAGAGAGAGCAGAGTCTGTGTGTACCTAGTGAAGGGAGGGATAACTTGACACACACACACACACACACACACACACGAACGAACGATAGGCTGCGGTCAGTGGGTGGAAGGACAGTAGAGGAGAGCACCAGCTGACTACAAACAACCTGGTCATCTATGTAAGGCGCGGTGCAGGTGGGCAGGGCAGGTGGGCTGGGCTGGGCAGGGCAGGGCAGGGCAGGGGGGTCCTCCTCACACTACCACCAGCCTGCAGCCATCCACACTCACCTACGCGTTACATTTCCATCCCCAATGATGTTTATTTCACAGTATTTGGCCAGGAGTCATGAGCTCCCATGACAACTTTATACACAAGCCTTTGAGAACATATCGATTATTACGGGTAACTCGTTCTCTATAACTACGTGTCCTTCGTCCTCTATAACTGCATATAACTCGTATACAGTAATTGCATGTAACTCGTCATCTATAATTACATGTACCTCGTCATCTATAATTGCATGTAACTCGTCCTCTATAGCAAAAACAAATCATCATCGTCTTGCAGCAGAACAATGGCAAACAATTAACTGGAATAGTGCGCCTGAGTTACTTGACGCATTTTACTCTACGGGAGATATTTGTCCTGAACGAAAAACACAAAACCACAAACACATTTCAACACCACCACCGACTGTACTGTGTGTTGCATGTAGTAGAGTATAAAAATGGAAAGAAAAACCAAGAGAAATAAAGGGTTGGAGTCCATGTATATTTTTTTTGACATAGATGAGTGAGGGTAAACATCAGCCAGCACCCAGAGGAGAACCCTGACGAAGTACTGTACCTCGAGACCAACTGTACCCAGACAACATGACCAAACTGCCTCTTGAGCGCTGTACCCCTGAAGCCCACACAACCATATTATTAACTCAATTAAGTCCACAATCTTTATAATAAAACTATTATTTCTTATATTTAATAACTTTAAGAACCTGTGCAGGTTTTAAAGACCGGTTGTGTTTGGTGAGGTTAATAATGTAGTTATAAAAACAGCGAGTGATCACCAGCGTCTGTAACACTGTCTTGCCCACGGTCATGTGTGTATGGTGACTAAGATGATTAACGTTTGTCTAATTTATATCTAGTGACGCCATTGCATTAATTCGATTTCCATATAAATATTATTTGTATGAAGGACTAAATTGGAAGTGGCGTCCCAAGACTACATCTGGATCCCAACTGTGAATATTTACGAGTCCACCAACGGCGTCAACCACAAGGGTGTAGTGTTACACACACACACACACACACACACACACACACACACACACACACACACACAGGATGAATTAGGGTAGGTATTTGTTATACAGTTTGTCCTCTGTGGCTAGAACATGTGATCGTGGAGGACGTTACCCTGGTAGTTACCGTCACGAGGGTGGATCTGCCGTCACACTACTGGACTACTGCCATCTAACATCCTGCCCACACCATCGCCCACTCTCCTTCCAATACAAACAACAAAAACTGGCGATATTACTGTCACCCACTCCACCACCAGCCTGGCCAGCCCACCAACCTGGCCAGCCCACCAACCTGACCAGCCCACCAATCTGGCCGTCACATCACCCACCTATGAAGAAAGGTCGAACTAATACAGAGTCATACCGTCACCACACACATTCACCACACCCCTTGTCACCACACACAATCACCACACCCCTTTACCGTCACTACACCCCTTGTCACCACACAATCACCGCACCCCTTCTGTCACCACACACAATCATCACACCCCTTCTGTCACCACACCTTCACAATCACCACACCCCTTCACCGTCACTACAACCTGTCACCACACACAATCGCCGCACCCCTTGTCACCACACCCCTTTACCGTCACTACATCCCTTCTGTCACCACACACAATCACCACACCCCTTCTGTCACCACACACACTATCAGTAAATACGTATCATCACCATGCCGTCACGAGTAACCAGACAGGAAGCTTCCTCATCATCAGTACCAGCACAATATACATATATATTCATGAGTCCATCCCAGTCTTACCAATGACAGCACACGCTGGAGGCTTTCAACGGGTACAAGTTAAACGCCTGAACACAAGAGGGTAAATGAAGCTCTCTTATTTATACTACGTCCTCAGGGGTGCCTCTTCCACTCCCTCCCCTAAAAGGGTACCCGTAATCATCTCACCTTCACTAATTGGATGACTTAATTGGTCCCAGTAATTATCAACATTAGACAAGCTGGATACTTAACTTGCCCCAATTATTGACTCCCAGAAAGTTACTGTAATCAAAAAGTGACAAAAAAAGAAGAGGTTTTTACGTTCCTTCCTAGCCACCTTGTTAGTCATGCGGCGAATGGAACAAAGAATACAGACTCCTGACTCAATCAGCAAATGAAAAATGTAAGGGAAATTTAGTTTATCGTTCAAAACACCTCAAAAAAATTATAGATAAGACGACACATCACAACAACAGATGCAAGGTCCCACGATCTGGACAAGAAATGTGTTGCCCAGTAAACGATAACATTATAATCGGTGCGTGTGTGTTGGGGGGTAATTATCGACTCGAGACATTCCATCAGCGATACAACACTTGAGAACTAAATATTATCATTCCCCAGACAGACAGACAGACAGACAGACAGACAGACAGACAGACAGACAGACAGACAGACAGACAGACAGATAGATAGATAGATAGATAGAGATATTCGTCATACAAGTTCACAATGGACGAGTAAGTGAACATTGTACGAATACAAAGAACAGTTACACCTTAAGTTGACGCAACAGAGCCATTAAACTCTTATATCTATTGGGGTCTGAAGCAATTTTTTTTCTCCTAACTGGAACAAATATATCTACTTACGGCAATCCTATAAAAAAAAAGTCTTCCATTTTTTCGCACTAGATAAACTGAGGTACTTTAACTGTTCTCATATATCCTTCTTGCAGGCGAGTTTGACCTACGAATCTTTGAGAAACATCCCAGAACAAGGTATCGTTTGCATCAACACACACACACACACACACACACACACACACGTACGTTTGCATAATATCTTACAAACGACCAGTCTCATTAGTATTCAGATCCAGCTCCTAGGTTACGCCTTCATACCTATTTTGTGTGTGTGGGGGAGAGGGGGTGTTTGTGTGGGTGTGTGGGGTGTTTGGGTGTGTGTGTGTGGGGTGTGTGTGTGCAGGGTGTGTGCGTTGGGTGTGTGTCCAGTAGTTTAGACAGCCCACGTACTTATGAACTAAAATCAATCCTCAGTCTGTGCCGCCCCCTCGCTAACAGATACAGTTCCACAAAGTTGTAAGTAAACATCATCATCAATAAATGACACACTGGTCAGCTCGTGTCAAACAGTGGATGAGAGGCATAGCGCAGGTTGACACGGAGGCAGGTGAGGCTAATGACCAGGTCGCCAGATGACACAACAGGTACAGCAGCCAAAATAACCCGTGACCTGGTTCTCTTATCCCAGGATGACCGAAGCAGCACTACTCATGAAAACACCAACAGATAACCAACCCTCTATCTCAACACCAGCCCTCCCCAGTCCTCATATCACCACATTTATTCTCTCCTTAATGTATTGTTCCTTTTCCCTTCACTCTACGGTAAGGTAAGGTAAGGTAAAACGGGAAAATGGCAGGGAGATGGTACTGGGTAGAGAGTGGAACCTTGATTAAAGTCACTAGGGCCTGACAATAAACACAGCGCTAGTACAAGCAGGCAACGGCACCTGGTCTTCCTCTACCTCACGATGACACACTTACGGATGCAACTTCAAAAGAACGTTGGCCAGCCTACTGCCAACAGTGGCGCTCTCTTAACAGTGAGAGCAGGTATCACCTCTCCTCCACACGCACACATGGCCAGCTGTTATTGCCACGGCCAGTTATAACCTACATGACGCTCCTCCGCCCTAATTGGTCTTCTCCTTACCATTTACTCACCGGATCATTCCCTTATTAAATGGCCAGACAGGAAACACCTTAGAGTAAACACGTTAAAACTATTTTAAATATTTTAAAGACTGAATGGGCCACGAGGATAAACTTGACACAAACAAGGTTAAGTTATGTACTTATACTGTATACATTAGTTAATTAAAAAAATTTCAACACTCCTGCCTACGTTGGAGAACTAATAAAGCCTCAACTCTCCCACCTCTACAACTTTCCTAAAAATGAAAAGTCTAACATTGCCAACAGTGACCGCCAGACACCTAGACGAGTGGAGAGCAAATGTCCTGTTTATATGTCCTGACTCCTGGCCTGGTAGTCGCCGGCTCTACCACAGGAGTCAAATAAACGTCCCTAACTAAACTAATATAGGCATAAAAAATAACAAAAAGGAACCAAAATTGTATGATGAGATTACCTAAATACAATGTACTATGAGTATAAGACAGGACTGGAGGATAACATAATAAAAAGAGGTATAATGTAAGGTGGAGCGATTCTCAGCTGAAGCCCGTCTTGATGAACCCAACCAACGACCCCTTCCCGCACAACCCGTCGACCGCACAAAGATATCTGTTATGATTAAATTATTTCCCCCGCGCGGCGCCTATCTTAAAATACACCTGCACTACATAATCAGAACAATGCAATAAACACACAAGGGACAATGACTATGATTCATAAAAGGATTAAACATTACAGGAGCTACAGAATGAATATAAACCCCATCAGAAAAAGTCCATGATAGTTAATTACGACATCGGGAATAACCATGAACCTGTGAGTGTTATTGTGATGGTTCTTTAATGGCATCAAAAGTCATGCTATTCTATCCTCTTTTAATCAACGCCTAAATGACACGATGGTAAGGGGCTGGCGCAGGTGTGTGTGGGTGTTTTGCCCCACATGGTGTCCCGGCAGGAGGTAAACAAACCCATATGGTGGAGTACTCGGGCTGGACTGAGACGGACGGCCATCTACCATCACCGCCACGCAGTATTTCTTGAAGATGGCTGTGTAAGGCGCACTTAAAAGCTCACATTATTAGACATATCCTATAATAAGACATAGCAGAGGACACCATAGTCATCATCCTCATCACCACCAACATCATCACATACTACTCCCACCATCACTAATACCAGCTATCATACTTGAACATACTCTAGACAACGCCTGCTCGTGGTTAATCCAGACATACACCCAATTTCAAACTATAAATGAAGATGACGATGAGTTTACGAGGTTCTCTCCTTGACCTGAGAAAATATATACTCGATCTTCAAAAAAAAAATAATTCATCGACTTCATTTGGGCTTTTACGAGTATTTATTCTGCTCAGGTACACAGGTTCAATGCGTACATACACAACCTTCTTGGGCACACAACCTTGCAGCACTGTATTCTCTCCGCTGGCTGGGTGTACAGTGCCCCTGTGTAGTTCCTCTTAGCCTGGGAGTGTAGACATAATGACGGGGAGTAAATACTGAGGGAGGAGATGGCCCGAGTGTACTCGAGGTGGTGGTGCCCCATATAGCTCTGGCACTCACCCAGTCAGTGCCACGCTCCCCTCTTGGCACACCTTAGACGCTCCTGTCACCTTAATTACTGTGCCTGCATGTCCTCTACCTGCCACAGTACCTCTCACCTCCTGTGTACTTGATACCTCTAGTGCCTGACACACACACACACACACACACACACACACACACACACACACACACACACACACACACACACACACACACACACACACACACACACACACACACACACACACACACACACACACACACACACACACACACACACACACACCTATGTCATATTGATAATACGAAGGAAGAACTACCACGTTATTTATAAGGATGTGTTGGTGTTTAAAGCCCTCACCATAATATACTTATGATATATAGCGTACATTCCATGGTAAGAGAGCAGGATATACTTTAGCCTAGTAGCGTATATTTCTCGGTAGGATAGCAGAATATACATGGCCTGAAAATGTATATTTTATTCTAGGTTAACAATATACGACCTGACAGTGTTTATTCTTCAGTAGGGTAGTTAAATAATCACAACACGAGTACAGTGTATTTCCATGAACTAGAGACACATATTCCTGACACGTTACTGGAATATACAATGACATAATGCCAATACAATATATACAGGAGGTTACACACACGTCTTTTCCTAGACCCAGAGACATACATACATACATAACTACTACTTTGCTGTCACTCGGAATCGAGAATGACGATCATCCAGCTATGATACAATGATATGAGTTATTAGGGATGTCACCTTCGTTGGTGAGTTCTGAGGTGACTAGAGAGGCCGATACGGGTCCGGCAGAGTCGTCCACAAATGTAGCACGTGTGGAGGGCTACATCTAGTGCGGGAGGGGCGGCGGCAGCGTCTTTCCGGCGTTGGCGCTTGTCTGCCTCGTTGTGCAGTCGGGCTAACTCGAAAGTATTGACACCTCGTGAGGTGCTCTCCAAGCGTTACGGTGTGGAGTAATCGTCTCCCAGGTGAGGGGGTCGATTTGGAACTTTTTCAGGTTTGTCATAAGACTATCCTTATACCTTTTCAGTTGCCCGTCAGCGTTACGTTTACTATTCGTTAGGTGACTGTAAAGTAGCTGCTTTGGCAGTCTACTGTCGTCCATGCGGGTCACATGGCTAGTCCAGTGTAGTTGTTCATGGATAATGGTAGCCTCGATGCTCCTACAGTTGGTGTAAGCGAGAATACATACATACATACATACATACATACATACATACATACATACATACATACATACATACAAACATACATACATTGCTGAATATACATGAGTCAGACGAATGTACCTAATGTCGAATTTTCCAGACTATTCAAGTACAATAAGTTTTACGGAAACATGTTACCAGCAAGGTGTGTATAATACTGTACACGATAAATTACAAGAAAATACAAAAGGCCTGACGTGTACAGTCCAAGGCAGATATTACTGTAGTGAAATAGTACGTGTCCTGATCGTGTCTAGTCCAGAGAGAGAGAGAGTGTGTAGCAGATATTTCAGGAAGAGTTCACGCGTCACTGGTCACGAGAAGAACCATAATATATACCACGCTCCTTTACTTGAAATTCTCTCTCCTTCTGCCAATTAGAGGTCTCTGAAACGCCATAACTCTGTACATATGAACCGCCGCCACTATTGTTATTATTCTGGGAGATGGAGTAGCAGTGCTGTTTTTACATGATATAAGTATAGTCTACATACTTTACAAACCCCTAACCCAACCCAATCCAACCCAACCCAAGCCAAGCTAACCAACCCAACACAAGCCAAGCCAAGCCAAGCCAAGCCAAGCCAAGCCAACCTAACCCAAGCCAAGCCAAGTCAACCTAACCAAACCTAACCTAACCAAACCTAACCTAAACCTAACCTAACCTAACCTAACCTAACCAAACCAAACCTAACCTACCCTACCCTAACCTAAACAGTAAACGTATGACTCCGGTCTCGACTTCCACCAAATGAACCAGAAACGTTTAGTGAACAAATGAACAAAAACGATGAGGGTTACAGGAAACGTTTCACTTAACATTAATAACAGAAACAAGACAAAGAATAGTGAACATATTTTTCAAGAGCACACAGAGAGGCAGACAAGAAGATTACTTTGCTTTGTACTTCATAAAACAACAGAAAAGACTGAGAACAGATTCCTTATGTTGGAGTAACCAAACAAGATGGAGGAAGAACGTTTTTGTTATGGGTAAAAAAAAAATCTCTAGCATAGATACGGAAGAATAACCCTCGGTGTCTTAAACAAACATAAGGAATTATAAAAAAGATGTGTGCATTTTACTGACATGTTAAATAAAGGTGCATAAACCCCTACTCGAGTTAACATCTTAAGGAATAATCCGAGAACGAGCGAGTTTTTTTTTTTATGTACTGTACAACTTTTCCTAATATCTACGATAGGTTCATTACTGTCAGTAGTTAGTGAGAACTCGAGTTAGTGATTATAATATGAAAATAAAGACATAAAAGGAAGATTTGAGTTATTCTATTTTATTCCATTAGAAATAAAGACAAGTGTGTTTATAGTCTATTCTCTACCTCTTTCCTACCTAGAAGCCGTAGGAGAGGACCACAGCCTTTGTTCCTCGTTTCCTCACAATATTGCTTAATGGCTCATATCTGTGCAGTATTCTCCCTAGGGTTCTTAAGACAGCAGTAGGTTGAGAAAGTCCTGGTCCATATTTTGATTTTGACCCCGAAAGGAGTAAGTGTGTCGTGATGGAGGAAACAAGGCGGCCCAAACAACTGGAGCTGCAATACCACCACACACACACACGTCTCGGCCAATAACACAGTCAACCATCGTATACAAAACATCCCTCCACACCCTTTGATCTGCCTCCCCTAAACCATCGTTACACCACTTAATTGTCAATTCTATTCAACTCTCTACTATCACTATCGCGCTAGAACAACATATAAAAACTGGCTAAAAGAATCACCGCCAAGAGTGAATGGTGCCCAACCTATTTGTGAGTATGGCAGACAGGAGAAGGTCAGCGGTCTATGGTATGTGGTGATGTCGCCTGGGTATTGTACCAGTAGAAGGAGCAGCAGCAGCCAGGGTATGACGAGATATGTAGAAGGTGGGAAGAAAGGGAGGAGGAGAGAGAGGGTGTGTTGGAGGGAGGAGGAGAGGGTGTGTTGGAGGGAGGAGAGAGAGGGTGTGTGCAGAGGAGAGAGGGAGGAGAGGTGTGGGAGGGAGGAGGAGAGAGGGAGAGAGAGGAGGTGTGGGAGGAGGAGAGGGTGTGTTGGAGGGAGGAGGAGAGAGGGGTGGGAGGGAGGAGGGAGAGAGGTGTGTTGGAGAGGAGGAGAGGAGAGGGGGTGTGTTGGAGGGAGAGAGAGGGGGTGCTGTGTGTTGGAGGGAGGAGGAGAGAGGAGGTGTGTTGGAGGGAGGAGGAGAGAGGTGTGTTGGAGGGAGGAGGGGTGTGTTGGAGAGAGAGGGGTGTGTTGGAGGGAGGAGAGAGGGTGTGTTGGAGGGAGGAGGAGAGAGGGTGTGTTGGAGGGAGGAGAGGAGAGAGGAGGTGTGTTGGAGGGGAGAGAGGGAGAGGGAGGAGGAGAGGGTGTGTTGGAGGGAGAGAGGAGGAGAGGGAAAGAGGGAGGGGGAGAGAGGTGTTGAGGAGGAGAGGAGGGTGTGTTGGAGGGAGGAGGAGAGGGTGTGTTGGAGGAGAGGGTGAGGAGGAGAGGGGTGTGTTGGAGGGGAGGAGGAGAGGGGGTGTGTTGGAGGAGGAGGAGAGAGGGGTGTTGGAGGAGGAGGAGAGGAGGTGTGTTGGAGGGAGGAGGAGAGGGTGTGGAGGTTGGGAGAGGAGGAGGAGAGAGAGGGTGTGTTGGAGGGAGGAGAGGGGTGTGTTGGAGGGGAGGAGAGAGGGAGGAGGAGAGGGGTTGGAGGAGGAGGAGAGAGGAGGAGAGGGGTGTGTTGGAGGAGAGAGAGAGGAGGAGGAGTGTGTTGGAGGGAGGAGAGAGAGGGTGTTGGAGGAGGAGAGGGTGTTGGAGGGAGGAGAGAGAGTGTTGGAGGGGAGTGTTGGAGGGAGGAGAGAGGGTGTGTTGGAGGAGGAGGGAGGTGTGTTGGAGGGAGGAGAGAGGAGAGGGAGGGTGGGAGGGAGGAGGAGAGGGTGTGTTGGAGGGAGGAGAGAGAGGTGTTGGAGGGAGGAGAGAGAGTGTTGGAGGGAGGAGAGAGGGGTGTGTTGGAGGAGAGAGAGAGGTGTGTTGGAGGAGGAGAGGGTGTGTTGGAGGAGGAGGAGAGAGAGAGGGTGTGTTGGAGGAGGAGAGGGAGAGGAGTGTGTTGGAGGGAGGAGGAGAGGGGTGTGTTGGAGGGAGGAGAGAGAGAGGGTGTGTTGGAGGGGAGGAGGAGACGTGTGTGTGTTGGAGGAAGGAGGAGAGACGTGTGGTGTGTTGGAGGAAGGAGGAGAGACGTGTGGTGTGTTGGAGGAAGGAGGAGAGATGTGTGGTGTGTTGGAGGAAGGAGGAGAGACGTGTGGTGTGTTGGAGGAAGGAGGAGAGACGTGTGGTGTGTTGGAGGAAGGAGGAGAGATGTGTGGTGTGTTGGAGGAAGGAGGAGAGACGTGTGGTGTGTTGGAGGAAGGAGGAGAGACGTGTATTGTCAAGACCGATAAGAGAAAATAAAAACGTCACAGTGTTTAAGTCATTCAATCTTTCAGGTGAGATTTTGCGAATCACCTGAGATTACCTGGACACCTGCCTGAGATCACCTGAACACATCTCCGGGACGACCAATGCCCCACAAAGCCCAAGGAACTTTTTTGAAACACACTAAAAGGACCTAACCTAACCTAACCTAACCTAACCTAACCTAACCTAACCTGACCTAACCTATGTAACCTAACCTGACCTAACCTATGTAACCTAACCTAACCTAAGATAACCTAACCTCATCCCTCCGAATAACATCAGGGTGGTTAATCTTTAAGTTAAATTAAGCTGGGGTGGAGATTGTTCAAGTGATCCCTCTTGTTCAATAATACTAGAACAAATGAACACAGTGAAATATCAACCTTCTCCTTGTTATTAAATTACATGGTCATTACACAACAGGAACTACAGTGAAACCTCTATTTACCGGACCACAAGGAGAGGAAATTCCGTTATATCGAGAGTATAACATTAGACTTGAAGCTTCCATCTAACGAACTATCTAGAACAACCAAGCTACCGGGGGACAATAACACGAGACTGGTGTGTAAACGGGTGGTGGTACTGGGTAAAGGTGAAGTACAGTGATGGTGCTACCGGGTCATCATGATACAGTACCGGGGTGATAGTGGTGTGGTGTTGATATACAGTGATGGTGCTACCGGGTCATCATGATACAGTACCGGGGTGATAGTGGTGTGGTGTTGATATACAGTGATGGTGCTACCGGGTCATCATGATACAGTACCGGGGTGATAGTGGTGTGGTGTTGATATACAGTGATGGTGCTACCGGGTCATCATGATACAGTACCGGGGTGATAGTGGTGTGGTGTTGATATACAGTGATGGTGCTACCGGGTCATCATGATACAGTACCGGGGTGATAGTGGTGTGGTGTTGATATACAGTGATGGTGCTACCGGGTCATCATGATACAGTACCGGGGTGATAGTGGTGTGGTCTTAATATACAGTGATGGTGCTACCGGGTCATCATGATACAGTACCGGGGTGATAGTGGTGTGGTGTTAATATACAGTGATGGTGCTACCGGGTCATCATGATACAGTACCGGGGTGATAGTGGTGTGGTGTTGATATACAGTGATGGTGCTACCGGGTCATCATGATACAGTACCGGGGTGATAGTGGTGTGGTGTTGATATACAGTGATGGTGCTACCGGGTCATCATTATACAGTACCGGGGTGATAGTGGTGTGGTGTTGATATACAGTGATGGTGCTACCGGGTCATCATGATACAGTACCGGGGTGATAGTGGTGTAATACAGGGTGACCGAGAAGTTGTAGCACTTCTGTAATAATAAATAATACAGGTTGTACAGAGACTTTTGGATCACCCTGTACTGTACCGAAAGAGATTTAGTCCTCCAGTTACGAGCGCGCGCGCACACACACACACACACACACACACACACACACACACACACACACACAAAGGCATTTACACATACACAAACTCTCTCTCTCTCTCTCTCTCTCTCTCTCTCTCTCTCTCTCTGTGCTCTACTTCCCACAGAGCGAGTCATCAAGGAGCCACACACGAGTGACTGATGTGACGTTGACTACCATGAAGTGGGAGCCGAGGAACTACCATGATGGGCGAGAGCTCTATCATAGTTACCATGAGTGAGATGGGTATACTAAGTGAAAGAGCTCTAACAGAACTACCATGAAGTGAGAGAGACCTTAAACTACCATGAAGTGACAGCTCTACCAACTACCATGAAGTGACAGCTCTAACAACTACCATGAAGTGACAGCATGAACCCGAACATGATTCCAAGAAAGCACACGAGAAGACGGAGTTAAGAGACAGACGTAGAACAAGAGGCAGTCACACGTGGTTAGGTTTGGTTAGGTTTGGTTAGGTTAGGTTAGGTTAGGTTTGGTTAGGTTAGGTTAGGTTAGGTAAGGTTAGGTTAGGTTTGGTTAGGTTAGGTTAGGTTAGGTTAGGTTAGGAGTAAGACAAGACTGGTGAGGCAACAGGACGAGAGAATACAAGTGAACAACAAGCCACAACTTCGAGAAATACAGGACAAGTGCGTGTTCCATATCCTCATTTACAAACATCTGTACGTGTCGTTATATACAAGCGTCCGGTCCATGGGGGCAATAATTAGGGGGTAGTGAGGGTAGTGGGGGGGTAGTGGGGGGCTAGTATGGGGATAGTGGGGGATAGTGGGGGTAGTATGGGGATAGTGGGGGGGGTAGTGGGGGGGTAGTATGGGGATAGTGGGGGTATTATGGGGATGATGGGGGTGTAGGGTATAGTGGGGGTGGTATGGGGGGTGAACTGGATTTAACATCGTCCTTCAGAGTTCTGGGACAATTTAAAGTAAGGAACTATTAGTATCCAGGCCATCGTTAGAGTGCATGACCGTGTTAGAGGAGGAACAACTGTCACTGCTAGTTCTCAAGTCTAATGAGTACACCAACGCGATTAAAGGCTAGTTAATTAAGCATCAGACAGAGATAAGCAAAGAGGACCATACATCCAAGCCACTCTTTGTCACAGCCAAATGGTCCTGACAGGCTCTCTCTCTCTCTCTCTCTCTCTCTCTCTCTCTCAATAAACCCATAACCTTACACCCAATTTCCCTTTCTGTTTTTATTACTCCATAAGTAAGCTTAGGTACTCCCGAGATCCTAGAAGCTGATGGTAAATTTATCATCCAGGGGCTAGTTTTCATAAGCTTCGTACGTTTAAAAATTAAGTTTCTAAACCTTGAAACTTTTTATGTAAGTGAAATTTAACATCCAGTGTGTAGTTTGTGATAAGAATCGTACATGGAATATTATTTATTAGTGAGATGTTTGCAACTTCCTCAGTGACGCGTAATTATTATGGTAGAGTCTCGGAGTGGTTCTGACTCCATTTTTAATACTGTTTTTGTGTGTGGTATAGCGTAAGACGTGTTCATGCATTCAAGTTATGGGGAAAATATCATGGCACGAATTTTTATAAGAATCCGAGTGGTGGCTGGTAATGCAGAAGTTAACTAGCGCATGACAAGACCATGTCACACTGTCTTATGTTACGTCAAATAAATCATCATCTGTTGAAGGGCAGGACAGAAAATGCTGCCGCGAGTGAGCGAATAAATCATGTGAGTGTGTGTGTGTGTGTGTGTGTGTGTGTGTGAGGGGTAGTGTACATCTTGAGTGTCGGTACCCCCAGTGTTACACCTTGTAGTCAACATACCATAGTTGTTGTCACCTTTCACTCTACATTATGAAAGATCCAAAACGTTTAATCACAAATAAATATAAGTAAACAAAGTAAACAAATAAATATGATGTAATATTAATGTAATAAACGATACTGATACCGGAAACAGGAAGGAAAGGAGTGAGGACAAGTCAACACGGAGGACGAGAGGAGTGAGCGTGACACGTCAGACACCAAGACGATGGATGTAAACAGGAAAGTGAGTGCATGAGGTCGCTTGCGACACTGACAGAAGCAAGAGTGCCAATACACAGAGCCAGACAGTGCCACAAGTACAGAGGCTTCCCACCCCCGCACCAGAAGACACTTGGCTCACTCTAACAGACACTAGCTTGACTCTTCGCCCATCCAGACCCTCAACCAACTCACCTTGAGCCAACACACCAAAAGCAAAATAGCCATTACAAACTCCCCGGGTGACGTACAGGAGGCAACCTATTTCAGTTTCCCTCACCGCCTCGACAACACACTTATGGCTACTAGAAGCTCTAACAGAAGCAGCAGCAGCTGGGGGAGACAAAAGGTAACTGACAAATTTACATTACCACCACGATAGCTACACTGGCTGTAGGCCCTAAAATATCCATCTGAGGTACTGGTCGTAGAGGCAAGAGGAACCACATGGCTACAGAGTAGAGGAGACGAGGCAGCTGGCCACCAACCTGGCAGCTACACATCAGAGGTTGCAGCAGCGGCAGCAACAGTTGGCACGCGTCCACTCCTCCATATGCGTCGCTCAGTCCCTGCCACCCCCCCACACCCCCGGGTCTAACTCCACCATCACACCTGCCCACGCACTGATCACGGAATTTATTTACTGTCTAAATCTACCGTACTCCTCCCTCGTCTATACTGGGCGAATCAGGTGCACAAAATAAACTGCAACAGAACAACTGAGAGCCAAACAACACAACAATAATTTAGAAGTTTATGTTTACTTCCTCGACTCAGAACAGTGAACAGTTAATCAATAAGCGTCAACAGGACCTGAACTGTTCCTAAATAATAATGAGTCGACTATGAGAGCCGCCTCACCATTTCCTCTTATATTTTCTTACGGTCTCCCATCTTTGTTCCCTTGACTAAATACAACACCCCCAGTTCACCCAGCTGTAAATGGGTACCCAAGTTTACAGCTTCGGGAAGTAAATACAGTCGAGTGCAGTACCGGCCATGCTGCATCCGTGTGCACCGAAGGCTTGGTATACAGTGTGCTGTATCCACACTGTCCCTAACGGACAGTCATGCCTATGGGGCCCACTTTCACTTCTCACTATGCCCATCACCTGGACACTATCTCTACAGCATTATGAATCAGCTCCCGCCATTCATCACACCACCTACGTGTCCACAGCATCTCAATATACTTTCACCCAATCAACTTTCGACTTTCTACCAACTCTTCCATCCTATATATTTTCCTTACATCACAATTCACTTGCTTGTCAATCATAGCAATTCCAGAAATACTTAACAGGTTTTCTGTTCAACTTGTATCACAAACTGAAGAGTATCCAGCACCACCCACACTCACGACTCACCAAGGTCTCCCTCCATCACCATCTTCCTTATTTTCACACAGGACCAGAACCCCGATAACTGAAACATTAATTCCCAAGGTAGATTCACTGTCATATTGACCTCACAACATATTAATCTTTGCCGACCATCACTTCCCCCAAAAAGCAATACACAACTTATATTTCTACACCAATGACATGTTTACACTTCAAAACTACTACCACCACTGCCACCATTACCACCACTACCACCACCCAGCTCTAGTCAATCACTCTCTGTTCCTCCCACTTCAACTATATTGTGTTTAAGTCATATGGTGTTGGAAGGAAAACAATAAGCCGAAAAAAGTTCAACATTTTGCAGCTGCTTTATAAGTCTGGGGAAGGGGGAAGGGGTGTTTCTGCCTTGTTAGTGCACCTACGAAAATATCTCCAGAAAGTATGATGTAATTTGTAAGTTATGTCACACAAGGGAGAGGAAGAAGAGGAGAGGAGGAGAAGCAGGAGAAGAGGTCGTGTGTCAGTCCTTCTTGATCTACGCTAGACTACCCTCTCTCTCACTCACTCTTCCTTCTTGTGATTGTTTCAACTGTCTCAAGGTTTTCCTCTCATCTAATTTCACACTTAAGCCATTACACAGTTATACTAATTTGTACCGGCCGAGTTATGTAGTTGGCGAGACACAACTACACGTTACTCCACCTGCAAGAGAGTAATTAACGCACCTTGTAAGTGATTTCTGCCGAGGTAATTTCACGACCCCCGGATGTGTTCAACTTACAACATCTTCTGCATCTCTCGTCAGTTTCCATTTTGTTTTTAATTTTAGTAATTATTTCATTATTTTTAATTACATAATTTAATTCAAATCGTATTAACTTGGCGCAGAGGATATGTTCGTTTTCTGCGGCCCAACTCATTTGTGCCAATAACCCCCCCCCCCACACACACACACCATTCAGACTATTATATACGTAATTAACTTAAGTAATAACTATCCATTAACAGCTGCTCTCATTGTACAAGTTTCTTAAGTATCACCTACAACACGGAACAATTTGCTATTTACCACAAATAAATATTTTACCCTATTATGTTGTTTACAATTTACAGCCACAGTCTTACATCACAAAGGAAATAATTATCGTATACGTGTTTAATATTTTACAAAAAGCCTTACATCACTAACAATAAATATTACTCACGATTTTTCTTTTTACAATTTACACCTAGAGTCTTACACCACAAAAAATGATAATCCTCCTCCAAAGCATATTTACAATTTACACCCACCTAACCTTTCCAGCTCACCTGTAACACTCGCGAATGGTCCGGTCATCAACAGGTAGACTAGACACTCACTCCAGCCAGCCAGCCAGGTGTCGTGTGTCATTGGGAATTCTGGCAGTGTCTGGGAGGAAGGGGGGAGGGGGGTGTTGTGTGTCACCTGGGAAGGAGGGGCCCACAACAAGGTCGACTAAACCTACTTGACATTAAACTAAGGAGAAGACCTGGTCACTCTCTCTCCTCACATGGGCATCTCTGAGCCCCACAACAATACACCTGTTTGAATGACTCCCTGCCCCACGAGTTACCCTGAAGGTGTTATATATGACAAGAGGTGATATTCTTTAGTTAAATGAAGGTAATTAGAAGGGGTTATTATTTAGTCAGATATGAATAGAAGAATTATTTTAAGACACATCATGAGCGACACAACAACACTCTCTCTCTCTGTTAACCTCTGGGTGGAGTGAATCATCCTATGGTCAGTGATTCAGGTGGTGTTAGTACAAGCCATGACCCTGACCTAGTGTGTGTGTGGTCATATGACCTCTCTCTCTCTCTCTCTCTACCAATGGCATCAATATATGTATGTGTGTGTGTGTGTGTGTGTGTGTGTGTCAATACAAACTTCCCATCATAAATACTCGTGTAATTGTAGCCCGGGTGTGTTTCTAAGTGGTAGTTGCAACTCCAGTGATTTTTACGAGTGAAATATCTCAGATGTTGTTTCCTGTTTTATCCAACGAGTGTTACTTTTTTCTGACAATTATCCTGGTGTAATTCATTCCTGTTTTTGTATGCAAGCGTGAGTCGTGTTTGTTGCTTCTGAGTGAATCATACTCTCAAAGTTTGCAGAGGATGTCACTCTCGCGTAGGCAATGTGTGTGTGTGCTGGGAACTTTCTGTGGCAGATATGTACTAGGGAGCGTAACCACGAGTCTGTGATGGACAAAATTCGACTAATATCTATGGCGGTCAAGTCAGGGTATATGTCTCTTAATAACTTGTATTAAAGAGCTGCTGTGGTGGACATGACGGGCAGGTAATGGGTAAAGTTTGTATGGGGGACACGTATGATAATGGGTTGGGGAGTGTGTGGTGAGGATGTGCGTGCACCTGTGTAACACATCTGGTGATGAAAACTCACCTGGGCAAGGGAGCGAACCTCATCAGGGTCACGCCAGGTGGAGATAGCTGGACGGCGCTTCTCCTGGATGGCTGTAGTGGGCGCTCCAGGCTTGGGCTTCATCTCTGCTGGGGCGCGCTCGAAGATGAGGACCCGCTCAGCCACGCTGCCCTGAGTGAGGAAGGGTCTGATGGCCACCCCGGCGCTGTTATACCCGGTGGTAGGAGACTGAGACCTCTCTCTGATGTGAGCCTTTTGTTGGTCAGTCAGCTCGGGGTGAGGCAGAGTCGAAATACTGCCCGCTACCAACGGCTCCGGTGACCCTGCTTTCCTCATCTTACGCAACTTACGTCGGTAAAACTCAGGCAAAGTGGAACCCACTTCATCCGCGTGGATACCATGAGTCCCCCTCCACATGGAGTCTGATAATGAAGTGCTGCCGTTCTCAAAACGGGTCCGTGCCATCATGACGCGGCCGTCCCCGTTAACGATCTGTTTACAGGAGATGTTGCGGTAGTCGTCCAGCCGCTGCGAGGAGTGTGGGTGTTGCTGAGACTCCTGGTATCGCACCTTAGCAAAGTCCACCACCGACATGTCTCCTTCTACTGCCTTGCCCACCACACGTCCAGGAGAATCTCGTGGACTGCCTCCGCCTGATGCCTGCCTGATGATGGTCTGTTGCATTTCTTGGTGTTGCATTTGTTGCCTTAAGATATTCTGTTGTGCTTGTTGCTGCTGTATTTGGTGTTGTATATTTTGTTGTGACTGTTGCTGCTGCTGCATCTGTGGCTGGAGCTGCATCTTTTGTTGTTGTCCCTGTTGTTGTTGTTGTTGTTGGACCCGCTGTTGGTGGACTTCTGTCGGCTTGTCAACATCCACGGTTACACTGATGGAATACTTAGGTCTCCTGCTCTGAGCAGGCAGCTCGGTGGTCTCAGAGTGTGGTGCGGTACTATTGTTGGTGCCGCTGGTGATGATAGTGTTGTTAACAGGGAGCGAAGCGGGGAGGGAAGGTGCAGACATGGGCCGCACCTGACCAATGGGTCTTAAGTGGTCGCCGTCATCAATAAGTGTGCCGGTTCGCAGGGCGTGCATGAGGCGTTCTTCTTCCTGGTCGACGGCAGCCATGGTCACAACTTTATGGCGAAGCGGCACTCCCGAGTACTTTTGGCTCCCAGAGCTTTCCACCCGCGCCTCCAGGGTCGTGATGTAATTGGTGGAAGTTGAAGTACTACTGGTAGAAGACGAGTATGAGGAGGATGTTGAAGTAGACGAGGAGACGTGTGAGGAAGAAGCATGACTTTGTTTTGATTTTCTCTCAACGATAGTTGGTTGTTTATTTTTCAGTGGCCAGGTAGAGGTGTTAGGTGCAGGTCCTTCGTTCCAGCCTGGCTGAGACACCGGTGGGTTGGGAGAAGCGGAACGACGGCTTCGGTTTTCGTGTTCAGTCTGCATTCGCGACCACTCCGTCGACACTGAGGAGTCGCTTCTCGCTCCACCATAACGTCTGCCAGCTGGGCTGACATTAGCGTTACTGCTTGGGCTACTTACATTGGCATTGCTCATACTCATACCACTGCTGGCCATATTGACCATCTGCTGTTGAGTAAACCGTCCCATGGTGCCCATAGTGTTGGGTGAAGACACTGTAGATGGGGGGCCGGTGAGGTGATCAGCAGCGTGAGCGGCCGCACGAGAAGTTATGGCCATTTGTCGCTCAAACCTCTGGAGCGCCTCCTGGATGGACGAGGGCGCGCTTTTTGGACGTTGCGAAGCCAGGGCGGCGACCGCTGCGGCGTGGTGACGCGCCTTATCCTCTAGCACAAAAGAGTTGACCAGTTCTTGCAGAGACGCTTCTAAATCAGGATCTGCTAGGAATTCAAGGGAACTATCCTGCTGCTGCTGAGAAGGATCAACCCCAGAGTAAGAAGAGGACCTCTCCGGGGGCGGCGGTGGCTGGGTAAGAGTACCCCGAGGAGACTGGGGAGCCGCGGGGGCTATGTAGGGTCGTGGGCTAACTTGTGTCAGCAAGGGAGATGTAGGCGAGGAGTAAGCCTGACGGGGAGACTGTGGGGCTGACTGAGCAACGTTATTGTTGGGATACAGAGGCTGCTGTTGCTGGACACCGGGCGACTGGGGTGAGGAGCCCGGGGGGACGTAGGGACGCGGGGAGGTGTTGAGGGTACGGACAGGAGAGGCGGCGTGGGGCCTGCCGTTGTGGAGTGAGGGTTCCAATAGCTTCCTAGGTACTGCTGGTGAGGAGCCGGGCGGGGCGGGACTGATGCTCCTGGCGGGTGTGCGTGGCTTGACTGTGACTGAAAGCGACCCGGCGGAGCTTGGCTCTCCCACAGCAGCCTGCTCGCCCCTGTCGAACAGGCTGCCCTCTGAGGTAACGCTGTGGTACCGGATAAGCTCGCTGGGGTTCAGGCCGGTTGTCTTCCACGTCTGGTAGATAAGTTCGGCTTGATTAGCGATCTGTGCCGCTATAGTGGAGACGTCGTCGGTCTGCATGAGTTCAGAAAACAGTTGAACTGCCTCATGATGACGTGGCGCGCCCTTGGGCGGCTCCGGGCCAGGGGCCACGCGCCCTGCCCGCTTCTCTGCAGCCAGCTCGGCCAGCGTGCCCACTAACTTCTCGTATTGGCGATCTTCCTTCTGGAAATGATCTTCCTTCTCCTCTTTATCTAAGCCTTGCGCCCACCGCTGTACGGCACGCGCTATACGTTCTACATGAACCCCTAGGGGTTGGGCCTCCTTTTGCTGGTGCTGCCGCTGCTGACCAGGCGGGGGCGAGGGGGTGGCTGCCGGCGATGAGGACAGGTGCTGCACCTGTACCGACTGTTTCTTTACTTCCTCCCCTCCTGACTCTGCACTTCTCTTGGCTGCAAACTTCTTACGGTTGGCTGCCACTATTTTCAAAATGGCCTCTTTATCGGGCTGGACAGTTCCTAGTCCATTTGCTGGATCCGTAATATTGACTACCACAGGGACACACAGTCCATAGTGTGCGGGACAGGGCGCGGGCGCGGCGCACGAACTTACGCCCACCACGTGTACGCCGCGGCACGCACGCACACGGCACGCACGCAACTCCACACGACTACTGGCGACCCTGGTCACCGCCGCACGCCCGCACTGGCCGCGCACATTCTCAACCATAATAGCCGGGGCGCCACGGGCGCGCCATCACCGGTGCCTGGTGTGAGGGCACCTCTCACACACCACTACACTAGCACACACTACTGGTACCACTCTTCACTGTGGCCCACCACTGCTCACGGGTGCTCTCAGTGCTCTTACTAACACTACACTTGCACCAGCACATCCCAGGCTGCGGGGCGAGGATCACTGCTCAGGAAGCACACGCTTGACTCCGGACACCACACTACTGGGCACGTCTGGCGGCCGCTGCTGCGCCTCCTCCTGCTCCCAACTCCCTCGCCCTGGCACCGCTGCCAACGCCACCCGGCTAAAAATGACACAATAATATTAGCTCGGCGCGGCGCCAGAATCCTGAACCAGCAGCCACTCGCTCCACTCCCGCCCTGACTCCTGCCCTGGCTAACACCTACGCTGCACCCTTCTACCTGTCTCTGTCTCCCCTGTCTACCTGTCTTACCCGCTCAGTAATACCTGTCTTCTCATGTTTAGCTGCCTTCCCGTCAACCTGTCTTACCACAAGTCTACCCGTTTTACCCACTCAATTACTTATTGTCTTCCCGTCTAGTTGTCTTCCCGCTCCATCTACCTCTGTTCCCTTCCGGTTTACCGTTCAGTCTCAACGACCCCCCCCCTAACCCTCATACAGACAAAGAACCCCACTGTCTCTTAAATCCTGTATAAAATAGTTACAGCCTGTCCCATCTACTAGCACCCCAGGGACCTACCTACTATCACCCCAGGACCTACCTACCAGCACCCCAGGACCTACCTACCTACTATCACCCCAGGACCTACCTACTATCACCCCAGGACCTACCTACCAGCACCCCAGGACCTACCTACTAGCACCCAGGACCTACCTACTATCACCCAGGACCACCTACTATCACCCCAGGACCTACCTACCAGCACCCCAGGACCTACCTACTAGCACCCCAGGACCTACCTACTATCACCCCAGGACCTCTACTATCAGCACCACCTACCAGCACCCCAGGACCTAACTACTAGCACCCCAGGACCTACCTACTATCACCCCAGGACCTACCTACCCCCCAGCCTACCTACTAGCACCCCAGGACCTACCTACTAGCACCCCAGGACCTACCTACTAGCACCCCAGGACCTACCTACTATCACCCCAGGACCTACCTACCAGCACCCCAGGACCTACCTACTAGCACCCCAGGACCTACCTACTATCACCCCAGGACCTACCTACCAGCACCCCAGGACCTACTTACTATCACCCCAGGGGATACATAAACATACATATACTTACAATAGTTTTATCCGACAATATAATTACAACATATTTCAGATATATCACAAAGGCATATATTTTAACTTCCGGCCCAGTGCTTGATGAGTTGTAGTGGTCAAGAGGAGTGTTTTCAAACTCTCTTGTGTGATCCTGAGCATTACAAGGAATAGAGGAACAACTACATGTAATAATAATAATAATAATAATAATAATAATAATAATAATAATAATAATAATAATAATAATAAATGCAATAAGATATACGGTAGAGTAAGTACTGTTCTCAAATCCTCCTTTTGGAAATGTGCTAAACTGGATGACTTACATTCCTCACACACAGACAGGCATAAGCACAAATTTATATACGTAAACATCATACTCATACAAATACACACACACATAGATCCGTGCACATGTAAACATACACAGAGCACACACACACACATTAAAGCATTGTATACACAGGCTTACAAAGCATCGCTGGCCAGAGGATCAGCTCCGCGCGTCTCCTGAAAGTCGTTTGTTTGCTACTGAGGGCGGAGATTATTTCATCATCAAGTTAACCTTAAATAACAAATATTTTTTCACGTTACATGTTATTAGAGCAAAAAAAGTTAATTATCTGGTTAAAGGATGTTTTTAATGGCTAATAAAAAAAATATTTAATTTCAACAAAGCGAGGTGTTCAACTAGGCCAGGAGAGAGAGAGAGAGAGAGAGAGAGAGAGAGAGAGAGAGACTTCTTTAAGTAACCCAGCTGACGGTCTTGTAGTTTTGGACAGAAATACAAACGACGTGTTAGACAGGTGGTAATCACTACGGACAGATAATTCCTCCCTGATACACAACTGAGCCCCGGGTTATAACGACAGAGTCCAGCGCGGGGTGTACCAGTGTTATCTGTCCTCACGATACAGGAAAATATATACACAATCATCACAGACTCAAAGGTGACTGTTAAAAAAATCCACGGAAACTGAGAATTATTATAACAATGTCAGAAAGAAAGAACTTTTATGAAAAATAATGAAAAGAAAGAAAAAATGAAATTAACGGAAAACGAC
Organism: Homarus americanus; assembly: GCF_018991925.1. Classification (NCBI taxonomy): domain Eukaryota; kingdom Metazoa; phylum Arthropoda; class Malacostraca; order Decapoda; family Nephropidae; genus Homarus; species Homarus americanus. The sequence goes on along the minus strand of NW_024753739.1, from coordinate 144,703 downwards.
GCAAGATAAATAAAATATTATGAGAGCTAGAGAAGCGAAACTCCCACTCGTAGTGTACTGTAGAGCAGGCCATGTGTTGTCGGTCACTATAATGCTGTCTTGTACAAATATCAAAATATCATTACATTTTTCGCCTCGGTTTCTTTTGACATAAAGTTTTCCTCGTGTGCGTTAAATTTTATAAACATAATTAAATGTTTCTTGTTCATGTGTACTGAAGCAAAACTTCTTTAAAATGCGGTTGTCTTCGCTTAATGAAATATAATTTTTTTTTAAATATGCAGCTTGGTTACTGCGGTAAGACAAGACGTGAGAAGTGGTGTATCCTGCGGTTACGCAATTACAGTGCAGTGGCAGATTCTGCGGTTACCTCGACCCCCTGCCGCAGCTGCCAGGCCGCAAGCGACCCTTAATGGTAATTTACCCTGATTCATGCTCAGTAGCCACTAAAACATAGTTAAGTCAAATAACGATATATATATGGACACTTATAAACTTCCCTTCCCACCACACTAGTACTCTTTGACACACACACATTCAGCTCGCCGCCACCCTCTATATCTCCCCGCCGGACACCGTGTTGACAGCGCCAGGATTACTATTCACACGGCACCAGGATCCGTGTCGACCATCTTACGGGCATGTCAATAGCGGCTAATGCCATTGTTAAGAAGGCAGTGAGTGCTTCTCTGGTGTTCCCCCCTCCCCCCTCTCCCTCCCTCGCACCCATCCCTCCCTGACCACCTCCATCCCCCCACCCTGACCCCTCCTTCATCCCTACCTCCACCCTACCCTCCCTGATCTCCTCCATCCCCCCACCCCTGACCCTCCTCCATCCCTACCTCCACCCTACCTCCTGACCTCCTCCATCTTCTAAGTACCTCCACCCTACCCTCCCTGACTGCTCCATACCGCTTGAACTGGAGTCGTCATTTCAACACGTAAAACACCCCCCTCGTCAAGCAGTTAACCCCCATATCAGTACATTAAGTCACACAGTATAATAAGTAAACAAAGTGTAACAAGAACTGATGGAAGAAACTTTCACTATATATTCTTATGTACGGTACTGTTATTAAGTGGTTTCTTCAATAGGTTCTGGGGAAGGTAATGTTTTTCCTTGACCGGGTAATCAGAACATGGTACCCAATCAGAACATGGTACACCAATCAGGACACGACACACCGATCAGAACACGATACACCAATCAACACGACACACCGATCAGGAACACGATACACCACAATTACTAACTACCCGATATAACATAAAATAAAGGTAACACACACACACACACACACGCACGCACGCACGCACGCACACGCACACGCACGCCACACGCACGCACACACACACACACACACACACACAGTCACACACATCAACATTCCAAGCAACACCGTCGAGACTTCGCTTCCTTCCGCCGAGACAAAACACCACACGTAGGGAAAAAAAATAATATACAGTAAAAATGCCATCACCACCAACCTCGAAATAGTTAGAAATAAAAGTTGGGTTGAGGTGGTGAGGTGAGGTGAGGTGAGGTGAGGTGAGGTAGGTTAGGTTAGGTGAGGTGAGGTAAGGTTAGGTGTGGTGAGGTTAGGTTAGGTTACTACGACAAGTCTGACGCTGATTACGAGTCGTTTTACTTTATTGTCTATTAAAGAAACTCACAAACACAATACAAACTTAACAACAGTATTTATATAACAAGAAACATATACAGCATTACCACCCGGGAGAAGACCCACAAAGAACCCAACACCAGCAGCTCGAATAACGTTATTAGTCACACAACAATATTATATATCACTAATTACTATCATAGTAAGTTTCATTACGAGTTTACTATGGCAAAACAGCTCCAACACCCCAAGGTCATAACCCTGCCATAACACTAATGATAATGATAATAATAATAAAAGTTTTATTCTATTATCAATCTTTGCAAAATGTCACAGCTAAATATCACAGCTGCGACAGGAAGAGCTTAACACACACACTCACACACGAGACATCCGCTGTGTACTGTCTGACACCGCCACAAAGCCCCGGTCTCTAGTCCTCCTCCCACACACTTACGAAAACTTCCCTAGAAACTGGATACTCATACAAAGAAAGAAACCTAACTTCAGACCTAAAAACTTCTCCATCTCACTGTCTTCTTCTTCTTCTATTCCCGAGTCTTTTAACACTCTCTTGTCATTTACTTTCCCTCTCTTCTCCCTATCTTCTTCATCAAAAACTTTCATTTTTTTTTACACCTCTTCCCTTCCATTCTCCTCCAAATCCCTTTTCTTTCTTCTTCTCTTTCCTCATCTCTCATCAACCACCCCCCATTCTCTCATCCCCCCACCACCAAAGCGCCGCCTCACTGTCTGCACGTCGTCTAATCACAACACTTTATAAGGGACGATTTATTAAATATACAGATACACCTGATAATAGAGACACAGGCTAAGAGAGGGGGTTTAATGGACGACACTTACTCGAATACACAGCCAAGACGTCGTGTAAATATCCTCAAGATGTCGAGTGTTTAATAATGTTTCATAAAGTCGATTATTTACTGTAATTCATAAACAATATCGTGTGATTCCTTAAGTTAGATATGTGATGCAGAGAAAATGACCTCATTTTCTCCAGCTCAGTACAGCCGTGTAGACCACTAACAAACGACACACACACACACACACACACACACACACACACACACACACAATCAAAACAGTCCTAATAATGGCAGGGTTTGACCTCTTAATCTCAACACAGTGGATGGCTGCCGCTGTGTTAACGTGACCACTAACACAGCGTATCAAACAAGAGGGAGGTGACTAGGTGACCTTTGAGGGAGCACAGGGCGCCTCGGGTACAGCCCAGGATCCACCAGTCCTCACCCACCTAGCTGACCGAGGCACAAGGTAGGGTGGTCTTTGGGGTGCTGGACTACGAAATGGTCTTAAGGTGGATTGAGTTCATTGTGGTCTTGGGGGTGATTAAGGTATAGTGGTCTTGGGGTAGTCTAGATGATAATGGTCTCAGATGTAATGAACTTGAGGTGGTTTGGGTTAGAAGAGTCTTGGATTAATGGTCATGATATGGCCTAGGAGGTAATGGTATAATAAATAGTGTTTTGCTACGATCCAAAACATGGTGGTGGTGTTTAGCTTGGTCTAGGAGATAATGAACTAGAGCTGGACCACGTTATTATGGTCTTGCGGTGGTCCAGGAGTTAATGAAAGGTCCAGGAAGTAGTGGTCGTGTGAATGATGACGAAGGACCACAGGGGGAGGTAGAGGGAGGGGTAGGGTGAAGGAGGGGTAGGGGTGAAGGAGGGGTAAGGGAGGGGGTGGGGTGAAGGGAGGATAGGGGTGAAGGGAGGGGTAAGGAGGGAGTGAGGAGGGTAGGGGTGAAGGGGTAGTAGGGGTGAAGGGAGGGGTAGGAAGGGGTGAAGGACGGAGGAGGGGTAGAGGAGGCTTTGGAGGACCCCCACCAACTCTTAGCCTTGAAGGAACCCAGGTTATGGTGACCTAATAAGGACACCCAGCCGCTTCATATCGTTGCTCAGGCTCGTTAATTCCCTCTACCCCTACCCTCCTCCCCCCTCCTCCCCACCTCCTCCACCTCTTCTCCCTCCCCACCCTCGCTCATCGCCACACCATAAACCCAGAGTAATACATCAACCAACTCCTGAACTTTTACATTATCTGCCGCAAGTTTCACGCCCAAAAACCCCAAAGTTCCATGCCACCCACCGACTCTTTCAAGTTTCGTGTCATTAATCCCTAAAGTTTTATGTTATCGACCCCGAAATGTGACGCCATAAACTCCTAAGGTTCACGCCATCAACCTCAAAGTTTCACGGCACATCATTAAACCAAAAAAGTTCCACGCCATCGACTCTTTTTATTTATTTCCACCAAGGTTAAAAAATATCCACACAAGAAATTCCCATTTAAACTCAATAATTATATAGGAAACTTTTTTAACCACATAAATTACGTAACACACACACACACACACGCACGCACACACACGCACGCACACACACACACGCACACACACACACACACACACACACACACACACACGCACGCACACACACACACACACACACACACACACACACACACACACACACACACACACACACACACACACACACACACACACACACACACACACCTGTTGTCCTTCATGTTCCAGGTAAGAAGTAATTAAGCAAGACTACTCCAGTGGTTTCGTGTGGCGGTGCTTCTCGTCTTCCTTCCCGAACCGCTACTTCAATTCACTTATTTCATACTAAATCAATTTATACTCTTCCATACCTGTGATAAATAATCTTCACCTTAACATAACCTCGCGTGATTGTTGTCCGTAAAAACCTACGCGTACGTACACCTTCCACACACTTCACTTTGCCGCCTTTACGCATATCCCAGTCTACAGCTTTCACCTCAACCTACACAACTGTACCCTACCCACCTTCATAACCTATTGATGCCCATAACATGCCCATAACCTACCCACGCCCCACCTCTCCCGCATTCTAATAGGGGCACGCCCATGGGTCTCCCCCCTCACCCTTTACCTTTCCCCTTGCTTTCACCTGCACCGAATATTTGAGCTCCGTAGATCAGGGTTCCCGGGCGTGAGGAAACATAATATAGCATGTGGGGGTGTGAGAGGCAGCATGCAGGTAGGTGAGTGGGCGTGCCTATGTTGGATGTGGGTGTGTGTGTGTGTGTTAGCATAAATAAACAATCCGGAGTACCTCTTGTGTTCACACCCGTAACAGAGCTAACTGTGCGTCTCTGTGTCGAGGTGAAGGCGATACACACCTAAATGCTTACCCTGGGTGACTGGTCCAATGTTCTCCAGTAATATCAATAGGGAAGGGAATCACCACCCTGCCCGTTTCTTTTTCATATCCCCACAAGACTATAATATTCATCAGCTTTCTTCACGTACAGTATACATGATTTAGTGTTGGGTGTTATGAGTGACAGGTAGAGAGTACACGGTGAGGGTGCATAAGGGGTGTATACAGAGGTTAATAAATGGGAGAGTGCGAGGGGGTGAGGCTGAGAATATTAATTTGTGTGATAACCTTAACTCTTTCCACACACACACACACACACTGGAAGCTTCTCTGACCATTATAATGCACATGGTGATGTTTTTGCTGCTTGAGATAACAGTTAAAAGAATACTGAAAATGGCAGATTAATCTTGAAGTGCATTAAAGGAGGGAACTTTGTGTGTGTGTGTGTGTGTGTGTGTGTGTGTGTGTGTGTGTGTGTGTGTGTGTGTGTGTGTGTGTAAAACTCAATGTGCCGTCAATTTAAAATACATAAAATTAATAGCTATTTGAGATATGAAGGATCCCTATCACACATAGTGAGCTTCTTAACTAACTACAGTATAACCGGGAGTAGTGACGAGCTAACTAGGGATGAGGGAGAGGAGTATGGATGAGGGAGAGAGGAATATGGATGAGGGAGAGAGGGGTATGGGTGAGGGAGAGAGGGGTATGGGTGAGGGAGAGAGGAATATGGGTGAGAGAGAGAGGAATATGGGTGAGAGAGAGAGGAGTATGGATGAGGGAGAGAAGGACGAAGGCAGGAGCAGGTAAACACTGTGGTGGAGCAGGTAGAGGGTCACCTTAACCACACGTGTCACCTTACCTCCCTCTTCCCCTCCAGCAGCAGCCACCCACTGCCCACCTATCGTCACCCCCGCATTCGCTTCTTCCATCTGCTAGGCATTTATGCTCATTCCTTTAACCTTTACATCTACCCAGTCTCATTCCTCCCAGCCACCGACGCCCGACACCTGCTGATCCCATAGACCACGAAGTATCCTCTTGACTACAAGACTGTGGTTAACCAAAGGGCGCTGTCACCACATCTATAAGCCCCACTACTGCTTCCCTCAACACCACAGCTCTTGGGGGAGATCACGTGAGCATTGTGTATTCTTTGTGCTCCAGATTACCATAAAACACGATGTAATTCCTTGACAACTTCTGTGTGGCGACGATCACTAGGTTTTCGGAACATTTCGGTAACATCTGTATTTGGTAGGAACCATACATGGTAGGACCTACACATGGTAGGACCTACACATGGTAGGACCTACACATGGTAGGACCCACACAAGGCAGGATACATACAGTACATGGCAGGACCCACACATGGTAGGACCCACATAAGACAGGACCCATACATGGTAGGACACATACATGGCAGGACCCATACATGGCAGGACCCACACATGGCAGGACCCACACATGGCAGGACCCACAGGGCGACAGACCACATAAGCACAGGACCACAGCAGGGACTGCACATAGCAGGACTCACACATGACAGGACCCATACATGACAGGACCCATACATGACAGGACCCATACATGACAGGACCCACACATGACAGGACCCATACATGACAGGACCCACACATCTCTACAGCCACACTGCCCAAGTCCCCGTCAACATACATCAACTGTGGTAAAATGGAAGGTAATTGACCTCCAGGTAGAAGGCAGGTAGGGTCGGCTTGGTGGTCACCGAGAGCTGAACTATACAAGGACTTGGGGACCAGCCACTAACACTTGGGGACCAGCCACTAACACTTGGGGACCAGCCACTAACACTTGGGGACCAGCCACTAACACTTGGGGACCAGACACTAACACTTGGGGACCAGCCACTAACACTTGGGGACCAGTATTACTATTACTGGGACCAGCCACTAACACCTGGGGACCAGCCACTAACACTTGGGGACCAGCCACTAACACTTGGGGACCAGCCACTAACACTTGGGGACCAGCCACTAACACTTGGGGACCAGACACTAACACTTGGGGACCAGCCACTAACACTTGGGGACCAGACACTAACACTTGGGGACCAGCCACTAACACTTGGGGACCAGCCACTAACACTTGGGGACCAGACACTAACACTTGGGGACCAGACACTAACACTTGGGGACCAGCCACTAACACTTGGGGACCAGCCACTAACACTTGGGGACCAGACACCAACACTTCAGAATCAGCTAATTAACACTTGGGGACCAGCCACTAACACTTGGGGACCAGACACTAACACTTGGGGACCAGACACTAACACTTGGGGACCAGCCACTAACACTTGGGGACCAGCCACTAACACTTGGGGACCAGACACTACGTCTTGTTTCGACACACCAAGACATGAATGATATTAATGCTGGATGGGGAGGTATGGTGGAGCAGTGTTACCAGCGCTGGAGGAGGAGGCACGTAGGACCAGGTTCAGTGTTACCAGCACCGCAGGAGGTGGTGGTATGTTGGCGCAGGTTCAGTGTTGCCAGCACTGGATGAGGAGGAATAATGTTGGAGTAAAATCAGTGTTACCAAAACTGCAGGAAGAGGGGAAGGTACGTGGGAGCAAGTACAGTGTTACCAGCACTGGTGTGACAGGAATGTTGGGGCAGGTGCAGTATTGCCACCTGTTCAGAACACCTCCCCCTGACAGTCACCAGCACCTTCACCCAACAGAGACAATACTGGTCTGGGTGTTCCCAGTACACTCGGGTTACGTTCTAAAGACTAAAATTTCTCCGAGAATTCATCGTGAAAATTATCAGATATCAATCAAGTTTGGTGGACCGTCCCCGCGAGACCAGGCAATAAGAGCCAACACACAAGGCCGGACGGTGTCTCAACCATAATCTAATATACTAAATCAGAGTCAGAACGTTATACACAGAGTCAGCTCCAAAAGGTTTATTCAGGTATATCAGTACAGGTGCAGGGGTGGGTGAGGGGCTGTGGTGGGGTAGGGGCTGTGGTGGGGCTGTGGTGGGTGAGGGGGTGTGGTGGGTGGTGGGCTGTGGTGGGTGAGGGCTGTGGTGGGTGAGGGACTGTGGTGGGTGAGGGGCTGTGGTGGGTGAGGGGCTGTGGTGGGTGAGGGGCTGTGGTGGGTGAGGGCTGTGGTGGGTGAGGGGCTGTGGTGGGTGAGGGGCTGTGGTGGATGAGGGGCTGTGGTGGGTGAGGGGCTGTGGTGGGTGAGGGCTGTGGTGGGTAAGGGGCCGTGGTGGGTGAAGGACTGTGGTGGGTGAGGGGCTGTGGTGGGTGAGGGCTGTGGTGGGTGAGGGGCTGTGGTGGGTGAGGGGCTGTGGTGGGTGAGGGCCGTGGTGGGTGAGGGACTGTGGTGGGTGAGGGGCTGGTGGGTGAAGGACTGTGTGGGTGAAGGACTGTGGTGGGTGAGGGACTGTGGTGGGTGGGGGCTGTGGTGGGTGAGGGCTGTGGTGGGTGAGGGGCTGTGGTGGGGTGAGGGGCTGTGGTGGGTGGGGGCTGTGGTGGGTGAAGGACTGTGGTGGGTGAGGGGCTGTGGTGAGTGAGGGCTGTGGTGGGTGAAGGAGGGTGGGTGAGGGCTGTGGTGGGTGAGGGGCTGTGGTGGGTGAGGGGCTGTGGTGGGTGAGGGGCTGTGGTGGGTGTGGGGGTGGGGGGGGTGGTGGGTGAGGGGCTGAGGGCTGGTGGGTGAGGGGCTGTGGTGGGTGAAGGCTGTGGTGGGTGGGGCTGTGGTGGGGTGAAGGACTGTGGTGGGTGAAGGACTGTGGTGGGTGAAGGACTGTGTGGGTAAGGGGCTGTGGTGGGTGAGGGGCTGTGGTGGGTGAGGGGTGTGGTAGGTAAGGGCTGTGGTGGGTGAAGGACTGGTGGGTAAGGGGCTGTGGTGGGTGAAGGACTGTGGTGGGTGAAGGACTGTGTTGGGTGAAGGGGCTGTGGTGGGTGAAGGGGCTGTGGTGGGTGAAGGGGCTGTGGTGGGTGGGTGGGTGGGTGGACTGTGGTGGGTAAGGGGCTGTGGTGGGTAGGGGCTGTGGTGAGGGGCTGTGGTGGGTGAAGGACTGTGGGGGTGAGGGCTGTGGTGGGTGAAGGACTGTGGTGGGTGAGGGGCTGTGGGGGTGAGGGGCTGTGGGGGTGAGGGGCTGTGTGGGTGAGGGGCTGTGGTGGGTGAAGGACTGTGGTGGGTGGGGCTGTGGTGGGTGAAGGACTGTGGTGGGTGAAGGACTGTGGTGGGTGAGGACTGTGGTGGGTGAAGGACTGTGGTGGGTGAAGGACTGTGGTGGGTGAAGGACTGTGGTGGGTAAGGGCTGTGGTGGGTGAGGGCTGTGGTGGGTAAGGGCTGTGGTGGGTGAAGGACTGTGGTGGGTAAGTGGCTGTGGTGGGTGAAGGACTGTGGTGGGTGAAGGACTGTGGTGGGTGAAGGGGCTGTGGTGTGAAGGACTGTGGTGGGTGAAGGACTGTGGTGGTGGGGCTGTGGTGGGTGGGGCTGTGGTGGGTGAAGGACTGGGGGGTGAGGGGCTGTGGTGGGTGAAGGACTGTGGTGGGTGGGGCTGTGGTGGGTAGGGGCTGTGGTGGGTGGGTGTGGGTGAAGGACTGTGGTGGGTGAAGGACTGTGGTGGGTGAAGGACTGTGGTGGGTGAAGGACTGTGGTGGGTGAAGGACTGTGGTGGGTAAGGGGCTGTGGTGGGTGAGGGGCTGTGGTGGGTGAAGGACTGTGGTGGGTAAGGGGCTGTGGTGGGTGAAGGACTGTGGTGGGTGAACTGTGGTGGGTGAAGGGGCTGTGGTGGGTGAAGGGTGGTGGGGTGGGTAAGGGGCTGTGGTGGGTAAGGGGCTGTGGTGGGTGAAGGACTGTGGGGTGAGGGGCTGTGGTGGGTGAAGGACTGTGGTGGGTAGGGGCTGTGGTGGGTAAGGGGGTGGGGGGGGCTGGGGGTGAGGGCTGTGATGGGTGAAGGACTGTGGTGGGTGAGGGGCTGTGGTGGGTGAGGGGTGAGGGGTGGTGGGTGAAGGACTGTGGGGTGAAGGGCTGTGGTGGGTGAAGGACTGTGGTGGGGTGAGGGGCTGTGGTGGGTGAGGGGCTGTGGTGGGTGGACTGTGGTGGGAAAGGACTGTGGTGGGTGAAGGGGCTGTGGTGGGTGAGGGGCTGTGTGGGTGAGGGGCTGTGGTGGGTAAGGGGCTGTGGTGGGTGAAGGACTGTGGTGGGTAAAGGACTGTGGTGGGTAAAGGACTGTGGTGGGTAAGGGGCTGTGGTGGGTGAGGGGCTGTGGCGGGTGTCAAGTTCCTTCATTTAACAATAATCTGGATCAGCTGAACATTAGACACCCCAGCTTAATGCACATGATGATTTAACACAATAAAGCTACTTAGTGGGGGGGATAGGCTAGGCTGGGTTAGGTTAGGTTAGGTTAGGTTAGGTTAGGTTAGGTTAGGTTAGCATTAGAATGTTTAATCTATCACAAGAAAAAATAACCAGGGTGTTTAATATTCAGGTGAACCAGTAAGCCATGTATGTAAACGTATTCCCCTCTAGTTACTCTCTCTAAAGTTGCAGATTCACGAGAGAGCAACACTGGTGCAACATTTCCCTCACCTCCGATAGCAAAGAGCATTAAATATGTTTTGGTAAGTAGCGGCGGCGGTGGGAAGTGACGTCACAAGTCAGCTGAGCGGTTGCGTCACGTCATACAGGCCACGCCCCCACCCCCTCTCCAGATAACACTATAAATAGCCTGACATGTTTTTGCGTCCTCCCGAAAACGGATACCATGCCAGCCCTTTTGGTCCCGATAAGACAGAATAACCTATTTTATTATCTACACAACGGCAAGCATGAACTTAGCATGCTTCCCTGTTGGGCGCTATAAACGCTTCTGCGCTTCACCTTACGCAGGGATGTAGGGGGGTGGAAAGGAAAGGAGGAAAAAAAAAAGAATGACGAGGCCAAGGAAGAGTATCCAGCCCCGACACATTCTCCGAGGGAAGCTACAGGCAAAATACACTACCGGGAAAAAATACAAAAATACTGATAATCGTATCTTTTATTATATGTACTTGTCTATCTGCTCCATTTGGTCTTTCAATTCCATGTTATTCTGTCGTCCACCTTAATTTATTTTTCATCCTCACTTTCATAATTCCTGAATCTCTCTTCTCTCTCATAACCAGCCTGACCACTGATGGGAATTATATAGAAGTAACCTAACAGAGCCACAACTGGATAGTGAAGCACCACCTGGCTGACCCTAACAGAGCCACAACTGGATAGTGAAGCACCACCTGGCTGCCCTAACAGAGCCACAACTAGATAGTGAAGCACCACCTGGCTGACCCCTAACAGAGCCACAACTGGAAGTGAAGCACCACCTGGCTGACCCTAGAGCCACAACTGGATGGTGAAGCACCACCTGGCTCTAACAGAGCACAACTGGATAGTGAAGCACCTCCTGACCCTAACAGAGCCACACCTGGATAGTGAAGCACCACCTCGCTGACCCTAACAGAGCCACCTGGGTAGTGAAGCACCACCTGGCTGGACCCTTGCAGAGCCACACCTGGGTAGTGAAGCACACTCCTGACCTAACAGAGCCACACCTGGATAGTGAAGCACCACCTCATGACCCTAACAGAGCCACACCTGGATAGTGAAGCACCACCTGGCTGACCCTTGCAGAGCCACACCTGGGTATGAAGCACCACCTCATGACCTAACAGAGCCACAACTGGATAGTGAAGCACCACCTCCTGACCCTAACAGAGCCACACCTGGATAGTGAAGCACCTTTGACCCTAACAGAGCCACACCTGGATGAGTGAAGCACCACCTCAGCCCCTAATAGAGCCACACCTGGGTAGTGAAGTACCACCTGGCTGACCCTTGCAGAGCCACAACTGGATGAGTGAAGCACTCGCTGACCCTAACAGAGCCACACCTGGATGGTGAAGCACCACCCGCTGACCTAACAGAGCCACCACCTGGTACCCTTAGACCACTCGGACGCAGGGAAATGCAGAATACTGACAGACCACCTGTTATTGGACATCTTCCACCACCACCATCAACCACCACCGCAGAGTACACTGAACCATATAAACAGATAAAGTGAAACCAACCAACCCCATATCCCAGTGTATCCATAACACTGAAAAACACTGGTTATCTATATGGTAAGCAACACATCCCAGACGAACAATGTAGTTTTACCTCAAGAATATAACACTAATGGTCACAATACAGGTTAAGCTATAATTTACTGCAGCCGACTGAAATATGAATATACAACTCAATATATGAAGAAAATATATATATATATATATATATATATATATATATATATATAATATATGTTAATGATAAGAATTCTAGCCAGCATCTGTCATCTCCTTCCCTGGGCGGGCTAACAGGTCAGCCTCCAGCCACCACCACAAAAAAGTCAACACGACCATCAGTCTGTCACCGGCTGACGGCTGAACTGTGGAAAAACTCATAAAAAAGTGGCCAGCTCCACCCAGCTATTTTGTGGCCAGTCCTGGGAATACTGCCTGTCTGCTGCTCGAACACTACCACCACGCGCTTACAGTAGAGAACATTACAGTTGGTTACAAGTACTGTACTAACATCTCCCACTTACGGTCACATCACTTATATCACTACACTATACTGTATATTCTATTAAAGTTGAAGCTCAATTATATTTTTATTGCAATTAGAATACTTGTCTATATATCTGACACATTATTTATACTTTAATCTTTATAACTTTATCAAGTATTACCTGACGTCCTGCACAACTGGTGAGATAGATAACATTCCTGAGGGCTTATCTTATCTCTACATTATCAAGGGGAAAATTCTCAGTTACAGGTGGGTGTGTCGCTTGGATTCTCAGTCGAGTATTTCCCGGCATAACGCTGTTCTCCTCTGTACAGTTCTACCTGGTATAACGCTGTTCTCCTCTGTACAGTTCTACCTGGTATAACGCTGTTCTCCTCTGTACAGTCCTACCTGTGTGTGTGTGTGTGTGTGTGTGTTGCTACCGTCCGCACAGGGGGTACACTAACATGGGTACAACTGGATGGCCTAAAAAATAACTCTTATTTGAGGAAGGCAGCCATGTTGTCTTTCACTTAACCTATTGATATATCAAATAATACTCCAGCAATAGTTTATCACGTTGAAGCATAATTTAAACTATTATTAAGAAATTAACATACAATTAATAAACCACCTCTCAACTGGCACTATAATCGACCATCAGAGATAAATAAAAAAACGGGCCAAATATGGTTTAGAGGAGAAAAGACACTTAGTTTATCGAGCCAACACGCCTGGACCTGACCTCACACCAGACGACTTCGTCTTTGCACCAATGCCAACTTGTGTACCCAGCTACCTTATACCTCATGTTTACAATCTTTGTATTTTTTTTAGGAGGTACAGTCCCTTGCATTTACACCTGGTACAGTGGCTGGTGCGTTTTGTGATATGTGGCAACTCTGTGTTTGTTTACATCGTATTAAGATTCCCGGAATGGCCCTAAGAAACCTCACAATAATAGCCCGACTAATGATACTAGAGAAGCCTTCCACAGAGGTGCCACATTTCACAAAACGCGCCAGTCACTGTACCAGGTAGATGTGAAGACGACTGTACCTGTCCTTGGTGGTAATCAAGAGGTACTGCTCAAGCTTACCTGAAGGTGTGTGGGTTAAGATATCGCATTTCACCCGGGGCCAGTGACCAGTCCTGGCAAGTATCGGCCCCCATGTGAAAGCCCCGTGCATTACTACTTTTTCTACTACATAAACTAAAACGCCATACAGACAGTCAGCGACCCCTTCAACCACTTCCTAGCACGATGTTGTTGTCCAGAAACAAACTCAAGGAAACACTAAATAAATAGTAATGAAATATTGTGGCATATTTCCTGTGTTGACATTGGCTCGGAACACCTGTAACTCTTACCTGTGTGGAATATATCACATCTATATATATAAACACACAACATATTCGAGGCTCAGAAGCACAGACTGGCATAAACACTCCTCGTTTACCTCTCCTCAATAACCTCTCCACAACAACGCACCCAAATACGTTAAAAACTACGTCAAGGATCAACTACAGATTATCTTTTAACGCGTGTATAACAAAGACACTAAACAAAGACATTCCTGACCACACAACTCACTAACAGGAGATAATTTCACAGATATAATCACCAATACATATCATTCAGGCCAAGATTGATGGGAGATGAGACGGCAAATTGAAAGTTCACAACAGCAACGACCATTGTGTCTTACTTACCTCTCCTCCCCCACCAACTAACCCACCCCTTCCCCACCATCACCATAAGCAACATCCCCACCACCATAAACAAAACTCAACCAACCACTACCACCGAAACTCACCCAGCCACCTCTCACACCCACACGACAACCTGGAGTCAACCTCACGCCCTCTCCCACGCCATTAAGTAGACCTATCATTGTGTCAAGTTGTACCTCGAGGGTGGTAACATTACCCACACCTACTTCTTCACACGCGCACCCTCAAACACTGCCTCGTAAACACACGCACTCTGCCTCACCATAATTAAGCAACTCGTGACATGAAGTAAAACACAGTAATAACAAACACGTTAATTAATATTTATTACCGAGAATTTGGATTTTTATCACCATAATAATTATGATCTCAGATAATAATGAACAAAAAATAATGACGGAATTTGTAACTCTGTGATTTAGTGAAAAAAATCAATTATCAACAAATAAATCAAATTGAAAACTGCAACCTAAGTATATAATTTAAAGTTTTAGTCATCATATTGAAGAGAATACAATAGTCAGGTGTAAAGTATTAATATGCGCAATTTTGTAATAAGTATAGATGCGCAGAATTTAATACAAATAAATAAATTATATTAAGAAGTGTTTAATGCGCAGTGGCTTTATAATCCAGTGAAATGTAATCACATATTCTAGAAGTTACTGTAACAAGATGACCTCGCAATCTGTTCTTCCTGCTGTAAAGTTGCCAGTTTGGTTATTCTTGACCACCTCACAGTCACAGGTGTTGACAGTGTGTAAACAATGCCTCGAGTCAGTCAATCATAATAAACGAACGGGTGTCACTTGTCGATAGAGTATGAACGACCATTAATAAAAGGCGATTTACTGCCATTCAACGCCCCCTTGTGTTTAGGTCAGGAGCCACGCCCCCATATCTTACACCAGGGTAGCCACGCCCATAGTGTTTACGTCATGGGGAATCACGCCCACTCGTGTTTACGTCAACGAAGAGCCACGCCCATAGTGTTTACGTCACGGGGAGTCACGCCCCCTCGTGTTTACGTCAACGAAGAGCCACGCCCACCATTATCTTATCTGTAACACCCTATTTAACCCTCGAGCCATCGCTGCACCACCCGCCTCCCTCACCCATTGATAGCCACTCCTAATTTAATAGCAGCGGCAGGCAGCACCACCGCCTCTTGGACACAGCCAAGACTGGAGGTGGGCCGGGTCCCCCTCCCTACTACGGCTAGTGTTGAAAATCGATGACACGGATGAATCTCCCGCGATTGTTCGTCCCGACAAGGAAACTCATCCCTGCATAATAATTACACCCTCCCTTACACCGGCCTCCACACCTTCACCAACCTGAGTTTATTGTTCTCCAGCCACGAGTCATAAGAGAAGAGAAGTAATAACTCGAGACATGAGGAACAGTAAAAGAAATAGTAAATAATATATTCACTTCACCTCACCTCACCTAACCTAACCTAACCTAACCTAACCTAACCTAAACCTAACCTAACCTACCCTGTACTTATTGCATATACTGTATACTCCTGCTTTTATCACTATTATATTATTGCTACGACTGTCCTTACCCTCCCCCTCACTCATTACAACCACAATATTCATCTATCAGTCCTGTCACTCACTACTTTCTATACGTACAGTACCTACCCATTTCAACCTATTACTTCAGTCTACCTTCATGGGTCTATCACAACTACTATTCCTCACCTATTAAGGCTTACTCAGCGTATCAGTCTATCACCACATGTTCATTACTCATCCCTATGTTTATACCAGCCTTTCAATACTCATCATTCACCAATTAAACCTTACTCATTACTTCAGTCACCTTCTATGGGGCCATCTGGACCCATAGCCCCACCCACCCCCCCGCCTCCTATCACAGCAGCAGCACCCAGAGAGCACAAGACGTCAAGGTGGTAAACACGAATCATTGCTATTGTCAGGTATCCACACGAAGTAACGACACAATGGTTCAATACTTATAATTATACAATAATTCACAAAATATGCTATAAATTGGATATTTTTTTCAAGTTAAAATTAATAATTCGCTCACAAAAACTGTCGCACAGAAGCTATATTTCTTACTAAAGGTAAATAAATCGTTCAATAGTGTTTCTTCTCTATACGCTGGATACTTCGCACGCTAAAAATATCAATTCGCTCGCCAAGACTGCTGGTACATTCCTTCAATTTGCTGGTCTTCGTAGTCGTGTTGTCAGGGATGGGAGACTCTGCCAAAACGCGACAACTGCTGGTGAAGCGACGTGAAAATACACCCTCGTCTGTCTTCTCTCTCGGGAATGACAGAAGCCCCATCAAACACTCTTTTTAGACGAAGATTTGGGTTTAGGCGGATCTCTCTCTTTCTTTCTCTCTTTTTGCTTTTCTGAGTGAACATCTGGATAACCTCCTTTGTCCTAGTCTCTCCACCACCTACTCACTCCTCATTCCTTCCTCACACACACACACACACACACGTGTCACAAACCATATCTGATCACGAGCGCACAGATGGACACCCGCGGGTACACACTCAAAGGCAATCTGACATGAAAGTATATAGTCTCTCTCTCTCTCTCTCTCTCTCTCTCTCTCTCTCTCTCTCTCTCTCTCTCTCTCTCTCTCTCAAATAAACAGCAGACCAACATAGTGAACAGGTCGGGGTTTATATTCTCAAGAGTCGAACGCTTTGTCTTTCTCCCCAACAGCTAGAGATGAAACAGCTCACCTAAGTTACTGAACCATACCAGCGAAATGTTACTGTCATCTGTCGTGTAATAAAAGTGAGTTGATTAGATGCGTTCCTACACCTACAGTCAAAAGGGAGGGGGGGTAAAGAGCACACGACTCTTAGGTAATAGTGTCCCTCCCAGGTGTGCTAGATGGGAGAAATTAACTACCATTATCCTGCCTAAAACACGCCAGGTGAACAGATGGGACCACCACCATTACTACCTCTACTACCACCAACCCTGCCGTCACTTCTACCACCTAAGTCAGGCGGTGAACGGGAAGTGCATGTCCAGAGTTAGAGTACTAATAGAAACAACAAGAAAAAACAACAACAGTAGAGGAAGGAGCCAGAGTGTAGCCGTTATGATGATGATAATAGTAGAGTAAGAGAAGTCTGGGAACTAGACCACCGTCGCCACTACTTCAGCTAAATGTTTCTGCACACGTCAAAGGGACACGCTTCGGTACCTCCTCCCTACTGGCCACTCCTGCTGTTGCCGCGGCCACACACACTCACTCCCGAAACTTTACGCCAGATGTCTCCATAAATCACTCTTGTGAGAAGTGGGGCATCCAATTAATTTCACAGGTAAGGCAATAGCAATTAAAAGTATCAATAGATGTAACAAATTAAGTCAGTTATTGCCTGTACAGCTGACGAAAGTTGTCAATAATGATCTTTCCAAACACAAGTTGGTTCTCTCACCAGTGTGACTTTGATGAACATAAATCTGACCTGTGATAATTTAGTTTCCTTTGGGCCAGGGAAAAATATTCACACCAGTGACACCCAGAGATGAGATGGAGGAAGAACAGGAAGAGGTGGAGGGGAGGGGGAGGGAGAGAGAAGAATAGACCCATGTGGGAGGCACAAAGAGACGGATAAAAGAGGAAGAAGGGCGGAGGAGGGGAGGGACAGGAAGACCAGTCCCCACGTGTGAAAACTAAGAGACACAAATATGGAGGGAGGGAGGGAGGGCGTGTTCCTGTGGTGGGGTGTTCCCATCATTAACACAGTGGATGTTTCTCCCCAGCGTTCCTGCACGTGCCTCCTCCACCTGGTGCACGTGTTCATGTACGACGTAAACAGTGAGGTGACGACCGGCGTGCCACATAACCTCGATCAGTAGGAGCGTGGCTGCGTCAGTAACTGGGAGTGTATTTGTACCCCGTCGCAAGGCTGTCTGTGTGTGTTCTCTGGCTCATGTTTCTAGGCCAAATAATGACTCATCTCCTACTCTTTAAGTGCCACTTGATAGCGTCTACACAATGTTTTAAGTCTGCACCCTTCCTCGCCATGATATTAAGGGCAGAAGGAGCGACACAGGCGAGAGAGAATCATTATCACAAGACATGGTGTTCCGACGCCTCCTGAATCCTTCACTATCTCACCTGTGTCTTGAGATCATATGGAGTGATAAACAGACTTTCTAAATTTGTCACGGGTCACTGAGGTACATATTACACAATGTACAAGTTTTCTAACAGCCAGATACAGACCTCGGAGGTAGTTATGATATTAAATCACCCAACGATGATATATTTACAGAGTACATCCTGGCGAGCAACATTATTAAGTAAACATAAGCCATGGCGCAGGGAAGGCAAGTATAATAAGCAACACCTGCGGTTAACGATGACCTGGACACAGTTGTAATGGTGCCTCAGTCCTACTGCGGCCTGAATCCTAATAGTTCGGGGTCTACTACGTTAGGGCCTATTAGGACGTGGGCCCGTTTGACTGGCGACCCGGTTCACTTGGGTGGGTTAGTACCCCAGGGCTCGGCCACTGACACAGCAGTCCTCCACCACCCAATCATCTACCAGACTCTCGCTCTCCCCACACGCTTCCCATACACAATAGCGATATATACAAGTGTTGGTGTTCACACGAGATCTAACATTCCCATTCTATGTTCGGCCAATCCCCTTCAAAAACAGTCGTGTCCTTCTTCCTGCAGTCCCAAGATAACCTATAATTAGACTACACATTCCAGGATAACTATAGAAAGTATCAATAGGTAAAACAAACCTCTACAGCGGAGTAAAAAAAAAAAAAAAAATCGGTAAATCATCATCCGCTACCTCTATATACAAAAGAAATACATAACAGTCACCACTATCTCCCCACGGTCATCCTTACAGGTAACCATACACCTGATGCACCTGCACTTTCTTGTCCAAGTTACGTCTGATACCCTAACCTCCCCAGGCCCCTGCCACACCCTGAGCCCACCCACACCCCTGAGCCCACCATCCTAGTGACCCCCCTACCCACCACACCTGAGCCCACCATCCTAGTGACCCCCCTACCCCACCACACACACACCTTGTTACACCGTGGTAGCTAAAGTCTCTTATCTTCTACCGACGATAAATTGCGAGGTTGAACCATTTCATCACTGGCTGCTGACTGACACTGTGTTCCCGCCCCTAATCAGCGTTTATCAAGGGCGGAATGTGCGTATATTTGCGTATACTCTTTTGTGAGCTGGATGTCCCACTGTTCGACGTAGCTTATAATAGTGAGGGTCAGTAGGAGGCCAATCAGAATAGTGAGGGTCAGTAGTAAGCCAATCAGAATAGTTAAGGTCAGTAGGAAGCCAATCAGAAGAATGAGGATCAGTAGGAGGCCAATCAGAGCACCACAACAAACACCTGGACATGAAAGAAAACAATGACAAAACACAATTAAGAAACACGACAACAGAACAACAAACAAGAGAGAGAGAGAGAGAAGGACAAAATTAAGACAATGATCAATAACAAATACAACCAGCCAAACAAACAAACAAACAAACCCTTAATATAACAACAAAGAAAAAAATCATATGACAAGTAAAGGAAGCATCAGTCATCCCAACACGTACAGTACAAACCAAACAAGAACAGATATGACCTTTGAGATAACAGCATTTTAAATTGATGTTCTATGACACGTATTCTTATCAGTCTTATCAAAATATCATCAACACAGAGAGAGGGAAAACAACGACAAACACCCAAACACACAGATTCTAGATTGGACATCACCCAAAACTCAGCATAAATAAAAAATAAATAGATAAACATTGCCCAAGTTGAACAGCCCAACAGGTGGCGACAAAAAGCAACATGTGAGGCTGTGGTGTGGGGAGGAAGGTGTGGGGAGGAGGGTGTGGGGAGGGGGTGTGGGGAGGGGGTGTGGGGAAGGAGGAGGTGTGGGGAGGGAGGGAGGTGTGGGGAGGAGGGGGGGTGTGGGGAGGGGAGGTGTGGGGAGGGGGGAGAGATGTGGAGGGTGTGGTGGTGGGCTGTATGGAAGACCCAAGTGTAGGTGAGCCAAAAGCAGCGTTCCCTCATCCATCAACCTAGATGCCAGACACCCGCCACAGTCCCTCCCTCACTCCACACACACACACACACACACACACACACACACACACACACACACACACACACACACACACACACACACACACACACACACTTATTATTATTTTTACTGAACAAACAAACAAACGTGTAATTTTTACACTATTTTTCAGAGTAATGTAGAAAAGGTGATTATAGTATGTGTGTGTGTGTGTGTGTGTTAGGGAACGTGATAACAGGAAGAAGTCAGCCTGATAAATCGTGTAAATAAACCCACAAGGAAAAAAACACACACACAACACCCATACAACAACACAAACAGAGGCCACATGTAAATAAACCCACAAGGAAAAAAACACACACACAACACCCATACAACAACACAAACAGAGGCCACATGACAACACAACCCCAACCAAACAAACAAAACAATTTTAACGCAGCCATAACTTTCGCGTTCAGGATAAAAATTCGCGCAACATTCCATAGTCTAAAACCACAGTCCAGCATTTCCCTTTGCATTCCCATACTACACAAGACATTACCTGGACCTTGACACGCTATCTATAAAAAGTTCAATGTATTTGGTCAGTGTTAAGACAAGTAAACACAAGCAATCTGAACTTGGTGTGTGTTTTGTAGATGAGAGTGACCGTGTGAGGATAAATGGTGTACCGGAACTGCGCTTGTTACAGAATCCACCGCTGACATTATTCCTCGATGCAGCATTCCACAGGTTAACACACAACAACCTAACCTAACCTGACCTGACCTGACCTGACCTGACCTAACCTAAGGACGTAGAAGATAAATATGGCACCGAACTGCGCTTGTTGAGAATCCACCGCTGACATTATTCCTCAATGGCATTCCAATAGGTTAACACACAACCCCAATTTAACTCTAACCTGACCTGACCTGACCTGACCTAATCCTAACCTATCCCTTTACCTGACCTAATCCCAACTGTATATAATCGACAGGCGGAAAGTTATCGAGCGGAACGACATTTATCATGATGACAGACAGATAAAGATAGATGACAGACAGACAGATATTGTGATAGAGAGAGAGAGAGCATGGGTTGCCAGGCTGGTGTGATGAGGCAGATGGAACCAACGGTGTTACCTGGCCACAAGTGATACACCCCAGTCTCTGCCCGCAGCTCCACCACCCCTCCCACCTACCCAGCCGCACCCTACACCCAGCCACACCTTACACCCACCACAACTCTCTCTCTCTCTACACCCAGCTACACCTTCAACCTGCCATAACCAACACCTATCTCAATATCCTGTCACCCCATACATCATTCTACACTTTGACACATCCCTCTCCACCCTGCCAAAACCTACAGCTCTCTATATATCATGCCACACCCTACACCTCTCCACTACACCCTACCACACCCTACACCTCTCCACTACACCCTACCACACCCTACACCTCTCCACCACACCCTACTCCTCCCTCTAGACCTTTATTTATCTGTCTATATATCACACAGCCTGTCACAACACCACAGCAGCAGTACCTCACCTGTCGTGGTCACACTCTACACTACCCCAACTTACCTCACACTCCCACACTACCTCACACTCCCACACTACCTCACACTCCCACACATTCCCACACTCCCACACTACCCCACACTCCCACACTACCTCACACTCCCACACACTCCCACACCTACTGATTCACGACCCTCTCAATACAACTCATTCCCAGTGATTGACAAACTCAGTTATCTGTGTCACATATCTGAGGAAATATATCGAATAAAAATACCACGACTCACTGTGAACACAAAAGTAGGAGTTATGGTGATTATTGGTTGAGAGGATTACTCCACCTGTACATGAGTTTTGTTTTGTTTTAATAGAACTAACTGGGAGATACAAGACAAGTTTGCTGACCAGTCAAGTCTAATCATCAGTGAGATCACAGGTAGCTCCATGTCAACAGCGTCAATTGGTCACGTTCCTTTACTCACGAAATATGACCACAAGCACTTCTGTTACAACTAAGTTTATTTATTTGATAAATGAATGTGTGTGAGAACTATGGCTTACTCAATCATATTTTGTCCATATGACATATATTATGCAACCACCTGTGTTGCAAAGTAATGTTGACAAGCGCGTTAATGATCTCTCTCTCTCACACACACACACACACCGAGCAAATATATACTGTAAGTTACAAACTGATTATGAACATGAAAAAGTAAATAATAAGCCTGCAAGTGTTCACAGCCGATGAAACATTATGCAGACAATGAGGAAGGAAGGAGGTATGTTGAAGACTAGACTCTGTCCCTGCTACCTCTCTCACTTTGTCTCTCAAACCAAGTAAAAGGAAAGTGGAGCAACCATTAAGATGGAAAGTTGGAGAGAGGATGCGAGTATGAGGACGAGGGGAGGGGTGGGGAGGGGAGAGGAGGGTGGGAGGGGAGGGAGGGGAGGGGGGAAGAGACCTTCCCACTCAGGCAAAGGTCCTCTCCCCCACCCTATATAATATATATCTACACAAGTGACACCCCGCCTCCCACTAGCATAGGTAACGAAGATATTATGTATGCAGATGACATCACTCAAATAACAACACATCAAGGAAAATCGCGAGCGTTACAGGTCGACAACACCAGGCGGGAATTAGAAAGGGTAAATAATTACGAAAAACAATGGAAAATCCAAACCAGTCTCCACAAATTCACAGTGATACCCTTATGCAGAAGGAAAACCCATCTATTAGTAACCAATAATGCCCAGATAGAATACAAAAGCAGAGGCACCCTCCTGGGCCTGCATATATCCACGACAGGTTACTTCCATCATGTCCACACCAGGAAGGAAAAGGCAAGAAGAGGGATGAGAAAACTATACCGCTTTAAAGCGCTTCCTGCGAAAATAAAACTCCGCCTGGTGACATCATTTATCATACCGATATTAACTTACCCAGCAGTACCTCTTCATGCTATGAGCACTACTCAAATATTAAAATTACAGGTGGTCCAAAATGAAGCCCTAAGATTCGTCACAGGTGAAAGATACCAGAACCACAGCCGCGAGATACATAGAGACCTGAGAATAAAACCCATCAACCAGCAGCTGCACACCCTGACCAGCAGAGTCTGGCAAAAGATAGAACGATCAAAGCAAGAACTCCTTCAAAGACTCCCACCAGATAACGACAACAACCATACATGGTTCCCAAAGAGTTACCAAATCTCAAAAGGTCCATTACCACCCCCGATCTATACGGCCAGGCAATAGACAACCTCCCTAGACCAGCATCCGCCAGTAGGGTCGGGGGAATATGAAAAAAGGCCCTTAAAACACCTATATGGGACAGGGTAGGCTGTCTAGTGCCTGTACCGACAGACAATAACTAACCCATGACACAACTCTAACACATCATTAGCTTAGCTAGGCGGTTCAGCCCGCCCTCTCTTACCTCCTCCTAAATTTCTTCAATTTCCGAACTATAACTTCCTCCCCCACCTCTAATCTACTTTCACCCCTCCTTTCTCTAAAAAAAAAAAAAGTAACAAGACTGATGGTGGCCGCGATACTTCACCTGACGATACCAACACTCTACCGCCCTTTAAGACACCAGTCAGTGACAGCTAAGACTTCCGTAAGGTTCGTGAGTCATAAAGACACACTCTGCCTCCCTTACCTGGTGATAATTAAACACCTCGGTTCCTTTTAAGATTCCCGCTAGATAAACTGCAAAAGGTAACGCTGTCCCGCCCCAGTACAAGTCTACTGTGTAAAAACAATATGAAGACAATAGTGTTTTATACGAAATAGTTAGAGCAAGGATTCTAATATTAGAAGCTTTGGTTAGAGTGTGTGTGTGTGTGTGTGTGTGTGTGTGTGTGTGTGTGTGTGTGTGTGTGTCAACATTACACA
This sequence comes from Homarus americanus, assembly GCF_018991925.1. NCBI lineage: Eukaryota > Metazoa > Arthropoda > Malacostraca > Decapoda > Nephropidae > Homarus > Homarus americanus. The sequence continues at coordinate 120,532 of NW_024753739.1, read as the reverse complement.
TGACGGTACTTTACTGTCAACCAAGAAAGAACAATGACAAGGACAATAAGCTTCCGCTGTAATGAAGTAACCATAACACGTGACGTCACAAATAAGAACAGAACTCAGATTATACGAATGACGTCACACACAAAAGTAAACAAAACCCAAGTTGGAGGAAAATTACACAAGACGGATTTTTAAGACGCTAAAAGAACGAGTGACGTCACAAAGCCACAGAAGACAATAAGACGAATATTAAAAACTGAGGAAAAACTAATTACTTTACAACACCGATTTATAAATATATGTTTGTTCAGTCACTCTGGAGGGGAATAAATGAGATTGTATTTATGTTTTACGGTATTATGTACAGAAGATGAATTATGTGTGTGTGTGTGTGTGTGTGTGTGTGTGTGTGTGTGTGTGTTCCTGCAGGTTATGCCACAAGACGCCCACCTCCCGGGGATGTGGTGGTGGTAGCGGTGGTGTCAGTGATGGTGTTGGTGTCAGTAGTGGTGGAGGTGAGGCGGCGATGTCAGCAGTGGTGTCAGTGGCGGCGGCGGTGGTAAGTAGTAGTGGTGGCCGAGGATCAAGAAAAACACACACACACACACACACACACACACACACACACACACACATATCCTGCCCCAGTACCTGAACCTCACCTTTCTAGGGCACAATGAAGGTAGAAACTTAATAAACATGAGACGTAAACATGGTTCTCCTTTACTCCTCCGTGTGGTGAGAATATAAACTAGGAACCGACATTCTTATGAGCTCTGTAATACGTCTTACCTAACCTAACCTAACCTAACCTAACCTAACCTAACCTAACCTAAGAACACACAAGAGACAAACATGTATCTGTAACTTTATGTAGAAGTGAATCTATGTTGGTCAAAATATGTCTGGAGAAACAGCTAGATTTGGTCATTTTATTTTCGTGTTCTTTAACAAAATCAACACAACAGCAGAAAAACAGAAAAACACCCACGTCACTTCTCAAAACTTACGCAACACCCCTCACATGAAACCCTTATTTTACGACATTTCCTTAGTTTCGACGCCGTGAACTTGATAAACAATGCCCACAGTTCAAATCTATTTACTTTCCTGGGTAGTGACAATACACGCTGCTTGTTTATGTCAATTCTTGTGTTGACTGGATGACATCTGAGAGGACACAGCGGGCCAGGCCTCCACGGTGTTGCTCCACTGTTTACATTGACCTTTGACGCCATAAAATACTGAACGACATCCCTATTTTCTTCTTCCAGCCGCCATACAGCAGTACAGGGTGGCCGAAATCACGAGATAACGCAGATTGTCCTTTCATTCATGGTCCCTCAGTCACTCACTACGGTAACTGATGGGTCCTCCAACTAGTTCCCATACAGACCCTGGTCGCTTCCCACAACCTGACCGTCACTCAACTGCACGACCCCCACCTCCCCACAAAAACCCACTCAAACAGATTTAAATGGAAACAGATATGAAAATATAAAAAATGAGCAAATTAGATCACGTTAAATGGCTGGCACATTAGATCAAGGTCTTCCGCATCAGATGAATATAAAAAATAATGTTAGTGGTAACTCTCTTTAAGATACTCAGCCACTTGGGCATCCTCTGTTGTAAGGTGTACACTCGCAACATAAAAAGTATCGGTGCATACTGTAGTGTGAACAATTTGAGACCAGTTATGATAGGTATTGGGGGGGGTTATGAGGATACACTTACCAACCTTCCCGACATATCACAGAGTATACGTATCGTTTCGGAACTCGTCGATCTCACCCTGCACCGATACTTTTTGGTGCGAGTGTACCGTCAGTCACATCAGTTTGTCTACCAACCGTACAAATAAGTCGGACAACACTGTAAAAACAAATCTGCCAACACAACCAGGGTGTCTACCAACTAAACAAGAATATATCTGCAATTCCTATGGGAGTGTGTCAACCAGCACTTTCAGCAACGTGTCAACCAGCATCACTCTGGTGCTGGTTGACACGTTGGTGGTGTTGGTTGACACGTTTGTGATGTTGGTTGACACGTTGGTGATGTTGGTTGACACGTTTGTGATGTTGGTTGACAAATTGGTGATGCTGGTTGACACGTTGGTGATGTTCATTGACACGTTGGTGATGCTGGTTGACACGTTTGTGATGTTGGTTGACACGAAAGTGATGCTGGTTGACACGTTGGTGATGCTGGTTAACACATTGGTGTTGTTGGTTGACACGTTGGTGGTTGACTCGACTACCATCACCAACGAGTCAACCAGCATTAGAGTTAGCCCCCACAACAGCTCACCACAGACCATAAGACAGTACCATCGTGGCCGGAGGTAGTCGGTGCAGATCATAGAAACAAATAGCCTCGACTACTGAAGAAGTAAAGACGTCTCGTAAACAGGAGAAGAATGAAACGGTCCTTCACTACAAAACAAAACAGCAGAGCATGTCGAGGAATCAAGCCACTAAATTCCTTCTCACCAACTCGCTAATACCACGACAGGGATCAGTATCGAGATATAAACAAACGATTTAAACACTCTGGTAATGTGACGTCAGCGTTGAGCCAGTCGCTGAAGGTATTATTTGAGGAACACTTCGCTCTAAGGCCTGGCTGCATGACTCGGGGAGCTCAGAACCTCTTGTCTGTAAATGTTTGTTTTTACCTTATAAGAGAATCTTTAAGAATTCATCTACCAGACTCATAAAACATACACATAGATGAAGACCAAAATGGCGTCGACATAACACTGAGACTCTATCGTAAGACACAGAGGGAACAAACTGACTTACGAGTCTTTGTGAGTCTGTGGGAGAGGGGAGGGGAGTGTTTCTGACTTGCACATTTACTGTCGGCTCATCTGAACAAGCGAGAGATGTTTGCCAAACACTATTAATACAATCCACAGCCATAAAACACCTCACACTGCTGTCCCCCGGGGTGTAGGTGTTGCAGAGGATGTGGGTGTGTATGGGAGTGGGTGTACCTGTCTCCTGTCCACCCCCCCCCCTCCAACCCTCCGTCCTACTCCCACACCTATCATCATCATCATCCAAACCTGACCTTGGGACGCCACACCCCCCTTCACCCCTCTCTGATACACCTCCCCTCCCTCCCCCTACTCTCTCAAAACATCCTACCTCCTCCCAATCACCCCCCATTACCATCATCACTGCGAGCCCACAACCATTAACCCCACCATCATCACTACCATTACAATCACCATCACTACCATTCAACAACTTGAACATCATAGCCATCAATACCACTATAATCAATCACCATCACTACACTACTACCACTTTTAACCTTACCACGTACTACCACCACCACCACTACTACTACCATTATTGCCAGCTACGACCATCACTACCAACCACTACTATCGTCTACTACCAGCTGACACTCACCACACACCTGTACCACCACCACCATCACCACCTAACACTAACTACACACCTGTCCTACCACACTCATAAAAATATCCCCTCGAGATAGTAACTGGACGACTGTTAACTGGAGGAGGAGGAAGTCAAAACAACTGCCACTTTTCCCTGTTACCTGCCCCCTCCCCCCTCTACCACTTACGCACGTCTTGACATCATTACAACGCAAGTCATTCTCAATAAATTACTGTAAATAGTTTATGACCTCATGTAGCCACCCGTAATAATTTCCTGTCTGTCTGTCTGTAGTTCCACGAAATTCCTTGTCTTTCTGTATATTCTTGGAAATTATTCTTAGTTGCATGCACCGAATTGTAACTCATTAGTGTCTCAACTATGTATATGAGTGCATATTATACAAGTATGTTGGTCAGGAAATTCTTTAAAGATTCTTGAGGGTGTAACGCTGCAGCTTGTGTGAGTCTTTACTGTGTCTAACTACCAGTTCCATCTTCACGGTTTGCGATAATATTTACACCATCTCTCACTCCTATGAACACATTTATACTTGGCTAAAAACACCTCTTAACATATTCAGCTTCTCTACGTTCCTTTACTTCCTCAACTTCTGACGCTGCCTTACCCCGCCCTACAAAAAAAAAACTAGTCATATCGCCAAAACTCAATTGCTACACCACCATCAAACTCACTTTTCATTTTTTACTTATTCCGCCATAACACTCGTCAGAACCGTATTACCTGACTCACGAGCCCAAAGATCCGAAGCACCGACGATTATCTCACCTGTAGCCAATCACCAGGACCACACCTCACCTTGTACTGTTTATTCCTATCCTTCCCTACCCCCTACATCCTCCGCCTGATCCTCCTCCTCCTCTTCCGCCATCCATCCCCTGAGTGTAATCTATTCTTATATAGTTTATGGACGTACACATTCCACGTACCCAACCCTGGTCATCCTCTCCTCCTACCCTGTTACCTATCTCCTCCTCCTACCCATTATTCATGCCCTCCTCTCCTGACCACCCTGCTACCCATTTTCTACCCTACCCTATCTCCCCTATACCATCTCCCTTATTTATACCTTTCTTTACCTCCTCCTTCTTATCTCACCTTCATCCACTCCCTATATCCCTCTCTTCTTCCTCCTCCTCCTCCTCCTTTATTACCTTCCGTCTTCCTGCCGAGTTACCTGGATCCCTCTCTCTTCCCCGCGGCGGTTCCTCAAACATCCAAGGTTAAGCCCGCCGTGTGTGTGTGTGTGTGTGTGTGTGTGTGTGTATTACCAGGTGTCTATTGAGTGGACCAAACATGGATTGTGAATGCGACAACTGATTTAATTAAGCGAGTGAGTGTTACCTAATGTATGTTAATGTGTACCACGGTCAGCGTATGGGGTGAGTGTATCAAGAGAGGTGAGTGTATCAAGAGAGGTGAGTGTATCAAGAGAGGTGAGTGTATCAAGAGAGGTGAGTGTATCAAGAGAGGTGAGTGTATCAAGAGAGGTGAGTGTATCAAGAGAGGTGAGTGTATCAAGAGAGGTGAGTGTATCAAGTGAGGTGAGTGTATCAAGAGAGGTGAGTGTATCAAGAGAGGTGAGTGTATCAAGAGAGGTGAGTGTATCAAGTGAGGTGAGTGTATCAAGTGAGGTGAGTGTATCAAGTGAGGTGAGTGTATCAAGAGAGGTGAGTGTATCAAGTGAGGTGAGTGTATCAAGTGAGGTGAGTGTATCAAGTGAGGTGAGGTATCAAGGAGATGAGTGTATCGGGTGGAGGAGGTGGGCAGTATCAGGTGTGTAGAGGGAGGATCATGGCGTTGGAATTCCCCAATTATCACCAGAAGAGGAGGTAAAACTATGAGACTCATGTAACATGTGAGTGATATATCAATACACGAGAGAGAGAGAGAGAGAGAGAGAGAGAGAGAGAGAGAGAGAGAGAGAGAGAGAGAGAGAGAGAGATAATAATAATAATAATAATAATAAATTCAACGTAAATGGTAAGGCTTTATGATAAAACGCTTTATAATAATCTAGTGGGCGTCTAAGATCAGTACGACCACGTGTGTGTGTGTGTGTTGGTGGATGGACAAGTTGCTTCGTGCACTCGGACCTCGGAGGGTGCTTGAGCCCAGAGAGGAGGAGGAGGAAGAAGAGGGGGGGGAGGAGGAGGAGGAGGAAGAAGGGGAGGAGGACGAAGAGGAGGAGGAAGTAGAAGAAGAGGAGAACAGTAGTAGTAGTATATGTTGAGGTGGTGATGTCAGCGTCCTTGGCACCCACGATAATAATGATCAAACTCACGTAAATATACTCGCCGTGCTCTCTCTCTCTCTCTCTCTCTCTCTCAACACCTGTACCATCACCAGTCAACCCAAACACCATTTATGTACACCATCGGCAGTCAACCACAGCTATCAGACATTGCAATCAAACGTAGCTGCTATTTGTAGTCTTTGCACGCAGCTATTCCTCTCACGGGTTAAATAATCGCAGCCGCTGGACCTCGCTAACTGCCTCAGCTGTCCTCCCCAACGCACCACACAGCGGGTTGGATAACAGCAGATGGTGAGGTAACAGCAACAAATACTGCCTCTCTCTCCTAAGTGTTTCCGTGACCAGTGGCTGTCCCGTTACTGGCACACCTATTGCTTGCCTGCCCACACCCCCCCACAGCTATTTTGCTCTAATTTCTGGAAGGATTTTGTCTGTTTATATCACACATGATTTCTCCAGGTGCAACAAAATAATATAATTATTAATGACACTTCAATAAATCATTTTATCAATACTATATACTGTATATTATTAATCCTATTACCATGCATATCGGTATTTCAACTATTGTTACTCTTATCATTAATATTTGTATCATCATTACGCTCTACATTATGATCTTCCCTCGCCACAAACTTTCCCTGGTTTAGACCACCTCCTTGTCCCTCTGTGTCTTCCATTTTCTTGGGTTTACATCTTCCCGTGTAGCTGCGTCCCTGGAGTGGGGAGCCCCCACACGACACACCTGATAACAGGTCCACCGAGTGTTGCTCACAGACTTACGCCCCCGCTCCTCCTCCTGCACCACCACCAATCGCTCTGGCCTTGACTATCCCCCTCCCCCCACCTAACACGTCCTCCTCAATTTTACAACACACACACGTCAACAACACACACACACACACACACACACACACACACACACACACACACACACACACACACACACACACACACACACACACACACACACACACACACACACACACACACACACACACACACACACACACACACACACACACACACACACACACACACACACACACACACACACACACACACACACACACACACACACACACACACACACACACACACACACACACACACACACACACACACACACACACACACACACACACACACACACACACACACACACACACACACACACACACACACACACACACACACACACACACACACACACACACACACACACACACACACACACACACACACACACACACACACACACACACACACACACACACACACACACACACACACACACACACACACACACACACACACACACACACACTCACCTCCTATGCTCCCGCCAACCACCTGCCATCATCATCTCCTTGAACACACCACTTGGGTCAAATATGGAATTAACCATCTTGGCAACAAATGCACATTACCCGGATTCTTGAGAGCACCAACTGCCTTTACTACACAGCTCTGGCCCACACTCACGTCAGTAACAAAAGCTGAATTAACACACTGTCAGGGAAACAACTAATAGAGACGAGCAGTTAATGGAGAAATATTTCACTTGTAATAGCCTACATACGATATATATTTCATGGCAGACATTTGAAACACACACACTTACATACATACACACACCCACACGCCGCCCCTGACCACCGACAACATGCATGAGGTGTAACTCTAGTTATAAGAGCAGGTAAGGTGACACGAGGGTTACCTTGACTGAGGGGGGCCACCATCATCCAACACCCTCGCCCTGCCTCACACACCCCCGTACCTCCATCACCAAGGTAGCTAAACTAACATACAGCCATCGGCCAAACTACACTAAGAGTATTTCGTAAGTGAGTAAATAAGACATTCAGCTCAACATTTAGAGGTAAAATCAAACTCATCGTAATAATTTCGTTATCCGTCACAGTTTCGTTACGCCGACCTTCTTACCTGAAGCCTGAACTGCTCTTCCTCACCGCCATGTCACTTGACTTGTCCACCTCTGCTGCTCGGCTGGTTGTCTATGCTGGCAACACATCCACACCCACATCCTCATTTCCCCCCAGCAGAACCAGTTTCAGCCAGCAGCCGCAACAGCTGCATCTATACTCGAGAGACCTCCCAGATTACAACACCAGCTCAGCCAAACCTTAGTTCACTCACCAGTACACCACATCTCCCATCAGTACCTGCAACACCTTCTACCCTCAGTATCACACCCCAAGTCCTACCTTCCACAATATTCCACTCCTGTCTCCCATAAACACCACGTACACCTACCCAGCAAACAACAACACCCTGACGCACACACCATCACCTGACCTATCCAGCAGCAAGCTCACACCACCACCTG